>NC_134796.1:58826569-58889069 GCF_046742065.1 Oratosquilla oratoria
TGTGTGTGTGTATGTACGTGTGTACGAGTAAGTGTAAGGTCACAAACATTACTCCTAGCTCGAGCCATACTTCATCTCAGAGATCTCATCCATAAGGGCCACAGCTGACAATTACGAATCAAACCCGTGATCCAACACAATGGTGGTGACTCATACATCCATCAAAATAACCTCCACTTCCCTTTCCAACCCCCCCAAAAAAAGAAGACAGAAAACAACTTAATGGAAGAAGGAATGAAGAAAAAGAAAAGGAAGAAACAAGAGGACAAAGGGTCATGAATAATAAGAAGAAAAACTTGCTCGCGTCTCTCGCGATTGATGTCTAAACTTTAATGTGACTGAATTCCGTAGACCGAGAAAACCTTCTTCATGTCTGATGACACTGAAAGCGATTCCAAGAGGAAAGTGAACTTGAACGACAAAGTGTCTTTCCAAAAGAAATTTGTCAAAAGATAAATAGACAATTAAATAAATAAACAAATAAATAAATAAATGCACGAATAAATAAGTAAATAAATAAATAAGGAACAGATGAATAAATAAATAAATGTATCAACAAGTGGGCAATTAATTTATCAATAAATGAAAGTACAGTATAAGTAAATAGAAAAAATAAATAAATAAAACAATAAATAAATAAATAATTAAAGATTGTTAATTTTATAAATATATAAATACTAAATATCAAATTACAAATGATGGATGATGAACAATTACAGATGATAATTGAATACTGAATAATGGATAAATTATAAAAAAGAGATATGGAAAAATATAAAGTTGATAATATATAATGAATAATGAATAATTTATGACAAATAATAATTGGTAAAGGAAAAGAAAGAAAAAGAAACAAAGAAAATTAATATGAAATAAATAAATAATAAGATAGATAAATGAACACATTAATAAGCAGCAATAATAACAAGACGAGTCCAGGGTAACTCAAATCACTAAAAGTACTAATTTATTTTTCATTGGTTTAACAAAAATAACTTCGTTGTTAAAAATCGACAAAAAAATAAATACATACATTAGCAGAGGCCTCACATAATTATCTACACTGAAAAACAATAACAGAGATTTAGCTCAAGTGCAGATTAATTTAAATCTTTAGAAATTGTAAAGTTGCACTTTTTCCATTACATGAGCGACTAAACTGAAAATTATTGGATAATTACATACTACAGAATTTAGAGTCAATTTTCTATATTGGAAAGATGAAGTTAAGATGTTTAGATGGTGATGAGAAGAAACTATATAGAAAGAGTCTTACATGTGTATAATCTATGACTGAAACTAAGTTATAACTATATAGTGAAAAGATAGTGGTCGTATTTCACCAAGTAACTAATACTATCACGTTTCACACGAGTTTAGAATACGCAAACTCATATATACATACATACATACATACACACACACACACACACACATGCACACACACACGACTCGACGGCGCATTGGTAGCGTTCGTAACTGCTGCTATGGCGGTCCGAGTTCGAATTCCGCTCAGAGCTGAAATAATTTCAGTATCGCTGCGCTGCGAGTTGTTACTCCAACTCTCGTGGGCGGGGAGTCGAGTGTGTGTATGTAAGGTCACAGTATTACCCATAGATCGGTCATATATAAGCTTTCATCTTTCTTCCGGGAGGGATATAGCTGTCGATCACGAGTACAACACGTGATCCAAGACCATGATGAATCACACACACACGCAACTTCTTGCCCACCAGAGTTGGAATGCTGACTCGAAGTTTAGAACATCACGTAACAAGACCACTAGGGAACAGAGCCTTACATTTTCTGTGGTATAGTTACTGTCAGGTATGTACTCAAATTAATCAAATTAGATTCGTAACTCAAAGAAAATATTGTCTACCTAGGGCTTATATTTTTCTAGGACACGACCTCTGAAACCTAGGCAATCTAGAAGACTATGTTGATTCTGGATATCATGTTACTCAGATATTGTGGGTTTGGACAATATTGAATGAAATTGAATATCAAGCTGAATGTTCTTTTCCTTGTCAAAATTTGTTGAGTTGTCTTTACTGTTAGATTTCCACCAGCGTGCTAAGTTTGATTTCTAGAATTTAAAATAATACGTTTATTTCTTTATTGGTTTTTATTTATCACATACGTAATGTCATTTTCTTTCCCTTTGTTATAATCGATATATCTTATTTTTATGTGTATTTTGTGTTTTTTACTTATTCTAATTTAGTTTTCTATAATGCTTTGCTTTTCTTGAAAAATGTGTTTTGTGATAAAGAAACAGAAAGGAGAGAGAGAGAGAGAGAGAGAGAGAGAGAGAGAGAGAGAGAGAGAGAGAGAGAGAGAGAGAGAGAGGAGAGAGAGAGAGGGGACAGAGAGAGAAAACTGTACTTAATGCATCATAAATAAACATGTATTTCTTCACAGCATTTCCATAGAGATACTTTATATACAACTTTCTTTAAACTGATGTAAGTAAACAGATTTCCTTGTGTAACCCTGCAAATATGTGACCTTTCAAAGTCAAACTAAAAAAAAAATATATATATATATATATATATAGCTGAAAAAATAAATAGTAATAATTTTGATCGTAGTTTGGAGAAATCAAATAATTTTTTAGGAAGTTATAGACTACATGTTTATGTGTTTGGTGAATTTTGATACTGATTTTAATCCACTGCTTTCAGGTTCATTTCGGGACTATTGTACGCCTTTCCATGAAGTTTTATGTCAATTGGTTGACATGGTATTGACCTAATACTGTTGTGGATCCAGGAAACCAATAAATGGAAGAATAGATAGTTAAATAAACGAATCATTAAATCAATCAATAACTAAATAAATCAATCAACCGATCAATAGTTAAGTATATAACAGATATATAAATAAAACCAATCAATGAATCATATAAACAATTATAGCAATAATAACAACAACAGTAATAATAACCATGACAACAATTACAATGATAGTAATGACAATAATAACAACAATAGCACTTATAATATTAATGACAATAATAATTATAAAAATAATAATACTTGTAATAATATTAACAACATTAACAATAACAATGATGATAATATGAGTAATAAGAAATAAAAAAATAGCTAACAAATAAATAATGAAAAAACAAGAATCCCTTAGGACACCAAGAACAAGAAATAAACAAAGAAACTCGACCAAACGCAAAACTTCCCACCAAGTCGATTTTGACAAGATAATAACGCAACAATAAGCTAAATATGTGACAGCATTACACGGGATGCTGATGACCATGCAACCACAAACATGACTATTGACTAAGAACAAAGGTAATGAGATACACAACGCTGCCAAACCAGAAAGGGGAAGCATCTCTCCAATTTAGATTTACACACACACACACGAAAAAAAAAAAAAAAAAAAAAAAAAAAAAAAAAAAAAAAAAAAGAAAAAAAAAAAAAAAAAAAAAAAAAAAAAACAGAATCTAAGTTGCAACACTCTTGAAGAAAACTGTCAAATGTCTTTCTCTGGATTTCTCATACAAACAAAACCACCAAGACCTTGAGGGATCAAAGACTGAAGTCATTTTTAAGAGAGAGTAGAGATGACATGTGAGAGAGAGAGAGAGAGAGAGAGAGAGAGAAAGAGAGAGAGAAGTAGAGAAAGAGAGAGAGAATTGGGAGAAAGAGAGAGGGGGATAGAGATATAAACAGACAGGAGAGAGAGAGGGGGAGAGAGAGAGGGGGGAAAGAGAGAGAGGGGAGAGAGAGGGGGGGATAGAGATATGTACAGACAGAGAAAGAGAGAGAGAGAGAGAGAGAGAGAGAGAGAGAGATAAAGAGAGAGAGTACAGATATGAGATTCTCCTGGTTGTAACCGTAGACTGTAAACGAATATTAGCTAAATAATATCGAACTATTCAGCTTGAACTAGTGAAATTTTTCGACTGTGTTGCTGAGTAGTTCATGCTGTGTACCAAGTTCAAGTAAATTATCATTTTACTTATTTTTCATATTAGTGTACATATAATACAAAGACTATACTTGTAGACTGTGATTAGTATTTAAATTGGACAAATTTATGTTTAAGAAGGAAATAGGCAAGAACGGGTTTACCAATAGGATGGTTAATGAATGGAATAGACTTAGTCACCATGTAGTGAGCGTTGTAACAAATGAATGTTTAAAGAGAAGGTTAGATGATTCAATGGATGGGAATGACAGGTGGTAATGGACATGGAACTGCCCAATGTAGGCCTTATGGTATCTCTTGCAGTCTCCTCCATTCTTATGTTCTTGTGACTATGAAGTCTGTCTAGTAGGACCACCTCATACAGCTAAGTCACCGGTGCCATGCAGGGGTGTCGTGGACTGAAGGACATTGAAATTGCAACAAACGGGCCACAAGTCCAAAGCAAACGATATTTTGTACCGTTTCCAAGGACAATGGCTCCAACAAGAACGTAAGGAGACCCAACCCCAAAACACACACACACATACATAATATATATATATATATATATATATATATATATATATATATACACATTACATATATATTGTATATGTATATATATAACGTATATATATATATATATATATATGTATATATGTATATATACATATGTATATATGTAATTTATACATATATATATATATATATATATATATATATATATATATATATATATATCAGGAGGAGGAAAAAGACGAGGAGGGGGAGCAGGAGTGAAGAAGAGGAAGAACAGAAGGAAAGAAGAAAGAAGATAATAAGGAGGAGGAAGAGGAGCAGCAGCAGAAGGAAAGAAGAGGAAGAGGCGGAAATACGAAGATGAGGAGATGGGGGGGAAGAGGAGGAGTAGGAGGAGAAAAAAAGAGGACAAGGAAGATGAGGAGGAGGAGAAGGAAGACGAGTGCGAGGAAGAGGAGTAGAAGGAGCAGGAGGAGCAAAGAAGAGGAAGATGAAGAGGAGGAAGAGGAGAGGGAAGAAAGAGAAGGAAAGAGGACCGGACGCTATATGAAATTCAGATAGACAACCACATCTTAATCTCAACTAGGAGACTCCTTATGGACTACTCAACAGAAGAGATTTATTATAAAAAAAAAAAAAATGCAGTTACTGTGGCGGCTGTGGAAACGTCTTCTGAAATACACGCAAGTAAATAGGCTCATATATCCAAGAGAATATATAGAAATGTCAACAAAGGAAATTTCTTCAGGAAAGCTCGAAAGTGGAGGCCAAAGAAGTCAAGAGGACAATTTGCGGAGGAAGAACTAAAGGAAAGGAGAAATGTACGACGAAGGAATAATGGTAAGAGAGGCAGACGGGGGGAGAAAAGAGAGAGAGAGAGAGAGAGAGAGAGAGAGAGAGAGAGAGAGAGAGAGAGAGAGAGAGAGAGAGAGAGAGAGAGAGAGAGAGAGAGAGAGAGAGAGAAGGAGAGGGAGAGAGGGAGACGAGGAGAGAGGGAGAGAGGGAGAGAGAGAGAGAGAGAGAGAGAGAGAGAGAGAGAGAGAGAGAGAGAGGGGGGGAAGAGAGGAAAGGTAGAGAGAGGGAGTGATGGATGGATGGATGGCTGGAGGGAGAGAGAAAGTGAAAGAGAGGGGGAGAGGGTAGAGAGACAGGGAGGGAGAAGAGAGATAGATAGAGAGAGAAGGAGAGAGAGAGAGAGAGAGAGAGAGAGAGGGAGAGGGGGAGGGAGAGGGGGACGAGAAAAGAGGGAGGGAGAGAGGGAGGGAGGGAGAGAGAGACACGAGGGGAGAGGAAGGGAGGGAGGGGGAGAGAGAGAGAGAGGGGGGATAGGGTAAGAGATGAGAAGAAAAAGTGGAGGAAAGAGAAGGTAGGGAGGGCATAGGGAGGGAGGGAGAAAGGGAGTAAGGAGGGAAGGAGAGAGGAAAAGGCTGGAAAAGGAGGGAGGATAAGTAGAAAGGAGGGAAGAAGAGGGGAAGAGAGGAATTAAGGACGAAGGGAGGGAGGGAGGGAGAGAGGAAAGAAGAGAGAGAAGAAGGGAAGGGAAAGGAGATGGAGGGACAGAAGGATGCTGGAAAGGACGGAAGAAGGGAGAGAAGAAATGAGGAAGGAAAAGAGGAAGGAAAAGAGAGGGGGAAATAGAGAGGGAGAGAGGGAGGAATGGAGTGAGGTAGGGAGAAACGGGAGATAGTAAAAGTAAGAATAGGAGAGAGATAAGGAGAGCAAGAAGAAAAGAAATATTAATATCTTCCTTCAGAGGGAAGAAGAAGAAGAAAAAAAAAGTAATGGAGACAATTAAGAAGGACAATAGTTCCAAAAAGTCACACAAAAAAAATAAAATAAAAAGGAAAAAGAAAGAAAAAATAAAACGAAAAATGGGAATCAATGCAACGTAAACATTATTAAACAGAACAAACGGAGTCTCAACAGATAAAGTATCTGAGATGAGGGAGAACAAGAAGGTGAGGAACCTACACCAGGAGACGCATAACTGGGGATCGACGAGGAGTGCGGGATTCGAACCCACAACTAATAAAATGCGAGACCAGCACGCTCCCGATTACGCCACCAGAGCATAGCTGCGGTCGAAGGCACCACCTTTCCCATATGCGCTTTGGTGACTGTTGGGGCAGGTAACACTCGGCGAGTGCGGGATTCGAACCCACAACCAAGGAATACGTGACCAACGAGTTTCCGATGACGCATTGCATTTGGGACGGCGAGAGCCTCTTCAATTCAAAACAAAAGTTTCAGAATGAGAATGGTGAAGAGGGAAGAAGCAAATGCGTAATGCGACATGGATCAACACAAGGGGAAAGAGGGGAGATGGGGAGGGGAAATGGGGGGAGGAAAGGGGGGGGGTAGCCTCTCCCATTGTTCCCGGACTGCAGAAAATTCGAATTTTCCAAAGACGGGGGGGAAATTATCTTAGACACAAAACAATGTTTGTGAACGGCTCTCCTTCTTGAGAGTTGGTAAATAATAGATCCCATTAGGCAGGTTTAGTCTTCTAGAAAATAAAATTGAAAATTGAATACATGGTTCAGAACCTGGTATGTTGTAAGAGAATGGAAACTTTGCCTTATTTGTTAGCATTCTATCTAAGTGGATGTCAGAGATGAAAGATTTCCTTGAATTTAATAAATTTGGAATTCCTAGATAATGAATTCAATCACATGGGAAAATGCTATACAGAGAGAAATGTAGATTTGTTTTCTCTTCTGTCGGAAAAGATTTCTCTCCCAATAAAAATAAAATAAAATAATGAGACAACTCGAGTTTCGCTTTTGATAACTGAGTAAATCACTGACTTTTGACTTGCATGAAACAAATGGATGATTAAATGGTAAAATTAATGAATAATTGAACACAAATAAATGAATAAACAACTAAATAAATAGATGAATATAAGAAATACAAGAACAAATGAATAAATTATTATAAACAAATAAATAGAATAAGGTAAATGGAAACAGAAAAAACAACAATCTAAAAAAAATTTTACGCAAAAAAATAAATATCAGAATTTTCATCTTTGACAGTAAAAGCCATTTTATTTATCTATTTTTTCTTAATCTATTTATCTTTTAATCTATATTTATTTACATATTTATTTATTCATTTATTGCTTTCTGTTTCCTAAAATAATGTTCCTCAGATTCTTTTCTCCCATGACATTTTATTGTTCTGATTTCTAATTTTTCCTTTCATTAATCGCATTTTTACTATATCTTTCTCATCTTTTATTCTCTTTAGATTTCTCCCATTTCCGTTCATTTTACACATCTATCCATTTTTTTTTTTTAGTTTTATTTAGTTTTTAATTTTATTTCATCTTTTACTCTTCACTAAATTTCATTTATTTTATTCTCTTCTATTCTTTTCTATTTTACTCGATTTTATTCTATTGTACTTTATAATATTTTTTTTCGTTTTATTTTTAATTCATGATTTTGTTAGCCCAACTTTAAGATGATCATCGGGGTATGCAATCGACATACGGTCCAGAGGAAGCGAGTTCGATCCTTACCGTCGGACAACATTGAGGTTTCACATCCAACGTCCTCGATGATCTGGAGTCTGTAACCGTCAAACTCACGTTGAACTTGTTCACGAAGCTTCGATTCCCGTTAAAAGTTAACCACGCTCTTCAGCATTTTGACACCTGACGATGAAACCTGGACAGGAATCGAAACGTCAGAAACAAACCGGCATCTCAAGTTCAAAGTTCTCTTCATAATTGATCTAAAATTGTTCTTTCGAAAACTATCAGATCAGTGACGTGTCCGTCAGAGGAGGAGAACTAAGAAGTCTTCTATTCTAGTCTCAATCTGGTAGATTCTCCCTGTCATATACTTCATGGTATAGATCACTGGTTCCTAGCGCCCAGGTGGATTCATAGTGCCCACCTATCTCATAAACACATACATATACCTTATTCATCTATTCATTTATTCATTGATTTTATTCAGAGTTCGGACTACGTAAGAAAGCTATGCATTCACTCACAATATAATTCTTTTTTCAATAGAGCGAAGTGAAGCGGTCAGGCTGTACACGTGCTGTGTCTTGCTGTATTGCTTCTGACCCAGAGTAGTGAGCGGGATACAGGTATGACCCGACATCTATGAGTTAATATGAGAGGGAGGAAAGAATGGTGGATGGGAGTGAAATGGGTGGGAGTGGATCTTTGCCTTTTGACTTGGCTACTTCCCTTGTAAGTAAAAAGAAGAAAAAAAAAATGTATATAGATACATCATTTTATTCTATATGAACTGCATACGCGTTCCTTTCCCTTGATGTGTATAACAAGTATTATGTCATTCGGATAAAAAAAATTAAGAGAGAATAAAAGTTATTCGTAATATACTCCCAGTGCCATCTTTTCGTCCTTTTACCCTTTGAGAACCACTGGTATAAATAATAAATGCTTCTCCATCACTTTAGCATATCCTGTTCTAATAAAAAAAACAAAAAAATCACCCCTTTATTTAAACATAGTTTCCACTTTCCCTTTGTCTAAAGAACATAAGAATGAAGGAGAGTGAAAGAGACCATAAGATCTATAATAGGCAGTTTCGTGCCTATTGCCAGTTGTCATTCCCATCCATAAAGTTGTCTAACTTTTTTTTTTTTTAAACCGATGGTTTCAGGGCTCACTACATAGTTACTAAGTCTATTTCATTCGTTAACCACTATAGTGGGAAGCCAGTTCTTGCTTATTTATTTCCTAAGTCTAAAACTGTCCAATCTAAATCCATTACTGCGAGTCCTGCCCTTTTGTCTTAATATGATGACCTTGTTTGCGTCTACTTCCTTCCATTTGCTCTTTTTCTTCATCCATGTCTTGTGTTATACTGTTGGACTCTCCGTGGCTTATCAACTAGATCAAGTTTTATCAACTATAACCAAATATCTCCACCGTTTCATTCCAATCACTGTTGGAAAACTTAAGGTTTAAAAAGAAAATAACCAAGAACTGGTTTACCAATACAGTGGTAAACGAATGGAATAGATTTAGTAACCGTGCAGTGAGCAATGAAATTATTGGTTGTTATAAGAGAAGATTTGATAACTTTATAGATACGAATGACAGGTGGTAAGGGAAATAGAACTGCCTAGTGTAGGCCTTATGATCTCTTGCAGTCTCCTCCATTATGTTCTTCTACTCGACCATTTTAATCCCCTTTCATTATTTATATATATATATATATATATATATATATATATATATATATATATATATATATATATATATACATATATATATACACATATATATATATACACATATATATATAAATACAATATATATACATATATATACATATATATATATATATATATATATATATATATATAATATATACATACACAAACACACATATATATATACATACATATATATACATATATATATACATATAATATATATACATACACACACATATATATATATATATACATACACATACATATATATATATATATATATATATATATATATATATATATATACATATATATACATATATAATCTTTATCAACTTTAACCAAACATCTCCACCATCTAATTCCAAAGACAGATTTTTCGACCATTTTATTCATCTTTTCGTCTTCCATATTGCATCTCTCTCAAGTCTTCATTTCTCATCTTTATCCACCTACGTCAATTCCTTTCCCTTGGCTACTGCCTTTCCTGCTCCGGTCTCTTCTTCCTTCCATAAAAATGACCTCTTACTGAGAACTTTCTCCTCCTCAGTTCTCTTCCAGTTCCTTTCATCCCTCTTTCTTTCCTTTCTTTCTCTTCCTCTTTTATATCTCTTTCCAGACCGCCAAGTTTAATTTCTTGCTGTGAATGTTGCTCTATTTATTTAGGCTGTTTTTTGCACTCTTTTTATGATTCTTTTTCTCTTTTATTCCCTGCTTCTGTGATCCTCCGCTGTATCTATTCTGGACTTTTTTTTTTTCTTCAATGCTTCCATTTTCTTGCCCTTTCATTCGCTCACCCACGCTCTCGCTCTCTCACATTTTTTCACTTTTTTTTTTCCTTCTTTCTCCTTTCATTTTTCTAACTCTTTTTCTCTTTCTTTCATTCTCCTCCCAACCTAACCTCCACCTCCCTTGTTCTCCTTCTCCTCCTACTTGTCTTCCTCTTCCTTCTCCTCCTCTTCCTTCTCCACTTCTTCCTTTTCCTCCACTTCTATCTCTCCTTCCTCCTTCTCCTACTTGTCTTCCTTTTCCTTCTCCTCTTCTTCCTTCTCCTCCTCTTCCTTCTCCACTTCTTCCGTCTCCTCCACTTCTATCTCTCCTTCCTCCTTCTCCTACTTGTCTTCCTTTTCCTTCTTCTCTTCTTCCTTCTCCTCTTCCTTCTCCACTTCTTCCTTCTCCTCCTCTTCCATCTCTCCTTCCTCCTTCTCCTCTCCCCTTCTTTCTTGTATTTCCTTCCTTCATTTACTTTCATTTGATTTTTTTTTTTCATAGTTACACTTTTCTTCGCTCTATCAGTGAGGCATTACTTAATCACGCATTTACCTGTTGGATAAAACTGTTGGTAAAATAGAGTCCATAACAACCCATCGTTTACTTATTCACCTACTCACACGTCCACTCATATACCAATTTCTTCACTTACGTTCTTGTTTCCTGTTTGCATTCTGACACTTTCAATTACGTTCTAACTCTTCGACTTACGTTCTAGCTCCTCGACGTAGGTTCTAAATCCTCGACTTACGTTCTAACTCCTCGACTTACGTTCCAACTCCACGACTTACGTTCTAACTCATCAACTTACGTTCTATCTCCTCGACTTACGTTGGAACTCCCCAACTTATGTTCTAGCCCCTCGGCTTGAGTTCTAGCTCCTCGACTTGCGTTCTAGCTCTTCGACTTGCGTTCTAACTTTTCGAATAATGTTCTAGCTCCTGGACTTACTTTCTAACTCCCCGAATTACGTTCTACCTCCTCGACTTACGTTCTAGACCCTCGATTTGCGTTCTACCTCCTCGACTTACGTTCTAACTCCTCGACTTACGTTCGAACTCTTCGACTTACGTTGTAACTCATCAACTTACTTTCTAGTTCCTCGATTTACGCTCTAACTCCCCGATTTAGGTTCTTGTCCCTCGACCTGAGTTCTAGCTCCTCGACTTATTTTCTAACTCCTCGACTGAGTTCTAGCTCCTCGACTTGCGTTCTGACTCCTCGACTTACTTTTTACCTCGCCGAATTACGTTCTAGATCCTCGACTTACGTTCTAGCTCCTCGACCTACGTTCTAGTCCCTAGACCTACGTTCTAGCTCCTCGTCTTGCGTTCTAACTCCTCGACTTACTTCCTAACACCCCGACTTACGTTCCAGCCTCTCGAATTACGTTCTAGCACCCGATTTGCGTTTTAATTCCTCGAATTATGTTCTAGTTCAACTTACGTTCTAGATCCTCGACTTACGTTTCGTACGCCCTCTTCACTTTCTAGTTTTTCACCACTGTCTTTATTACGTACGATGTCACTCACAATTTTAGTCGGTAGGCCCTGTGCCTCCTATCATCCGACTTAGTCGAGTTTTAGACGGTTAGTTCCAGTTGGTATAGGATAGAACACATCACCTAGTTTCTTTCAGTATTATTGTATGTATAAGAGAATTTAGATAGAGAATTTTTCCTTCTGTCTCTTTCTCGAGTTACTTCTTATAAAACGTTCTTCTCTAAGTACACTCTATGAATCCCCCGAGATACGCATGTTAGGTCCTAAGTAAGGTTTTTAGTAACGTACTGATTTCTTTAGTCCAATGACCTTTAACTTTATATTTAAGATCCTCCCCAAAGGGCGTGATCTTACAATCGTGAACCAATTTAATTTTCTTCTCATCCACCCTTTCTCCAATCATATTCGTTGTTTCAAGTCTATATGCAATATCATTTACTTAAGCAATCTCGAATCTCTGCATAACTCACTTAGGTTACAAAAATCTACGTCAGCAATGTGCCTCCGGTCAATGTTTATAAATATAACGCTGAGAGCGAACTTATGCAACTCACTCGCCTACGAACTGTGTTGTTTACAAAACATCCGACCCATGAAAATACAACCCTCACCATCTACCCTACTTTCTACCTATTTATCTACCAACCTCTTACATACGTTCTAGCTCCTCGACTTGCGTTCTAGTTCTTCGACTTATATTCTAGCTCCTCGACTTGAGTTCTAGCTTCTTGACTTGCGTTCTAGCTCCTCGACTTGCGTTCTAGCTCATCGACTTACGCTCTAGATCCTCAACTTGTGTTCTAGTTTCTTGACTTACGTTCCAGCTTCTTGACGTGCGTTCTAGCTCCTCAACTTACGTTCTAACTCCTCGATTTGTGTTCTAGCTCCTCGACTTACGTTCTAACTCCTCGACTTGAGTTCTAGTTCCTCGATTTGTATTCTAGCTCCTCGACTTGAGTTCTAGCTCCTCGACTTACATTCTAGCTCCTCGACTTGCGTTGTAGCTTCTTGACTTGCGTTCTAGCTCCTCGACTTGCGTTCTAACTCCTCGACTTACGTTCTAACTCCTCGGCTTTCGTTCTCACTCGTTCACTTACGTTCTCACTCGTTTACTTGTGTTCCAATTCGTTTACTTACGTTCTCACTCTTTCACTTATGTTCTCACTCGTTTGCTTACGTTCTCATTCTTTCACATAAGTTCTCATCCATTTTCTTACGTTCTCACTCATTTAATTAAGTTCTCACTCGTTTGCTTACGTTCTCACTCGTTTACTTACTCTCCCATTCATACACTTACGTTCTAAGTATTTCAATTACGCTCTAACTCCTGTGCTTACGTTCTCACGCCTCTACTTACGCCTTAACTCCCTCGGTCCCTCATTCGTTCAGTGCCCCCAGTTCTTTAGTCCTCTCAGTCTCTATTCAATCATCTTCTCATCCTTTTACAAGACTTTTTTTCTCAGGTCCTTCCCCCCAACGCCCCTCCTCCTCCTCCTCCTCCCCTTCTTCACTCCCCCATCGACCTTGCACTCTCTTCTCTATCCCTTCCTCCCTCTCCTCCCCTCCCTTCCTCATCCATCCTCACTCTTTTTCCCGTCCTCCCTTCCCCCTTATTTCCCCCTCCCTTCCTCCTCTCCTCCCCTCCCTCCCCTTCCCATCCTCTCCCTTCCCCCTCCTTTCCCTCTCTTTCTCCCTCTCATCCCTCCATCATTTCCCTCCCCTCTCCCATTCTCTCCCTCCCTCCTTCCTTCCTCCTCACTCCTTCCACCCTTCCCTCACCGACCTCTTCTCTCCTCCTCCCTCCCTCCCGTCCTTCCTCCTTCCCTTCCCCTCTCTTCCCAACTCCCCACCCCCTGTCCTTCCCTATTCTTCTTCACCCACCCACTCCTCACTACCCCCTTCCTGTCCCATCCCTCCTTCTCCCTTCTCTTTCCTCCTCCTTTACATCTCCTCCCTCCCTCCTCCTCTCCTCCCTCCCACACCCGGCCACTCCCCTCTCCTCACTCCTTTCTTCATGTCCCATCCCTTCCACGCCCTCCTCCTCCCTTCTCTTCCCCCTTCCTTCACTTCTCCTCCTCCCTCCCTCCTCCTCCACCCCTCCCTCCCTCACCCGCACTCCGTTTGTCCATCACCTTGCATGAATATTTTATGGAGGTCTTCCTTCGCTATGTAACCCTCCAGCTTGACAGTACTCGACATTCCGAGCGGGAGCTCACGGCACCGTCACAACTACGGTCGGGAATTAGGAGCGGCCCAGGCAGGCTGGGAAATGAGCGTGGCAGGGAGATGAGAGGAAGAGAAAAACAAGCGTGACAAACAGATGAAGGAGGCAAGGAAAGGATTGGTAGGGAAATGATACAGGGAGATGAAACAGACAGGGAATTAGGAGCGGCCCAGGCAGGCTGGGAAATGAGCGTGGCAGGGAGATGAGAGGAAGAGAAAAACAAGCGTGATAGACAGATGAAGGAGGCAGAATAATGACTGGTAGGGAAATGAGACAGGGAGATGAAACACACAGGGAATTAGGAACGGCCCAGGCAGGCTGGGAAATGAGCGTGGCAGGGAGATGAGAGGAAGAAAAAAATAAGTGTCATGGACAGATGGAGGAGGCTGGGAAATGACTGGTAGGGAAATGAGACAGAGAGATGAAACAGACAGGGAATTAAGAGCTGCCCAGGCAGGCTGGGAAATGAGCGTGGCAGGGAGATGAGAGGAAGAGAAAAATAAGCGTGACAGACAGATGAAAGAGGCTGGGAAATGACTCGTAGGGAAATGAGGAATGATAGTCCAAGGGAGAGAGTTGACTGTGGTGATTCAGGGTATACACAATATGACTAGGCATTTTGAAGTATTGACTGGTATATCCTTCTACCTATGTAATGTGTCTCTGTGCTGAGTTCTTCACTGGTGAATAAAAGAACCTGGTGACTCAGGATGTATACTATATGACTAGACAATTTGAAGGATTGACTGGTATTTCCTTATTATTCCATACTATGTCTCTGTGTTGGGTTTTTCTCAGATGAATGGCTCCGAGTGCACACATTAAGAATAGACAATTTGAAGTATTGCCTAGTATTTCCTTGTAATTCCGTAAATTTTCTTCGTGTTGGGCCATTTCTCAGTTGAATAAAAGAACATTGTATTAAATTGGTAAATGAGGATGGACTTAATTCTGCTATGGATCAAATCTTCATTAAAAAAATAATAAAAATAAATAAGTGAATGAGTGAATCAATCAATCAGTAGATAGATTAATAAGAAATAAATACATTTTACAAAAATACACACTGTACACACACATACACACACACATATATACATATATATATATATATATATATATACATATACATTGATACATTCATTCATACAATATATATATATATATACTTTACATATATATATATATATATATATATATATATATATATATATAATGTACACATACATACATAAGTACAAATCCAAAAGTATATAAGTTCACAAATACAGGAACAAAAATTTTCACAAATGTATAATATTTCAACACGTAAATATATGAATACATAAACACAAATGAATAAACAGGTAAGTGAATAATTAAACATAAATAAATAGAAAAAGTAAGGTGTCATACAGAACATATATGTCAAAGTTCAAATATAAAAAAAAATTGAATATTATAATAATAAAAAAAAAACGAGAAAAGGAGCAAAATATGGAGAGTTGGTGGAAGGCATGGAAAGGTGTGAAGAGAAGAGAAATTCGCTTACGTGCTTATGGTCCTCAGATCTAGGGCCAACCTGATAGGGTGGGGGAGGAGGAGGAGGACGAGGAAGAGGAGGAAAATGAGGAAGATGAGGAGGGAAGAAACAGGAGGAGGAGGAAGTGGAGGAAGAGGAGGAAGAAGTGGAAGAGGAGGAGGAGGAGGAGGAGGGGGAAGTGGAGGAAGAGGTGGAAGAGGTGGAGGAGGGGAAAGAGGAAAAAGAGGAAGAGGAAGAGGGAGGAGGAGGAGGAGGAGGAGGAGAAGGAGGGGTGTGGAGGAGGTGGTAGTGTAGGAGAAAGAAAGAGGACGAGGACGAGAAGGAAGAGAAATAGAAGGAAGTGGAGGAAGGGGAGGAGGAGGTGGAGGAGGAAGACGTTTAGGAAGGTGGAAGTGGAGGAGGAGGATGTGTAAATGGAGGAAGGGGAGGAGGCGGTGGAAGAAGAAAAGGAGGAGGAGTGTGTGAAGGAGGTGGAGGAGGAAGAGGAAGGGGTAGGAGGAGCTGGAGGGGAGGAGGAAGGTGGAAGAGGAGGAGGAGGAGGAAGAGAAGACTTGTTTGGCCCTTCATATTTTAAGACGGAAGTTAGGAGAGGTGCACCTCTTGGAAAAAAAAGGTAACTGCAATGGGGCAAGGAGTGGTGGGAGGGAGAGGAGAGAGGAGAGGAGAGAAGTAGGAATAGGAGGAGGAGGAGGAGGAGGAGGAGGAGGAGGAAGAGGAGGAACAGTAGGAGGAATCAGAACATAAGGAAGAAATGGAAAAAATTAAGGAGAAATTTTAGAAGGAGGAGGAGGAGTGGGAGAAGTAGAAATAGGAGGAAGAGGAGGAGTAAGAGGAGGAAAATTAGGAAGAGGAAGAGGAGGAGGAAAAGTACAAAGAGGAGGAATAGTACAAAGAGGAAGAAGAGGAGAAAGGAAAAAGAGGAAGAAGAGGAAGAAAATTAGGAAGAGGAAGAGAAGGAGAGATCAGAACACGAGAAGGAAGAAAAGGAGGAACTCATGAAGAAGTTTTATAAGAAGAAGGAGGAGGAGAAGGAGATAGAGAAGGAACATGATGAAAATGAAGAAGAGTAGGACTGGGAAGATGAGAAGGAGCAGAAAGATAAGGAAGAAAAAGAAATAGAAGGTGAGGAAGAAGATGGGAAAAGGAAGTAAGAAGAAGAGGAGGAAGTGGAGGAAGAGAAGAATGTGGCAGAGATGGAAGATGAGCATAAGTATAGTGTGTGTTGGGAGGAGTTGAGTGAAGTAGAGAAGATGAAACCTTAAAAGCTGAAATGGAGACTTAAATGGACCAGTGTATAAAACGCTGAAGGAAAGAAGCAAGAAGAAAAAGAAGAGGAGGAAGAAGAAGAGGAGGGAGAAGAGGAGGTAGAGGTGGAAGAGGGAGAAGAAGTAGAAGAGGAAGAAGTGGAAGATGAATAAGAAGAGGAAGAAGAGGAGAGAGAGGAAGAAGAGGAAGAAGAAAAGGAAAACGAAGATGAGGAAGAAAAAGAAGAGAAAGGACGAGGAAGAAGAGCAGAAGACGAAGAAAAAGAGGAAGAAGACGAGTAAGAAGTAGAAGAAGAAGGTGAGTAGCCTACCTCAGCTGCGGCCGAAGCCGTCTCCTTTGCCCTATCCGCTTTGACTGTTGGGGCGCGGAGCAGACTAAGCTGGTAATAACAGAGAAATGCGAGATTCGAACCCACGATTAAGCGAATGCAAGACAAGCACAGCAAGACAAGACTAGATATACAACCCATTCACATCCATCGTGTAAAGTTTTATATATCTAAGCACTTCCTTCTGCCTCACACCAGACGATTTTATTCAGTTCAGAAGAGCCTTAAGGAACCCCATTCACGATACGATCTGGTCTTCAGGCCGCCGGACAGATCGGATCGGATCAGACCAGATTGAATCGTGTATGTTTACGATTTCATTCAGCTGGGAGTAGAACTGATTACTAAAAGGTTTGTGTGTATTTCTTCAAATGTAATTTATTTTATTTACTCTGCCATCAAAATCCGACTAAAGTTAAAAATTTAAAAGAGGGGTTGGTATGATGCATTTAGTGCTTGAGCTTCCGAGATAAGCTGCATGCCTGCTTCTTCAAAATCTCACTTTCAGCTTTCGCCGCTGGCTAGCTCTCTTTGGAAGGCAAAAAGTGAAGCAGATTAAGTAAGTCTTCACCTGCCGGTACATAGCTTCTCTGCCATCAAGACTCTTACTGTGCATCCCCGAGGCAACCCCGGACACTGAGTTCCATGCGGACTCAGGCCGGACAGTAAGGGAGCAACAAGGAGCCCCGGAGGTACGATGACTACTGCTGTATACCAACCCCTGCCCCATTGCCTTGTGGGTTAGACATGGCAGTCGTAAGGCTTAGGGAGAGAACACAACGCAATCTACAATGGAGAGCTGCGTAACGCGGGCCTTGATAGAATGATGTCTTCGGCATTCTCCTACAGCTGGATTCTGCACCAATCGTCCTGGAAAACTTCCATGCCGCTGGGTCTCGTAGAGAACAGTTAAGTTGGTGGATTGAAGACTGTGCAACTTCCATCCACCCCAATCATCATTGTGCAAGTTTCATTCTTTGTATTTTAGCCATCACATCATCATCGCTTCTCTACCAAGTAAAGTTAAAAATCTAAGTCATATACTATTTACTTTCATCTTCAATTCCATTACGTCTAAAGCAACAGCTGTCAACATCCAGACGAAGAAGAATTAAGTATAAAAAAAAAAAAAAAAAAAAAAAAAAAATCTTAAGTCAGCCAGATAAAATCATTAAAATAAGTGCAAGGCGTTAGAATGTTAATCGAGATTATCTTTAATCAAGTAACGACAAGTGGTTTCTTTAAGTCAGGACTTGGTCACCGAAATCGTAAGTATGGTCACTCGATGTGAACATGACAATGACCATTCTCATTCATCTATTTTCATTTTAAAATCCGCACATATCTGGTGTGCATATTCACCTTTTCTTCCTTTCATTTGCCTTCACTACTTGCTCATTTAATCCACATGTGTTTGACATAACCAATCCCACATTCATTGGAAATTGGTCATTAGTGTTTCCAGGTCTTCGACGTTTCCTATTTTCCTCAACATCATTTGCATTACTTACATGGTCTCCAAGAGAAATTTTGAAACGCAAAGATTTTTCTCAAAATTTAAGATCTGACGTCAAGTCTATACAACCAGGCCTACAATAATCAATAACAAATACTAATAAAAAGATGTACCTGTAGTTTGATCATTAGAATGATGTTTGTGCATGTGAATGTAAGTGTATATTGGGATTGGGGTAGTATAAAGTTTTTGTTCTCTAACGGAGAGTGATGTTGTATGGTTGCCGGGGAGCTCTCTTGGGTTCCGGAACAAAGTATTGGCTAGACACCTCTCATAGGCCTTCCTCTCTTAGGGGCCATTTGCACGGTCAAGCGGTTTGTCAAACATGTGTTCATAGTGACGTTTGACCGTATGAATGGAGTATTCGGTTGTCAGACAGGTTTGTCAAACGTGTTTGACAAACCAAATACCCTATTCACACGATCAAATATCACTTCAAACACTTGTTTGACAAACCGGGTTTGACAAACAGTTTGACCGTGTAAATGCCCCTTTACTCTGGTGATTGTCAGCCCCTGGCGGTCCATTACCACCTGACTAGACCTCTCCAAACGGTTCTATCTAGACTTCTCCAAAGGGTTCTATCCATTCCTCTCCTGGCACCATTTACTCCATATCCTTCCTTCCTCCGTCCAGCCATCTGTACCTGGGTCTCCCGAGTAGTCGTCTACCTTGTACTCCATCTTCCGCCGCTTTATCAATTCGTCACTTACATCTTCTCCATTCCGTGCGATCTTCGTAGATTCCTTATTCATCTAATTTCCCAATAGTTGATATGTTGTGCTTCTTCAGTGTCTCTCCTCCACGCTTCCATCTTCCTCGTGGTCTTCCTCTCGATCTTCTTCCGTCTGGGATCCACACCACTTCATCACAATCCCCCAAACCTCCAACTTGCCTACCGTGGACGCCGCGAATGTTACTAATGGATATCACCGTGAATGTCTTACTCCCCGCCAATGTTGCTAATGAGTACCACCGCGAATGTCTATTACTCCCCAGTTGGTTACAAGCCTGCGTTTATCAGACGCGGGCAGACGCCAACTTAGTGTAAGCCGACGTGGCTCATCAAGACTCCACGGCCTCTTGCCCTTGTTGATGAAAACAGTAAGCCCTCTACAGCGTTCTGGAACGAGTATGAATAATTCAGTACAGTATTCCTCGACGGGGGCATGGGAGGAGGTAGAACAACGTGGAATGATAAACATAATAGTGGGGTGGGGGAGCGAAGAGGGGGGGTGGGGAGGTAAGAGGAGGAGGGGGTAGGGGAGGAAGGAAGAAAGAAAGCATTGTTATTTCAGAAGGTGTATGGGGGACTGAAGCGTTGCAAATGTTTATAAGCAGTGAATTTTTATTCGTGTGTACCTAGGTTTGAGTCCCCTCTCACGTATCTGTTGTGTCACAGGGATCGCATGGTATTTGATGTAGAAATAAGAACATCGAATAATAAGTATTGAAATAGCTTGCTTTGCTCAGCATAGGGAAGTCCGTCAGTGATCGACGAAGACAGTGCTCAGGTATTTGATGTGGAAATAAGGACATCGAATAATAAGTAATGAATATAGATCACATCAAATACCCCTTCCTGACGTGAAAATATTTTTGTTATGTGCACAGATGTTAAACAAGAATTTGGTATTATTTGTGTTTGTTTATTATTATTTACTTTATCATCATTTATTGTTATTTACTATTTACCTGTTTGTTTATTATCTAACTTTACCAATTTATTTATTTACTTATTTATTATTATTTATATTATTCTAATTTTTATTCAATTGTTTGTTTATTTGTTTATCATTATTATATATATGTATATATTTTTTGCATCCGACCTAGCTATGAACCAAAAGGTCTCCTATCGGCATGCTCCTCCTTTGCAATCCTTTGTATAAGAAACAAACATGAAATATTTACGAAAAAAGTAACGAAATGCAAATATATGTTCAATTGGACTCCAACTACTTCATATATGTAGTTTAGGATGTATTACTTGAAAAAAAAAAGAGTAACCTTTCCAATTGTGTTTGTTATTGAGGATCGTTTTATTACTTTTTCCAATTGCAGTAATGATAGACTTCAATTTTCCCCCTCTCCTTTTGACTGTTTTTTCCCCTAGATATATAACCGATAGCGTTCAAGAATCCATTTATTTATCTACCTATTTTACTTACTTATTTTACTATCATTATTACTTTTTTATTACTGTTTTCTTTCCGGCGTAAATATTTCATAAATATGGTACAATGTGACTAGTAACAAAGGTATTCTGAAAGTACATTTTGAGAACTAAATAATATCTTCTGTCTTTGATCATTTGTGTGTGCCTTAGCATGCGTTTATTTGTATTTGTAATTACCTAATTATATTTCACCTGCTTATATTACACAAGATAAGAGTTACGCTCGCAGGGCCGTGTTTCTGTTGTTCCATAAATCAAACTTGAATGGATGTCTGTGTGTATGTATTTACCTAGTTGTATTTACCTAGTTGTATTTTACGGAAAGGGGAGCTATGCTCGTGGTGTCCCGTCTTCATATCTCATTTCATCTAAACTGTTTTTAAACTCATGTATTGTTTTTGCACACACCACTTTCTCATCTAACTTGTTCCAACTGTCTATTACTCTGTGAGGAAAGCTGTTCTTTTCCAGATCTCTTCTATAACTGTCTTTCTTGATTTTCTTTCTGTGTCCTCTTGTATTTCTATCATTCCATTTCATGATTCTGTAGTTATCAAATCTCCTCTCTCTCTTCTTTGCTCTAGTGTCTGCAGCTCAAGTTTTGCTAGTCTCTCTTCATATGATAGTTTTGAGAGTGCTGGTGCCAATTTTGTAATTGTTCTTTGTATTTTTTCAAGCTTTGTTATACATTTTTTGGTACTTGGTGACCACATCGTTGCTGCATATTCCAGTCTTGGTCTTATCAAAGTGATTAGTACTTTCTTCACCATTTCTTCATCCAGGTATGTAAATGCCACTTTGATTGTTCTTAATAAATTATAAGTTTCTCCAAAAGTCTTATTTATATGTTTCTCAGGTGACATATTATTCATTATAATGACTCCCAGGTCCTTCTCATTTTCAACTTTTTTTATTCCTTCTTCTCCCAATTTATATGATCCTATTATTCTTTTTTTACCTTTTCCAAATTCCATTATACTACACTTTTTAGTATTGAACTCCATCTCCCACTTCCTACTCCATTCCCATACTTTATTTAGATCACTCTGTAGTGACTCACAATCTTTTTCCGTGTTTACTTTTTTTAATAGTTTTGCATTATCTGCAAAGAAGCTCATATAACTTTAAATTTCTTCATCCATATTATCAATATATATAGCAAACATTATTGGGGCCAGAACTGTTCCTTGTGGAACACCACTTATTACTTCATCCCAATTTGAGTGTTTGTCTCTTATCACTACTCTCATTTTTCTTTCTTGCAAAAAGTTTTCCATCCATTTAAGCAGTTTGCCCTGTATTCCTCCTTCAGTTTCTAATTTCTTAAGCAACTTCTTATGTGGTACTTTGTCAAAAGCTTTTTTTTAGGTCTAGAAATGCACAATCAGCCCATCCATCTCTTTCTTGTATTATATCTATTAGCCTTGAATAGAAACATATTAAATTGGTGACGCATGATCGTCCTTGTCTGAATCCAAATTGCCTTGGATTTAGCACGTTGTTTTTTCCCATCTACTTTTAACAATTCTTCCACAATTTTTTGCTATTGTACTTGTTAGAGAGACTGGTCTATAGTTGATACGGTCTTCTATATTTCCCCCTTTATATATAGGTACTATATTTGCTTTTTCCAATCTTCTGAAACTTTTCCTTCTTTCAAGGAACTGTTTATTAAGCTATGTATTTTGTCTGCCAGTTCATTCCTGCATTCTTTCAAAATCCAGTTTCCTATTTCATCTGGTCCATGCAATTTTCTGACGTCAAGATTACTCAAGTGTTTCATTATTTCATTCTTTGTTACTTCTATTTCTTTCATAGGGGGGGACTTTCTCTTCCCATTCAATCTCTCCAGGTTGTATATTCTCCCTTGTAAACACTGATTTAAAATGCTTGTTCATAATTTCCGCCATTTCTATTTCCTCTGTGTATTCAACTCCTCCTTGTCTTAATTTCTCTAATTCTTGTTTGTTTTTCAGTTTGCTGTTTACAAATCTGTAGAATAGTTTTGGTTGACCTTTACATTTTTCAATGACATCTTTTTCATATTTTTTCTTTTTCTCTCTGCACACTTGTACATATTCATGTCTATAACAAGTATATATTTTCCATTTTTCAGGTCTTTTGTCTTTCTTCTATTTGGTCCAGGCTTTATCTCTTTTAGCTTTTAACTACCTACAACTTTTGTTCTACCAGCACTTTACCTATTATTTTTCTTGTTTTTGTCTTGGGACATATTTTTCCACTCCTTTTTTATAATTTTTTGTCAAAATATTCCATTTCTCTTCCACTGTTGTTTCTTCTTTGTATATTCTTTCCCAGTTTTCTTTTTGAAAGAATTCTCTTATTTTATCAAAATTTGTTTTTTCATACATCATTCTTCCTTTTCTATATTGTTCATTTCTTTTCATGCATTTTTCCTCATTTAGTTCCAGTTCAATCAATATGTGGTCACTTTTACTTATTGGTGTCTTATATTCAATCTTTTCCACTATTTTAGGTTCAGATGTGATTATTAGGTCTAGTCTCGATGGTTCTTCATTTCTATACCTAGTGTTCTCTTGTATCCATTGTGTCATTGTATGGTCAATAATCATTTCGAGTAGAATATTTCCCCATGAGTCGTCTTCACCCTTTACGGTCATCTCTTCCCAGCAGATTTCTTTGCAATTAAAGTCGCCCATCATAACTATTCTTCCTCCATCTTCCATTATCTTATTTAATGTTATCCTTCTGTCTTCTAACATACTTTTATGTTCACTCTCTTCCCACGAGGCTGTTTTTGGAGGCACATAATTTATTACAAACTTTCTGCTCTTCTTATCTCTGTCTTCCACTTCGATCATAATCATCTCTACTGTATTCTTTCCATATGTGACACTCCTCACGTTTATATATTTCTTAGTCAGGAACATAACTCCACCTCCTTGCTTTGTCTCTCTGTTTCTAATCCAATAATTATATGCATCATGTCCTACACTGTTGGGTGGTAGTGGACCTTTTAATTTTGTCTCTACAATTCCCATTATGTCCGGTTCTTTTTCCTTCAGATAATCATTCAGTTAATTCAATCCTGTTATTAATCCATCTATATTTGTGTAAGACACTCTTAATTTTCTGCTACTTCCATTGTATTTCCTGTTTCCCTTTTGTTTTTCTCTGGTATGGCCCATTTCCTCACTTTCATATTCACTACTCTCCAATAGAATTTCTCTTTTTCTGTCTCTGTTCTCTTCTCGTTTTTTTCCTTAGCTTCTTGCCTTTTCATTTTTTCCTCCACTCTTTCCTCTCTATTCATTTTTCTTTTTATCCATACCTTTTTATACTGTTCACTGTTTGCTAGTTTCCCTGTTTTTGCTAAGATATTCTCTGTTGTTGTTTGTGACCTGAATTAAATCTTAATTGGTCTGGTCTTATCTGTACTATATTTTCCGAGACTATACATCTCTTCAACTTGTTTCATGATTTCAGGTTCATCTTCCTGAACTAATTCTAGTAAACTGCTTACTTTTTCTTTTTACTCTTTGATTCTTGTGGTTCTATTAAGATTATACTTCTCTTCCATTCCTAATATAATTATACATTTCTTTTTATCTGCTAAGTCTTTAACTATATTCTCCTTCTGTCTCATCACTTTAATAACTGAGTCTTCAGTTTGTTCTTTCATTTGTTGTTTTATTATGTCAGTAAATGCAACTTTACTGTTCTCTTGGATTTTTTTCCAACCCTGTGCTTCTTTTGCTATGGACTCTTTATTCTCTTTGTTCTTCTTCAATTCCTCATTCTCATCTTTTACTTCTTTTAACTGTCTTTTTAATTCTTCTATTTCTTTAGGTAGGTTTTTGTTCACCTTCTCTAATTCTTCCAATTTTTCATCTCTCTTTTTATTTTACCGAACCTACTCGCCCAATGTTCGGTCATTTTCTCAAGTTTTTCCTCTAGTCTTGCTAATCGGGGGAGGTTGGTATCGCCCCCCCCCCCTCATTAAATCCATGGAAATTATTATCCTCATCTTCCATTGTGCTGCTCTTATTTATATTCCTAATCTTTACATTTTTGTTAATCCCTTCTCCAAAATCATCGGTCCTTCGCTTGTTTACAAGACACCTGGCGTCTTGGACCAAGTCCTCCCCTTCCTCATTTCTCTCAGTAATCCCTCCTCTTCTCCCTTTTCCCCACCTTCCCACTACACCACGAGCTTTCCCCTTCCTTGTAAATACAATAAGGTACTTCCTTGACGTTGAGATCCACGAAAATTTCACTTTTTCTTCGGAACTCCAATCTTCGCCGTCTATCCGACGAATGTGTGTGTGTGTGTGTGTGTGTGTGTGTGTGTGTGTGTGTGTGTGTGTGTGTGTGTGTGTGTAAGTATGTGTGTGTATATGTGAGATTCACCACGGTCTTGGATCACGTGTTGAACTTATGACTGACAGCTACTATCCTCCCGTGCGAGAGCTCAGAGCTCATATACGACTTCATCTATTGGTGTGTGTGTGTGTGTGTGTGTGTGTGTGTGTGTGTGTGTGTGTGTGTGTGTGTGTGTGTGTGAGTGTGTGTGCATGTATATGTGCGTGTGTATGTGCGTGTATATGTATGTGTACATTCGTGTGTGTGTGTGTGTGTGTGTGTGTGTGTGTGTGTGTGTGTGTGTGCGTGTGTAACACATGAAAACATTAACATGAAAGGGTTTTGGAAGCGAGCGAATCTATAAAATTTTCTTTGGCAACGGGTGTTTGTAAACAAAAACCAAACGAAAACGAATATATATATATATATATATATATATATATATATATATATATATATATATGTATATATATATATATATATATATATATATATATATATATAGTGTGTGTGTGTGTGTGTGAGTTTGTGTGTGTGTGTATGTGTGTGAGTTTGTGTGTGTAACACATGAAAACATTAACATGAAAGGGTTTTAGAAGCGCGCGAATCTATAAAATTTTCTTTGGCAACAAGTGTTTGTAAAAAAAAAAAAAAAAAAAAAAAAAAAAAAAAAAGAATATATATATATATATACATTATATATATAATATATATATATATATATATATATATATATATATATATATGTATTTACCTAGTTGTATTTACCTAGTTGTATTTTACGGGAAGGGGAGCTATGCTCGTGAGGTCCCGTCTTCATATCTCATTTTATCTAAACTATTTTTAAATTCATGTATTGTTTTTGCACACACCACTTTCTCATCTAACTTGTTCCAACTGTCTATTGCTCTGTGAGGAAAGCTGTTCTTTTTCAAATCTCTTCTATAGTTGTCTTTTTTTATTTTCTTTCCGTGTCCTCTTGTATTTCTGTCATCCCATTTTATCAGATTCTCTCTATCAGTAATTTCTATGCCTTTCATGATTCTGTAAATAGCTATCAAATCTCCTCTCTCTCTTCTTTGCTCTAGTGTCTGTAGTTTAAGTTTTTGTAGTCTCTCTTCATATGATAGTTTTGAGAGTGTTGGTGCCAGTTTAGTAATTGCTCTTTGTATTCTTTCAAGTTTTTTTATACATTTTTTTGTACTTGGTGACCATATCGTTGCTGCATATTCCAATCTTGGTCTTATCAGGGTGACTAGGATTTTCCTCACCATTTCTTCATCCAGGTATGTAAATGCCACTTTGATTGTTCTTATTAAATTATAAGTTTCTCCAAAAATCTTATTTATATGTTTCTCAGGTGACATATTATTCATAACAATGACTCCCAGGTCCCTCTCATTTTCTACTCTTTTTATTCCTTCTTCTCCCAAATTATATGATCCTGTTATTCTGTTTTTGCTTTTTCCAAATTCCATTATACTACACTTTTTTGTATTGAACTCCATCTCCCACTTCCTACTCCATTCTTGTACTTTATTTAGATCTCTCTGTAGTGATTCACAATCTTCTTCAGTTTTCACTCTTTTCAGTAATTTTGCATCATCTGCAAAGAAGCTCATATAGCTTTCAATTCCTTCATCCATATCATTAATATATATAGCAAACATTATTGGGGCCAGAACTGTTCCCTGCGGGACACCGCTTATTACTTCATTCCATTTTGAGTGCTGATCTCTTATCACTACTCGCATTTTTCTTTCTTGCAAAAAGTCTTCCATCCAATTTAGCAATTTACCTTGTATTCCTCCTTCATATTCTAATTTCTTAAGCAACTTCTTATGTGGTACTTTGTCAAAAGCTTTTTTTAGGTCTAGAAATGCACAATCAGCCCATCCATCTCTTTCTTGTATTATATCTATTAGCCTTGAATAGAAACATATTAAATTGGTGACGCATGATCGTCCTTGTCTGAATCCAAATTGCCTTGGATTTAGTACGTTGTTTTTTTCCAAGTATTTTACCCATCTACTTTTGATAATTCTTTCACATATTTTTGCTATTGTACTTGTTAGAGAGACTGGTCTATAGTTGGTAGGTTCTTCTTTATTTCCTCCTTTATATATAGGTACTATATTTGCTTTTTTCCAATCTTCTGGAACTTTTCCTTCTTTTAAGGAACTGCTTATTATGCTATGTATTTTGTCTGCCAGTTCATTCCTACATTCTTTCAGAATCCAGTTTGCTATTTCATCTGGCCCATGCGATTTTCTGACATCAAAATTACCCAAGTGTGTCAATATTTCATTCTTCGTTACTTCTATTTCTTCCATAGGGGGACTTTTTCCTTCCACTCAATCTCTTCAGGTTGTATATTTTCCCTTGTAAACACTGATTTAAAATGTTTGTTCATAATTTCTGCCATTTCCATTTCCTCAGTGTATTCAACTCCCCCTTGTCTTAATTTCTCCAAGTCTTGTTTGTTTTTCAGTTTATTGTTTACAAATCTGTAGAATAGTTTTGGTTGATCTTTACACTTTTCTATAACATCTTTTTCATATTTTCTTTTTTCCTCTCTGCACTTTTGTACATATTCATTTCTATAACCAGTATATATTTTCCATTTTTCAGGTCTTCTGTCTTTTTTCCATCCGGTCCAGGCTTTGTCTCTTTTGTCTTTTAACTCCCTACAACTTTTGTTGTACCAGCATTTTACATATTCTTTTTCTTGTTTTTGTCTTGGGACATACTTTTCCACTCCTTCTTTGTAAATTTTTGTCAAAATATTCCATTTCTCTTCCACTGATGTTTCTTCTTTGTATATTTCTTCCCAGTTTTCTTGTTGGAAGAATTCTCTTATTTTATCAAAGTTTGTTTTTTCATACATCATTCTTCCTTTTCTATATTGTTCATTTCTTTTCATATATTTTTCTTCATTAAGTTCCAGTTCAATCAATATGTGGTCACTTTTACCTATTGGTGTTTTATATTCAATCTTGTCCACTATTCTAGGTTCAGATGTAATTATTAAGTCTAGCCTCGATGGTTCTTCTTCATTTCTATACCTAGTGTTCTCTTGTATCCATTGTGTCATTGAATGGTCAGTAATCATCTCAAGTAGAGCATTTCCCCATGAGTCATCACCACTCTTTACTGTCATTTCTTCCCAGCAGATTTCTTTGCAATTAAAGTCGCCCATCATAACTATTCTTCCTCCGTCTTCCATTATTTTAGTTAATGCTATCTTTGTGTCCTCTAACATACTTTTATGTTCATTCTCCTCCCATGAGGCTGTTTTCGGAGGCACATAGTTGATCACAAATTTTCTGCTCTTCTTATCTCGGTCTTCCACTTCTATCATAATCATCTCTACTGTATTCTTTCCATATATGACACCTTTCACGTTTATATCCTTCTTTGTCAGGAACATAACTCCACCCCCTTGTTTTTTCTCTCTGTTTCTAATCCAATAATTGTATGTATCATGTCCTACACTGTTGGGTGGTAGTGGGCCTTTTAATTTTGTTTCTACAATTCCCATTATGTCCGGTTCTTTTTCTTTCAAATAATCATTCAGTTCATTCAATCCTGTTATCAATCCATCTATATTTGTGTAAGACACTCTTAGTTTTCTGCCACTTCCATTGTGTTCTCTGTTTCCCTTATGTTTTTCTTTAGTATGTCGAACTGCTTTATTTTCATGTTCACTACTCTCCAATAGAATCTCTCTTTCTCTGACTCCGTTCTTTCCTCGTTTTTTGCCTTAGCTTCAATTCTTTTCTGCTTTTCTGCCTCTCTTTCCTCCTTATTCATTTCTCTTTTTATCCATACCTTTTTATATTGATCATTTGTTGCTAGTTTCCCTGTCTTGGATAGAATTTTCTCTGCCGTTGTTTGTGACCTGAATTTAATCTTAATTGGTCTGGTCTTATCTGTACTATATTTTCCGAGTCTGAATTTTTCCTCAATTTCCTTTATAATTTCTGGTTCATCTTCCTGGACTAATTTTAATAAACTGCTTACCCTTTCATTTTCCTCCTTGATTCTTGCGGTTCTATCTGGGTTATGTTTCTCTTCCATTCCTAATATAATTATACATTTCTTTTTGTCAGCTAATTCTCTTACTATATTCTCCTTCTGTCTCATCACTTTAATAACTGAGTCTTCATTATGTTCTTTCAATTGCTGTTTGACTATGTCAGTGAATGAAACCTTATTCCCTTCTTGAGTTATTCTCCAATTTTTAGCTTCTGTAGCTATTTTCTCACTGTTTTCATTACTATTCTTCTTCAATTTCTCATTCTCCTCCTTTACATTTCCTAACTGTCTTTTTAGGTCCTCTACTTCTTCAGTTAAGTTTCTGTTAGCCTTCTCTAGTTGTTCCAATCTTTCAATTCTTTGTAGAATGGAGCCTACATTACCTAACTTACGTTCCAAGTCCTCGATCACCTTATCAACTCTCTCCTCTAGTCTTATCAGTCTGGGGGGGGTTGTGTCCCCCCCACCCTCTTTAAATCCCTGGAACATATTCTCGTCACTTTCTACTGTATTTCTCCTCTCTATACTTCTAATCTTTACATTTTTATTTGCCATTTCGTCATCCGGTGGTCGTTTCATGTTGACCTTCCGCCCGTCTGCCTGGGCCAAGTCCTCCACATCCTCATTATCTTCCATTTCCCCAGTAATCCCTCCCCCTCTCCTCTTTCCTTACTTTCCCACTACCTCACGAGCAATTCCCCCCCCTGCAAATACAAAAAGGCACTTCTCTTTGCGTTGGTATCCTCAATCTGCACTTTTCTTCAGAGCGTTCGTCAAGCCGTCCGTTCGTTGAAAGTGTGTGTGTGTGTGTGTGTGTGTGTGTGTGTGTGTGTATGTGTGTGTGTGTGTGTTAGGAATAATTCCCAAAATGCACAGAGAGCATGCAATCATTTTGTACTTTCGTTATCAATCGACACGGAGCTTTGAAAAATAATTCTAAATAAAAAACATAAACAAAAGCCCTGTTCATAGTAAATCTTCAAAGGAAAAAAAAATCAAGTATATATATTTCAGTTAATGGAGAAACAGAGGGTAATCTATCTCCAACCTGATTCTACAAAGACCAATTGAGAGCGAAAAAAAATAAAATAAGAAAACAAGCTATGCATCCCGATAAATGGACAAAAGAAGAGGCAATTTATCACGAAGTTGATCCGGTAAAGATTCGTTGAAAGCCCCTGGAATTCTTGAAGAACATGAAATGGCCCATCTTAGGAAGACTGATTTGAGTAATTGTTTCTAATGGCTCTAGAGCAGCCCAACAAAGCAATGCCTCATCTTACAATTACGGCTTAAGAATCCAGCCCAGGACACGGCCTGATTGTATAGAATACGAGTGAAAAGGACATTTAAATGAGAGAGAGAGAGAAAGAGAGATAGAGGGAGAGAGAGATGGAGAGAGAGAGAGAAAAAGAGAGTGCGACAGAGAGAGAGATAGTGCGAGAGAGAGAGAGAGAGAGAGAGGAGAGATGGGGAGGAAGAGAGACACGAGGAGACATAGAAACACAAACACACGCATACACAAACACACAGGCACAAATACACACACACACACACATATACTAGTCTTAAATGTTTTCTCGAGACTATCGTGAGAGACTGTGTGTGTGTGTGTGTGTGTGTGTGTGTGTGTGTGTGTGTGTGTGTGTGTGTGTGTGTGTGTGTGAGATTCACCATGGTCTTGGATTACGTGTTGGACTCGTGATCGGCAGCTATTACCTTCCTAGAAGAGAGCTTAGAGATTATATATGACCGATCTATGGGAAATGTTGTGACTTCACAAGCACACACACACACACACACACACACACACACACACACACAACTCTCCGCCCATGAGAGTTGAAGTGACTCGTAGCGCAGCGATACTGAAATTATTTCAGCCCTGGGCGGGATTCGAACTCGGACTGCCGTAGTGGTTTCCGCAAACGCTACCACTGCGCCGTCGAGTCGTGTGTGTGTGTGTGTGTGTGTGTGTGTGTGTGTGTGTGTGTGTGTGTGAGTATGTGTGTATTTGTCTGCTTGAGTGTATGCGTGCGTGTACAAGTACGTTTTTTTCAACTTTAAAGTTTGAACACCTTAAATGTATGGAAATTGATGAAAAAAGGTATTGCATATATATATATATATTTCGACAGAGTGAAAAAAATTGAACCCTCTCCAAATCAAAAGCCAGATATCTGTATGTGAATATATATGTATATGTACCTGTTCATCAAATCAAATCCACTTTGAAAAATTGCAGACGTTTTTAGGAAAAAAAAATAATAGATTTTGAATAATGAGCGAAAAAAGAAAGGCAAGAGAATTGAAAAATAGGAACCGCCCAATATTTTTTTCGTTTTTGTATTGTTTGAATTTTGTTTTGATATGAGTAACAGGGAGATCGAATGAGGGTTACCCACCGAAAGGGAAGAGTTGTAGCGTAGAACGAGTAATGAAAAAGAAACAGAGAAATTTATTTATTATTTTAAGTTATTATTATCTAGTTATTATTCTTTAGTTATTATAATTTAGTTATTTTTATCATTACTTATTTTAGGTAAAGAATGAGTAACGAAAAATAAACAGAGAAACTTATTTATCATTTTAACTTATTATTATCTAGTTATCATTCTTTAGTTGCCATTATTTAGTCATTATTTATCATAACTTCTTTTAGTTTGGGGGTGACAAAAAGGTAATTTAAACCTTCACACAAAGAATGATTAATGAAAAAGAAACAGAAAAACTTATTTATTATTTTAAGTTATTATTATCTAGTTATTCTTCTTTAGTTACCATCATTTAGTTATCATTTATAATTACTTATTTTAGTTAGGGGTGCCAAACGTGATTTAAATCTTCAGCCTCATGCTAAACTAGGTAAATCGGTAACTACGCGTTCACAGGAACACAACCAAGAAATGCGATACGCGAATAAACAAATAATTTGCCAAATAAGTGAGTAATTACATAAACCACTTCCATACGGTGACGCCTACGTAGGCGTCATGAGGAGCAAGTGGGTACTCGATGATGCCGACGTCGGCGTCTTGATTATATTTATTGTAGTCATACCTACGTAACCTCCATTCTCTCTAAACTGGCTTCATCATATTTTCTATGGTTATCAAAATTCACGGGTGAAAGGGAACGAACGATTGAGCACTGACTTTATTTTTTACATACATACATACATATACCAAGGCTTTTTCCCCCTTCCAAGGGAGGTAGCCAAAAAGGGAAAGGCATAAAAACACTCCCACCCATTTCATCCCTAAATACACTCCACACCCCTCCCACCCTTCCTCTCATCTGAGCACCTCCTGGATGACGGGTCATCCCTGCACCCTGTCCACCGCCCTGGGTCAGAAGCAGTGTCGCAAGACACAGCACATCCACAGCAAGGCCGCTTCATTTAATCGGCGACCCCCCCTCTCCGTCCCCCTTTGCATATAAGGAGAGGACGGGGAGAAATCCCTTCGGGCTGCGTCAAAAATTACTCACACATACTACCCCACCCCCCCCCCCCCCGCCCCTTCCTCCTCATGCAGTCACAACATCATCCATATACAACCATTCTCCACTCACCTCTGTCTTCCGTCCTCTCCCTTCCTTCCTCAACAGACATTCCCCTCTTCCCCAAAGCCCCCTTCACCCCATCCATCCACCTCATCCTAGGACGTCCCCTCATGTTCACTCCCTCCACATCTGCCTTCCATACCTCTTTTACTAGTCTTTCTTCACTCATTCTTTCCATGTGTCCAAACCATCCTAATATTCTTTCATCAACCCTATCTCCCAAATCCTTGGCAACATTGCACGTCGGGCAGCTAATGCTGCCAGATGTGCGATGTGCCCCGGAGTGAAGAGGTAAATCAATTAACACAGAGACAGTCAATAGATACACACAAAAATTTAATAAACAATGACACAATCAAATAGATTAAAACAATATCATACAAAAGTCTATGATAATTAAATTAATATTAATATAGACTAAATCAAATAGAAAAAATAAGAGAACGAGTAGATAAATAATTACTTGATTATATAAATAAGTAAATAGATAAATAGATCATTCAAATCAATATGTAAATAAATTAGATATATAAATAAAAAGTTAAATACATAAATTTACATATGGAACAAAGAAAAATGTTCAATAAACTAAATATTCATATGATTATATGAATAGGTATATAGATAGACATATACAATATGTAAATAAATCATTTAATTAGATAAATACATTAAATAAATTAGATACATAAATAAATTACATAAAGTTTAATCAACCAAATACACAAGAATTAAAATGCAATAACACAGTAATGAAAAGAGTCTACACATACAAGATACATCAATAAACTGAAAATATTGACATTTCTTTCGGGTATTTATCCAAACAAAATTCAATGTTTCATATATTTTTTCCTTTTTTTCTTTTAAGGTAACGGTGAGTGTTGGACCAAAGTCGATTACGATTACCAAGCAGAACGATGAAATATGGAAATAAACGATGGGATATGGAAATACACGAGTCAGAAACGTTTCAGATGAAATTGATACATTAATGGCCAGTGGATTTTTTTTTCGCTTTTTTTTTCGTTCTTTTTCTTTTGATAGCGATCAGGCTTCGCTGACTATTTGTTTATTTACTCTATCAAATAACCCAAGACTAAATGTAAAATTCAATCTCACAACTTCCGGTCGATATAAAAAAAAAAGAAAATCGGAAAAAATATATATACATATACATAAAGTGGCCTCTAGTCATAAATGAATTTAATGAAAAATAGTTGAAATAATACTCTCAGATCAAAAACAGCTTAACGGTTTCCGGTCTTGTTAATGTTTGGATGTTATATTGAGATGATTCTATGGTCCTAAAAGTGTACAAACTCTCACAGTTTGCAGAGCATATTCAGCTACAGAGAAAAGGGGGAAAAATGGAGAAAAATAAAACATGTTGGCATTCATAATAAAAGATTGCGCGCCCTCACATACTTGGAGCAAAGTGAAAATGTAAAGATATGCAGACATAAAGATCTATATAAAGTTATAGAGATATGAAGATAGATTTAAAGACATAGAGGACAAACACACAATGACATTAAGTTAGCTATAAATACAAAGAGACATTGATTCACAAATACACAAAGACACAGAGACATAAAGATAGTTTAGACATAGAGACATAACCACACAAAAGTTTATATATATAAAGACAAAAACATATTCATATATACACAATGACATGAAGACAAAGATATAGAGGTATAAGATAGATGTAAAGACAGAGACATAAATACACAAAGACATAAAGACATAGAAATATAAGATATATAAAGACATAAATATATAAAGACAAAGACACAGAGACATTAAAATAGATATAAAGACATAGAGACATAAATACACAAAGACATAAACATATAGGGACACAGACATATAGACATAAATACATAAAGACATAAAGGTATGAATATATAAACAAAGAAACAAACAAATAAATGAATACATAAACAAAGTATAAACTAATCAAAACAAATGATAAACAAATAAGCAAAAAATAAAAAGGATATAAATAGATAAATCAACGAGCAGACGAATGAATAGATAAATGAATAACTAAGTGAAAAAATAAATAGATAAATCAATTAATAAATAGATAAATGAAATAACAAACAAGACAAACATTATCATTACACTGATTAACGATGATAACTGGCAAAGTAAAAATATTTATCTTACTATCTTACTGATGCTAAAGGAGATTAGGATCTCGCTATGATGTCAAACATGGCAGCCTCTATTCTTCTTTACCATAAGTGATTTAATTTGAATCGGTGATGCTCTCAGACTTAATGTACATCTCTCCACTTTTTTCATTTATCATTTATTCATTTATGGGATGGGAGAGGAATAGGACGGGAGCGGATTTGGGAGGGAGTGGAATAGGAGGGAGTGGAATTGGAGTGGAATGGGTGGGAGTGGAATGGGAGGGGAGTGGAATGGGTAGGAGTGGAATGGGATGTATCTAATTACGAGTATCTACAAATTCATTGGGTGGACATGACTGTTTTATTTCCGATATGGTATAAAGTTGTTGTTGCTGTTAGTAGCAGTAATGGTAGTAGTATTAGTAGTAGTAGTCGTCGTAGTAGAAGAATAAGTAGTAGTAGCAGCAGCAAATTCAGCAACATGTAACTACAAGATTTAATGTTTGTACACAATTATTAAAGTTATTACCAATAATAGTTGTAAGAGTATTAGCAGTGGTTTTATAATTATCATAATTGTCATTTGTTTCTTATAATATCTAGTTATTATATCAATCTCTTATTCTTTTTCTATTCTATTATACTTCGTTTTATTTTTAACTTTTCCTCTTATCTTATTTTTCATTTATCAATATTTTCTTTCTTTTTTCAATCAGGGCTCTACTCGTGACGGGAGACAACTCAGCATAGAAAAAGCAATAAAATTTCGACTGCCTGGCAAATGATCGAGCCAGTTTTTAATTTACTAAAACACTTTATTTCTAGGAAATCATTTCAACCAGTCGCAAAAGTTAGACAAAAAAGTAAATATAGAAAATATGTCGAGTATTCGCGAAATTAGAATTTCTCGCGAAGAAAGAAAATCGCGTGCCTCCAAGTTCGTGAACAAGATTTAAAATCTAAAGTTTCTGAAGAACATTTTATAGAGTTCGATGTGGCAAACGCTGAACGATTTTGTTTACTTGATAGTTTAGTCTCAACAGAATGTGATCTCAGCATCCTTATTGACGAGATAATCTTTATATGAACATGCAATGCAATGACTTTCTTTTCCTTTTATTTATCATAATTTTCCATTTTTCGTGTGTTTATCTATTTATGTACTCATCTCTTACTTATTCCTTATTTGTCATTTGTTACTTGTTTTATTTTTTGTTACATGTTATTTAATGTTTATGATTTATCTATTCACTTGCTATTTGTTTTCGCCTCTTACTCCAACAAATGTCAATTCGTAAAGGGACTTAAATTCTGTTACGTTCCTATACAAATAAATATGCACATACATATATATATATATATATATATATATATATATATATATATACATATATATATACATATATATATACATATATACAAAGAAACTGAAAAAAGTATTGCTAAAATGAGACAGGCTTATAAGAAATACAAGTGCTCAGGTGCGCCTAATGACTATCAAAGTTATGTATTAATACAGAGAGATTTAAAAAAGACAATATAAAAACGAAAACGACAATATGAAATTAATATCGCTGATAAATCCAAAGAGAATCCCAAAGAATTCTATGATTACATTTGAGATAAAAAGGTTATTAGGAATCACATTGGCCCACTATTATCTGCTAACGGTCAACTAGTAATATGTGATATTTTAAACAACTATTTTAGCTCAGTGTTCGTAAACGAAACACCTCAAAGTGAACTCCAAACTGAAGCCTGTGAAAAGTCTAGGGTGAACTTACTACGGTAAATATAACAAAAGAAATAATTAAAATGTGTATAGAAAAACCCAAAGTTAAAACACCAGGGCCTGACGGTTGGCATACAAGAATCTTAAAGGAAATGAAAAACGAGATTGTTGTTCCATTAGAAATTATTTTCAAGAAATCCATCATATCCGGAGATGCCCCAAGAGAATGGAAACTAGCTAACGTTACTCCAATATTCAAAAAAGGTGACAAAAAGAAACCAAATAAATAGAGGCCTATGAGCTTGACTTCAATCGTAAGAAAAATGATGGAAACTACCATAAGAGAGGCTATCGAACATCATTTAGAAAGTAATTGTTTGATAAATGCCAGCATGGATTCAGACGGAAACGTTCTTGCGTGACTTACTCGAATTCTATAACACAGTCATCTCGAATTATAACAAAAGAAACAATATAGATTTAATATATTTAGACTTTGCAAAAGCTTTTGATACCGTCCTCCCCGAAAATTTGGGTCTATGGTGTATGTTCACTACTTTTTAAAAAAAAATTATTAGGATAACTGAAGACTAATATAATTTACTCTTGTGGTAACATTTTAGATACTTCGTCCAATAATTTTTTTTTCAAAAAGTAGTGAATATACACCATACACCCAAAGTAGATAGTAACTCTGGAGTGTACAAAATACCATGTAAAGATTTTAATGAGGTTTACTGGGGCCAAACCGATAGGGACCTCAATACCAGAGTAAAAGAACCCAAAAACTTTGTAAGATACGCACAAAGCAATTCCGCGGTCTTCCTCCATACAACCACAAAGGATCACCGCATAGATTGGAACAATTTTCTTATCAAATACCTGCCAAATTTTGATACTTCCAAAAACCAATGGTCACAAGACTGCATCACAACTTAGGCTGTTAATAGATTGTTGCCACCTATCTCGAGTCCGCCCCACCTCGGACATGTGACTTGAGCCACCTTCCCCTGTTCCAATTATGTACCATTCTTATTGTATATATTCGTGTCTTCTAACATTTGTACTTATCTGTTGAAGAGGACCACAGTTGTCGTCGAAATATACAGATAGTCTGTTTCTTTTGCTTTGTCTCTCCGACAGTGGGTTATATTTAAACAATTTACAAATGTGCAACATTTTAGTTTTGTGAATATATGTATGCATGTATATATATATATATATATATATATATATATATATATATATATATATATATATTGAAGAAGCTCTAAGCGAAACTGGTCAGGAATAAACTCGGCCCTAGACCCGTGTCTTACTCATCTACCTTCCTCATATATACATACAGTATATATATATATATATATATATATATATATATATATATATATATATATATATACAGTATATTATATATATATACAGTATATATATATATATATATATATATATATATATATATATATATATATATATATATATATATATATATATATGTATATAAGAGCTTTGCCAAGGTGGAATGAAAGAAGTATGATGAAGTGTAGAGAAAGTTGTAATGAAGACAGAAAGCAAAAAGTTGGTTGAAGTGTGCGAGGAAGAAGTTGCTCAAGGGAATAACGAGAAGAAACAAGCAAAGAGAATAAGAGTTGGAAGCAAAGGAACAAGTTAAACAGATCTTGCAGGACGTGAATAGACATATTAGTGAGACAAAAATGTATTGAGAAAGTTACTAAGACGTAGAAAGAGGGAAATATAAGGAGAGGACAAGTTAAAACAGGAAGAAGTTAAAACAGATCTTGAATGAACGTGAATGAACATATGAGATAAAAAAGTATTTTGAAAACTACGAGAGCGTAGAAAGGCCGAAGAAAACAAAAGAGAATAAGAAATGGAAGGAAAACAGAAAGTTGAAACAGATCTTGAAGAACGTGAATGGACATATAAGCATTCTGAAAATTACGAAAAGTGTAAAAAGAAAGAAAGGAATATAAGGGATGACATAAAAGGAAAGGAAATGGAGGAGAAGGAATGAAGAGGAGAAGTGGTTGATGAAGGAGAAATGGAGGGCAAGGAGAGAAATTATTTGGAAAGGAGAAATGAAGAGGGAGAGAGAAAATGTATGGGGCAGAGGAGAACGGGGGTGGGGGGTTGACTGGAAATGAGAAATGAAGGAGAGAAAGAGAGAGAGAGAGAGAGAGAGAATATATGGGGGAGAGGAGGACTGGGGGTGTGACTAATAAGAGAAATGGAAGGGAGAAATGGAGAAAGCGAGAGAGAGACAGAGAGAGAGAGAGAGAGAGAGAGAGAGAGAGAGAGAGAGAGAGAGAGAGAATGTATAGGGGAGAGGAGGAGGGGGTGACTGGAAAGGAGAAATGGAGGGGAGAAATGGAGAGAGAGAGAGAGAGAGAGAGAGAGAGAGAAAATGTATGGGGGAGAGGAGGAGGGGGTGACTGGAAAGGAGAAATGGAGGGGAGAAATGGAGAGAGAGAGAGAGAGAGAGAGAGAGAGAGAGAGAGAGAGAGAAAATGTATGGGGGAGAGGAGGAGGAGGGGGTGACTGGAAAGGAGAAATGGAGGGGACAGAGAGAAAATGGATAAAGAATACGAGGGAAAAAGGGTCATATATGTATATAACATAAGGTTGAAAACTCTCTTTAATGTTCTGCTTTTATGGCCCAGAATTTTCATTGTTGTTTCCTCATTGTCCTGCAGATTTTTGCATTTTAGCTTCCAGAACTGTTTTAATTTTTCTTGCGCAAAAGCTATGCCTTTATCTTTATTCTTTTTTTTTTTCTTTTTTTTTACCATATTTTTGGGTTTCATATTTCTGTATTTCTGTTACATGTAATAAAGATTCGCTGACAGTGAATTTTCGTTATAGACTGCGTTCGAAACCAACCCTTTTCGTTAGGGATAGGGTTTTAAAAGTTGAACGAAATCATCTAATGTCAACTAAAATAAAGGAAGAATTTACGAAATGCAATGGGTTAACCGGCATGCTTAACCTGAATCATATAAACTCGTTTAAGCGTTTTGAATAAATGACCACTTAACTAGGATTCAAGCCTTTGATCGTGTAATCACAATATTTGATGAGATTATTTTTTTTCTACACTGATAATTATTTACTCGTTTAAGCATTTTGAATAAATGACCATTTTACTAAGACCTTTGACCGTGGAATCACGCGGGTTAGCCGATAAGCTTAACCTATATGTTAACAATAATTTACACATTTAAGCATTTTGAAAAAAATGACCACCTTGCTAGGATTCAAGTCTTTGACCGTGTAATCACGCTGGTTAATCGATTAGCTTAACCTATACGTTAAAAACCATTTCAACTTGAAGCGTTTTGAATAAACGATCACCTTACTAGGACTCAAGCCTTTGTCTGCGTAATAACAAGGACTTGACGAGATTACTTTGTTTCTTTGGGTGTAGAAACACTTGACAGGTACATGTCTGGGTTTTAATGAAATAGATTAGATACATACAATGCTCCTTTTTGCTTCTTCTTCTTCTTCCTGGAGTGAAAAGCCACAAAGCCTTTTAGATACACAGTCTAGTTTTTTTATTTATCTGTTTATTTTTTATTAATTTATTTGTTAATTTATTTATTCTTGTACCTAGAGTAAGAAAACTATGACACCTTAGCCTTTTAAATAGGGTTTGAATCCTTGTAACGACGATCATCTAATCAATCTTTCGAAACGAGTTTAAATCATCTTACTATATCATTAATAGGAGGCGAGGGAAGGGAAACACGAGATTTTGAAAGTGTCTAAATTTGTAACACTCGACCGGTTTCGACTTACGTCGTTTTCAAGAGTTGGTGTCTTGAGAGAGACGTAAGTCGGAACCGGACAAGTGAAGTGTTACAAGCCCAATAAAGGCAATTTCATAATCCGGGATGACTACGATGGACCGAGATGGACCGAGACAGACCGAGACAGACCGAGATGAATTGAAATATGATTGATGTGGAATTTCTCATCATTCTTTCCTTTTATTCTTTTCCAGCTCAGAATGTTTAAATCTTTTCATTGTCATAATTTCCTCTGACTGCAAGATCTCCTCCAGGGATTCGTTTTCTTTCTTTTTTTTTCAAAAAACAAATTCCGTTTTATTTCAACCCAATTCCTAGCATATTGTGATGCATGATATCACATGCCTTCCTTTGAAATCAGGGTATATACAGGGAAGCTTGGGAGGCCGTGTGTTTGATATTGAAGACTGGAGTGTTTATGAAAGTAAATGAAGTCCACACACACACACACACACACACACACACACACACACACACTCGTGGCGCAATGGTAGAGTTCCCGGTCGCCACCACGGCCGTCCGGGTTCGAATCCCGCCCAGAGCTAAAATAATTTCAGTATCGCTGCGCTACGAGTTATTCCAACTCTCGTGGGCGGGGAGTTGGGGTGTGTGTAAGGTCACATCATTATCCATAGATCGGTCATATAATTATGAGCTCCGAGCTCTCTTCCGGAAGGTAAATACATGTCGATCACGAGTTCAACACGTGATTCAAGACCATGGTATATCACACAACACACGCAAACATATAAACATAAACACGCACACGCAAATACCCTCATACACGCTGTTGAAATGCCTTCATTGATTTCTCATCCAAGAGAACACGTAAAAGCTCCTCTAAGGATTAGTCACGTTTTAAATTGAATATATATATTTTTTATTAACTACTTATTTTCATATATTGTCTAGCTTTTATTTCGTGAATACATCATATCCTATAGTTTAGCTCACAAACATCATATGACCACACGATAAGAAGTGAGAAACTCCAAGAATGGTAAAGCCCTGTCAACTGCAGGAAGCCGCTAGGTTATCTTAGGCCGACAATAAGTCGCCTCCCCGCCTGGCTAGGGCTGTCGGGAACCAACACAGGAAGCCCGCGGTAGGCCCCGGCACTCGAACTGACGACCACCTGCTCTTGAATTCTTCTTAAAAAAAAAAAAAAAAAAATCCACTTGATTCAATAAAGCTGAAATACTTTCCATTTCAAAATGATAAGATCTTCATTTATTTAATGTACGCTAAAATGGCTTTTAATCTTTTTTTCAGATTCCGAAACTTCATATACACTTTGGCAGGAAAGGTCTGGCCTTTGTTTTGCTTCCGACTCTGATAAATTGCAGCCAAAAGCGTGGGTGAAGAATTTTCATTACATCAAAACAAAGGAAATACCCCCAACAAGGGATAGACAGCTTTGCTTTGTTTTTATTAAAAGTGTATCAAGAACATCAAGCTGCTCGCTGGGCGAGCGGGTTAAAGCGTCGCTACTTGCGGCGGAGGTCGAGGTGACGGCAGTTCACCCCCTGACGCCAACGAGTTGGACCAAGGGAATAGTTCTTTAAACTCCACACTACAAAGTCCTTCTATTAAAACAACCAATAGTTTCAGTTCTCACTACATGGTTACTAAGTCCATTCCATTTCTTATCCACTTTATTGCTTTTATAGGATACTTTACATGCCATCTTATCATAACATTACAATATTTATTGTACATATCTGCCCGACAATATGCGGGGCCTTTTCTTATAATAGGAAAAAGGAACGATGGGTCGAACTGCAAGTATCATGTCAGAAATACACTAGGACCAAGATCCATGTTTATTTTAGTGACCTCCTCTATACAGTTCTTACAACCTATATATATATATATATATATATATATATATATATATATATATATATATATATATATAAACATACGTGCATATTAGTAAAGAGAAATGTAGTAGCACATTTACAAATCACACAGAAAACCCACTGTCGAAGTGAATATATATATATATGTATATATATATATATATATATATATATATATATATATATATATATATATATATCACACAGGAACCCACAGTCGGAGAAAGAATAAACTTCGAATAAAGAATAATCCTATATTTCGGCTATCAACTGTAGCCCTCTTCAGGAAAGTACATAAGATAGAGAACAGAGGGGACTTATAAACTACAGTAAGAAGAGATGTGGACAGTTGACCTCACTCAGGCGCGGGGCAAACTGGGGTGGCGGAGGAGGGAGGGGGTGAGGAAAGGGGAGGATGTAACGTCCGCACCAGCTTATTTACTGCTGCGCGTGAGATTATGTCAGGTGTCCACTGCCCTTTAGAAATATTAATATTAGGGCATTCCTCAATTAAAGTCCCACTGTGGTTTCAGGAGGAAAATAGTCGAATCAGCATTAATTGAGGAATGCCCTAATATTAATATTTCTAAAGGGCAGTGGACACCTGACATAATCTCACGCGCAGCAGTAAATAAGCTGGTGCGGACGTTACATCCTCCCCTTTCCTCACCCCCTCCCTCCTCCGCCACCCCAGTTTGCCCCGCGCCTGAGTGAGGTCAACTGTCCACATCTCTTCTTACTGTAGTTTATAAGTCCCCTCTGTTCTCTATCTTATGTACTTTCCTGAAGAGGGCTACAGTTGATAGCCGAAATATAGGATTATTCTTTATTCGAAGTTTATTCTTTCTCCGACTGTGGGTTCCTGTGTGTTATTTACAAATGTGCTACTACATTTCTATTTAGAAATATATATATATATATATATATATATATATATATATGTATATATATAAATCTGATTGCTATATTTCGCCTTCTAACTGCAGCCATCTTCAGGAAAATGCTTTTCTGAATAGGGCTGTCGTTTTCTTTGTAATATATACAGTTATAAGGAAGAGTTTTGACTCACACTACAGTTCTCACAACGTCAATATATATATATATATATATATATATATATATATATATATTGGTATGTGATATATTTTTCTATGCAGTATTCAGCTTACAAATAAGAACATATATCAATATCATATTTCCTTCTCTAAGGTGTAAATAATTCCTATTTTTAAACAAAAGTAATCCCTATTCCAAAGCATAGATAATCATATTGTTATTAGAAAGCAATGACAGACTCAACTGTTGAGTTGACTTTATCACAGTCTATTTTTGGTAAAGCCCAAGAAAATATAAACTCCTAGATACAATGGTTTAACACTAAATGAACTCTATTTTACAACGCTTTTATATGCATAACATCGATTCTGATAGAATTTTTTTAACTGTGGACTTGAATTCTATGAAGTACGTTTTTCTTTTTTTTCTTTTTTTTATTCTATTTAATTATTTATTTATCTACTAACTAATTTATTCATTTATGTATTTATCTATTCATTTATCTAATAATACATTCGTCTTTATTCATTCATTCATCTATCTAATCATTCATTTATTTATCTATTCATGTATTTATTTATGTTTTATTATCTATTTACATATTTACTTTTTTGTATTATTATAACTATTCTATTTATTATTTTTTTTTTTTTTACTAATTGATCAGGGATTGCAATATCTCTTCCACTGCTCGATTGTTGATAAAGGATTTTCTTTGGCTGGCTTGTGTATGCCTAAGGTAAGTAACTTCCCATTTCATCTCAATTGAATAGAAACTAGAGGTGAAAAGATTTCCCACGAATGTTTATAGAACTGTTGGAATGTTCTAATTACTTCGACTTCGCTGGATCTAGAATAATTCTAGAAGCTTCAAAAATGAGTTTTATATTTTTGTTTGGTGTTGGATTAGCTACAGAAATGGCGTGAAGAATATTCCTTTTGGAGAAAATAATTCTAAAACAAAGTGAACTATATGAAATCTAGTTCTTGAACAAATTTAGATTTAAGAAGGAAATAGACGAAAAGTGGACCAATAGAGTGGTTAACGAGATATAATAGACTTAGCAACCATGTAGCGAGCTCTGAAATTATTGTTTGTTTTAAAAGAAAGATAATTTCATGGTTGGAGGTGATAGGTAGTAATGGACACGCAAACCCCCAGTGTAGGCCTCTGTTCTTATTTTATGTTTTCATGGAAGGGAATTTACTTTCTATTTTGCCTTGATTTGATTGGGGAATAGAAATAAGGTTTCTTTTGAAAGATCACAGAAATACAGGTACCTTCAACTTGATTTGACCTCGCCAAATCTCGAATAATTCCAGAAGCTAAAACAAAAATAAAAATAATAATAATAACAATAATAATGATAATGATGGTAATTATAATATTAGTAATAATAAAAACAACAATAATAATAATAAATAAAAACATATGAAAATAAAAATAAAAATGTATTTAAGTTTTCCTATTGGATTATAAAAATAGTGTGAACAAAGGAGATATTTTTAATACTTTAAAACAAAGTGACATCTAAGAAATTTGACTCTCGAAAGTTGTCGATAGTTGGGTTGCTCCTGTATTTGTAGAATATATAAGAACTTTTACATTCGGTCACAGACTCGAACAATAATAATAATAATTCGGCTTAACGTCGCGATTTCTCCCGTCAGTCTACTAGGACGGTGCTCCTTACAGTGGACTTTGTAGCGTGGAATTTAAATAACCATACCCTTGGTCCAACTCGCTGGTTGCACTGTTTGAACTGCAATTACCTCGACCTCCACCGTAAGAACCGACGCTCTAAAACACTCGACCAGCGAAAATCCTCAAACATGCTCAAACGTTAACGATTACATAACACATAAATCAATATTAACAACAGTGATGATATCACGTGTTTGTTTCTTATGCCCCAGAATTCCTAGGCATATATATAAATATAAATATATATATATATATATATATATATGCATACATTCATACATATATACGCACATATATACTCGTATACACATAAATTCATACACATATATATGCATACATGCATTCTTACATACAAACATACATATATACACACATGCATTCATACATACACACTATATGCATACATGCATTCATACATACAACCATACATACATACACACTTTATGCATACATGCATTTATACATACAAACATACATACACATAAACATACATACACATATATATACGAATGCATGCATTCACACATACACACATACATACAATCGAAATCTTGACTAAAATCGAGTCTAATTTTGGGCGAAGTCTTGTCATCCAGAGCCTTCACCTTTACGACAAACACCAATTATAGTTCTCGAAGCAGAAGCAAAACAGAAAAGAAAGCAAGAATTATCTTTCTTTCACATTAGAATACCAGAGAACACGACGTAGTCTCCATTCAACCATGTAGCCGAGACCACATCCGATGTCAACATTCCAACAAAGCCCTGTGGTTGATTACTGATAAGAGAAGAGTTTAAACAGGAGAGAGTGGGACTTGTCTGACATATCTTTCCTCTTTAAAATAAACTCTGTTACCGGAGGACTTGTGAGCCGACTCCTTTTCAGATCTATTACAAAGAGGCTCTTAGGCTCTTAGGCTCTCGCGTAGTATATACCTAGACGTATCCTCTTTACCTCCCACACACACCTCCTAAGAGCGATAAAAAACCCTTTGTACTTGTTTGTGCCTGACGTCAGATGGTTTTATTTACAGGAGGTGTCTCGATCGGTTGTACGAATGATTCTATTGGCTGAAGAATCTCATGACGTACGGAAAGGGGTGGAGCCAAACCCATACTGGCTCAGATTAGTAAACAATTAATTAAGAACAAGACCAGATTACATGATTCTTCACAACTGAATGTAAATAATAAAAAAAGAGAGAGAGATAGATAGAAACAGACTGAGAGACAAGCAGATAGACACACACACACAGAGAGAGAGAGAGAGAGAGAAAGAATAAAAGAGGGAGATAGATTGAGACAGAGAGAGAGAGAGACAAAGATACAGACAGACAGACAGAGAGAGAAAGACAGCCAGAGAGAATAAAAGAGGGAAACAGAGACAGAGAGAGAGAGACAAAGATACAGACTGACAGAGAGAGAGAGAGAGAGAGAGAGAGAGAGAGAGAGAGAGAGAGAGAGAGAGAGAAAATACGAATATCTATTTCACACGGCTTTCGCTCCCATCTGAATCTTTTTCCCCCTGACCACACGCCCCGACCCCATTCACTCACCGGAGGAAACATGACAGAAATTCTTTCTTTTATTTATTTCCTGCCGGGCCTCTTTCTGGCCTAGAAAGAGTTCCCCTGTCGGTTTGCTCCCCCTCCCCCCTTTGCCCCCCCTTCCCCCCTTTGACTCTCACCCCCACCCCCTCCCGTGACAGATGCCATTGTACACATACTAACAATTCCGTCCCAGTTCTCTCTCTTTCTCTCTCTCTATCTATCCGAGTCCTTGTCCCTTAGAGAGAAAACGTCTTAATACGCCTATTATGGGTTTCTTCGTCTTCGTTTTTTATTTTTTTTTATTTATCTATTTATTTATTTATTTATATTAATTTATCCATTTACTTATCTACCTTCATGGATTATCTCGTTTTCATCTCACCTACAACACTCAGCTGCAATCCTTACCTTAATTTACACTCTTTAGGATGACGTAGAGAGCGAGGGATCTAATAGAGGTGTTCAAGTGGATCAAAGACTTTAACGAGGGTGAAGGAAACAAGGTCATCATATTAAGACAACAGGGCAGGACTCGCAGTAATGGATTTAAATTATATAAGCTTATATTTAAAAAGGAAATAAGCAAGAACTGGTTTAATAATAAGGTGGTTAACGAATGGAACAAATTTAGTAACATTGTAGTGAGCGCTGAAACTGTTAAAAACTTTATGAATGGGGATGGCAGGTAGTAATGGACATGGAACTACCTAGTATAGGCCTTATGGTCTATTGCAGTCTCCTTCATTCTTATGTTGTTAACTCTCACTACGACTCTCACCTACAACTCTTATCCAACACTCTCACCTACAACCTTCACCTACAACTCTCATCTAGAACTCATCACCTACAACTCATCATCTACAAACCTCAACTATAGCCCCCACCTACAACTATACAACTCTCATCCAACACTCTCACCTACAACCTTCACCTACAACCCTTGCCTACAACTCTCATCTAGAACTCATCACCTACAACTCATCATCTACAAATCTCAACAATAGCCCCCACCTACAACTCTACACCTCTCACCTACAACTCTTATCTAGAACTCATCACCTACAACTCTCATCCAACACTCTCACCTACAACCTTCACCTACAACCCTTGCCTACAACTCTCATCTAGAACTCATCACCTACAACTCATCATCTACAAATCTCAACCATAGCCCCCACCTACAACTCTACATCTCTCACCTACAACTCTCATCCAACACTCTCACCTACAACCCTTGCCTACAACTCTCATCTAGAACTCATCACATCCAACTCATCATCTACAAACCTCAACTATAGCCCCCACCTACAACTCTACATCTCTCACCTACAACTCTCATCCAACACTCACCTACAACCTTCACCTACAACCCTTGCCTACAACTCTCATCTAGAACTCATCATCTACAAATCTCAACCATAGCCCCCACCTACAACTCTACCCCTCTCACCTACAACTCTTATCTAGAACTCATCACCTACAACTCTCATCCAACACTCTCACCTACAACCTTCACCTACAACCCTTGCCTACAACTCTCATCTAGAACTCATCACCTACAACTCATCATCTACAAATCTCAACCATAGCCCCCACCTACAACTCTACATCTCTCACCTACAACTCTCATCCAACACTCTCACCTACAACCCTTGCCTACAACTCTCATGTAGAACTCATCACCTACAACTCATCATCTACAAATCTCAACAATAGCCCCCACCTACAACTCTTATCTAGAACTCATCACCTACAACTCATCATCTACAACTCTCAACTATAGCCCCCACCTACAACTCTTATCTACAACTCTCACCCTTCGATCTTCCACCCTTACGTCTGCCGCCCTTCAATTTCTCTTCTCTTGTTCTTCTCCCTCTCCTCTTTTTTTCTTCAATTCTTTCAAACCCAGAGGACATTATAAAAAATCTCTGTGCCGAAAGGGTGGATAATTTTTTTTTTCCAAGAACTAAAGACATTATCAAGCTGAATAGAATAGTCTGGTGTCAATCTGGATATAATTATTACAACACGTACTGGGACCATAAGACTTAACTTTAAATATCCCATTTCCACGTAGTGGGAAGTGAAAAATATTTGGTAGGGCAAAGCCCTGACATATGCTACATTTTTTTTAATTTTTTTATTAATTTCTTTAAGCCGACGTTGGGTCGCTACCCCGACTATCTAGGGGCTGCCAGGAACCAACTCAGCAAGCCCGCAGCGGGTCCCGGGAATCGAACTCACGACCATCTGCTCATGAGTTCAAGACTTCATTGAGCGTCATAGTGTTGAAGATGTTATGGATAGAAGAGCTGTAGATCACCATTTTGTTTTGTTTGTTTAATTTTCTTTCTTGTTTCTTTTTCTTTCATTTGTTCCCGAAACAAGACTAAAACGACTTTTTATTTCATAATTTTAATTTCTATTACTTTTTTTTTTTTTTTTTATTAATTTATTTGCCTTTTTAAAAGTCCTGCGGCAGAATACTGAGAGCAATAACATAATAAGGGCAGACTTTCAACCCCGGGATAATCCCGATTACTAAAAGGTATAATATGTCTATGTAGAACAAATATAGACTGAGACAGACGAACAGCGAGATTTTTGCGTTTATTGATATAGATTTATATATCTATTTAATTTTATTTTGTATCTCCAATTATCAAGAGTTTGAGGCAATACTTTTGTTGTTAGATTTTCCTTCTCTCTTTCTCCCTCTTTAACCGCCATTTAATCCTAATTCCCACACACACTCGCATGCACTTATAAGTACTACACTGGTTCGTGTTCTCGAAGGAATTGTGGGTGAATGATACAGTAGATTTACAACATTAACATGTCGTTAAAAACTATTTGACTAATTTGTATCGTAATTGCTTGACAAATATATATGCTTACTATAACTTCTCAAAATATGCCTCTCTGTATTACTTGGAATTGAAATAAACTGTAATTATGGCATCTGATAGAATTCATACACATCACTCTTGTTGCATGAAATCAATTTTTACTTAATAGAAATTATAATGGCAATCATGATCCACTTAATGTCAAGTCATCCAGTCACCGAACTCAGCGTTTCTCAACCTTTCTACCCTTGCGTAACCTTTAAAATAAATCTCATGTCTCAAAGAGAAGAAAAAAAACAAAAAAAAAATCTCATTTCATTTTCATCGTAATAATAAGTTAGGTAGGATGATTTCCATATTACATTATTGCAATAACCAAGAACATGTTGTGCGTGTTTAATTGTATTACCTATATAAGCACATGAGAAGGCACAGGCATAGATATACTGTACACACGCGCGCACGCGCACACACACACACACACACACACACACACACACACACACACTCCACCGAACGGACGGCGTAGAAGACGTTCTGAAGAAAAAGTGAAATTTTCGTACCTATTGTATTTACAGGGTGGGGGGGAAATTGCTCGTGGTGTAGTGGGAAAGTGAGGAAAAAGGAGAAGGGGAGGGATTACTGAGGGAAATGGAAGGAAATGAGGAAGGGGAGGACTTGGTCCAAGAGGCCAGACGGCTTGTAAACAAACGCCGAACCGATGATTTGGATTTCGATGATGGGACTAACAAAAATGTAAAGATTAGAAACATAGATAAGAGCAGTACAATGGAAGGTGAGGATAATAATTTCCAAGGATTTAATGAGGGGGCGGCGGATACCAACCTCCCCCGACTGGCAAAACTGGAGGAAAAAATTGAACAAATGACTGAACATTGGGAGATTAGGTTCGGTAAAATGTCAAAAATTGCAGAGAGAGTTGAAAAATTGGAAGAACTAGAGAAGGCGAAGAAAAACTTAACTGATGAAATAGAAGAACTAAAAAGACAGTTAAGAGAAGTAAAAGAGGAGAATGAAGAATTAAAGAGGAATAATAAAGAAAACAAAGAGGCCATAGCTAAAGAAGCTAAGGGTTGGAAGACAATCCAAGAAAACAGTAAAGTTGCATTTACTGATATAATTAAACAGCAAATGAAAGAACAAACTGAAGACTCAGTTATCAAAGTGATGAGACAAAAGGAGAACATTGTAAGAGACTTAGCAGACAAAAAGAAATGTACAATTATATTAGGAATGGAAGAGAAACATAACCCAGATAGAACCTCAAGAATCAATGAGGAAAATGATAAAGTAAGCAGTTTACTACAATTAGTTCAGGAAGATGAACCAGAAATAATGAAACAAATCGAAGAGAAGTTCAGACTCGGAAAGTATAGTACAGATAAGACCAGACCAATTAAGATTAAATTCAGGTCACAAACGACGGCAGAGAATATCTTATCCAAAACAGGGAAACTAGCAACAAATGAACAATATAAAAATATATGGATAAAAAGGGAAATGAATAAAGAGGAAAGAGAGGAAGAAAAAAAGAAAAGACTTGAAGCTAAGGAAAAAAACGAGAACAGAACAGAGTCAGAAAAAGAGAGATTCTATTGGAGAGTAGTGAATATGAAACTAAAGAAAGTCGACATACAAGAGAAAAACAAAAGGGAAACAGAGAACACAATGGAAATGGCAGAAAACTAAGAGTGTCTTACACAAATATAAATGGATTAATAACAGGATTGAATGAGCTGAATGATTATTTGAAGGAAAAAGAACCGGACATTGTGGGAACTGTAGAAACAAAATTAAAAGGTCCACTACCACCCAACAGTGTAGGATATGATGCATATAATTATTGGATTAGAAACAGAGAGACAAAGCAAGGTGGTGGAGTTATGTTCCTGACTAAGAAGGATATAAACGTGAGGTGTGTCACATATGGAAAGAATACAGTAGAGATGATTATGATCGAAGTGGAAGACAGAGATAAGAAGAGCAGAAAGTTTGTGATAAATTATGTGCCTCCGAAAACAGCCTCGTGGGAAGAGAGTGAACATAAAAGTATGTTAGAGGACACAAAGATAACATTAAATAAGATAATGGAAGATGGAGGAAGAATAGTTATGATGGACGACTTTAATTGCAAAGAAATCTGCTGGGAAGAGATGACAGTAAAGGGTGGAGACGGCTCATGGGGAAACGCTCTACTTGAGATGATTACTGACAATACAATGACACAGTGGATACAGGAGAACACTAGGTATAGAAATGAGGAAGAACCATCGAGACTAGACCTAATAATTACATCTGAACCTAGAATAGTGGACAAGATTGAATATAATACACCAATAAGTAAAAGTGACCACATATTGATTGAACTGGAACTAAATGAAGAAAAATACATGAAAAGAAATGAACAATATAGAAAAGGAAGAATGGTGTATGAAAAAACAAACTTTGATAAAATAAGAGAATTCTTTCAAAAAGAAAACTGGGAAGAAATTACATAAAAGAAATAACAGTGGAAGAGAAATGGAATATTTTGACAAAAATTTACAAAAAAGGAGTGGAAAAGTATGTCCCAAGACAAAAACAAGAACAAGAATATGTAAAATGCTGGTACAACAAAAGTTGTAGGGAGTTAAAAGACAAAAGAGACAAAGCTTGGACCAGATGGAAAAAAGACAGAAGGTCTGAAAAATGGAAAATATATACTTGTTATAGAAATGAATATGTACAAACGTGCAGAGAGGAAAAGAGAAAATATGAAAAAGATGTCATAGAAAAATGTAAAGATCAACCAAAACTATTTTACAGATTTGTAAACAACAAATTGAAAAACAAACAAGACTTGGAGAAATTAAGACAAGGAGGAGTTGAATACACAGAGGAAATTGAAATGGCGGAAATTATGAACAAACATTTTAAATCAGTGTTTACAAGGGAGAACATACAACCTGAAGAGATCGAATGGAAAGAGAAAGTCCCTCCCATGAAAGAAATAAAAGTAACAAAGAATGAAATAATGAAACACTTGAGTAATCTTGATGTCAGAAAATCGCATGGACCAGATGAAATAGCAAACTGGATTTTGAAAGAATGCAGGAATGAACTGGCAGACAAAATACATAGCATAATAAACAGTTCCTTGAAAGAAGGAAAAGTTCCAGAAGATTGGAAAAAAGCAAATATAGTACCCATATATAAAGGAGGAAATAAAGAAGACCCTACCAACTATAGACCAGTCTCTCTAACAAGTACAATAGCAAAAATTTGTGAAAGAATTGTCAAAAGTAGATGGGTAAAATATTTAGAAAAAAACAACGTGCTAAATCCAAGGCAATTTGGATTCAGACAAGGACGATCATGCGTCACCAATTCAATATGTTTCTATTCAAGGCTAATAGATATAATACAAGAAAGAGATGGATGGGCTGATTGTGCATTTCTAGACCTAAAAAAAGCTTTTGACAAAGTACTACATAAGAAGTTGCTTAAGAAATTAGAAACTGAAGGAGGAATACAGGGCAAACTGCTTAATTGGATGGAAGACTTTTTGCAAGAAAGGAAAATGAGAGTAGTGATAAGAGACAAACACTCAAAATGGGATGAAGTAATAAGCGGTGTTCCACAAGGAACAGTTCTGGCCCCAATAATGTTTGCTATATATATTAATGATAAGGATGAAGGAATTGAAAGCTATATGAGCTTCTTTGCAGATGATGCAAAACTACTGAAAAGAGTGAACACGGAAGAAGATTGTGAATCACTACAGAGTGATCTAAATAAAGTACAGGAATGGAGTAGGAAGTGGGAGATGGAGTTCAATACAAAAAAGTGTAGTATAATGGAATTTGGAAAAAGCAAAAACAGAATAACAGGATCATATAAATTGGGAGAAGAAGGAATAAAAAAAAGTAGAAAATGAGAAGGACCTGGGAGTCATTGTTATGAATAATATGTCACCTGAGAAACATATAAATAAGACTTATGGAGAAACTTATAATTTAATAAGAACAATCAAAGTTGTATTTACATACCAGGATGAAGAAATGGTGAAGAAAATTCTAATCACCCTGATAAGACCAAGATAATATGCAGCAACGATATGGTCACCAAGTACAAAAAAATGTATAAAAAAAAAATTTGAAAGAATACAAAGAGCAATTACAAAATTGGCACCAAGACTCTCAAAACTATCATATGAAGAGAGACTGGCAAAACTTGAACTACAGACACTAGAGCAAGGAAGAGAGAGAGGATATTTGATAGCCATTTACAGAATCATGAAAGGCATAGAAATTACTGATAGAGAGAATCTGATAAAATGGGATGATAGAAATACAAGAGGACATGGAAAGAAAATAAAAAAAGACAGCTATAGAAGAGATCTGAAAAAGAACAGCTTTCCTCACAGAGTAATAGACAGTTGGAACAAGTTAGATGAGAAAGTGGTGTGTGCAAAAACAATACATGAATTTAAAAATAGTTTAGATAAAATGAGATATGAAGACGGTATCCCACGAGCATAGCTCCCCTTCCCGTAAAATACAACTAGGTAAATACAACTAGGTAAATACACACACACACAGAATGAGAAAAACAGACACACATACAGAAAGACACACGCATACAAAAAGACAGAACACACAAATACAGACAAATAAACACAAACAGATTCACACACACACATGCACGCACGTACGCACACACAGACACACATACACAGACAGAAACAGACACACACATACACACTCACACGCACAGAATTATAGAGATAATTGTTCATTCATTAATATGTGTATTACTAATGGAATTACACGTTCTCGTTTGATAAATATTGTTTAGTATGTTTCTTTGTTGTTGTTTTTTCATTCGAAAATCAGGTTTCACTCAATCTTGCCATTCCAATAACGATTATTACTACCTGTGGCTCTAAATTTCCACCTGCTATACATACATGCATATATACATACATACACATTGCATACATATATCACATAAGTACATACATACATACACATTGCATACATATATCACATAAGGATATACATACATAAATACATATTGCATTCATATAACACATAAGGGCATACATACATACACAAAAATATCCATCATAAATGAAGCGGCCAACCAAGACTAAGCTTCCACCCTTAACCCACCCCACAGCCACTAAACCCCCCCCCCCTTTTTTTTTTTTTTTTTTTTTTTTTCCTAGGTCCTTGTGGATGAAGGGATATCCCTGTTCCCCACCACTGCCTGGGTCAGGAGCAATGCAGCAAGACATAGCACTTTATTTTCACAGGAACGCCAACACAAATGCAAAGTTTCTGAAGACATAGACTTGTGCATCGATCTCCCTTAAGTTAATAACTCAGCTAAATAATGTTATCATGAACTTTGTGCAGATATCACAACACAGACATACTGCAGTTCATACAGTATATCACTCCTATGATCGAGAAGGAGCAGCTGATCATCGAGATGCCAGAATAAATCTTTACGATGGCATGCAATATATTCCTAAATTCACAACAATCATGCATTTTTACGTCATTTTAAACTTGCAATTTGTAAATGTAAGATTGTATCTAGAAATCTCGTGCTTCTCAGTATGGAAGATACCTTTCCTTAGATAGTAAATAATGACTATAGTAAATCTTAATTCTATCTATACTGTATACCAAGAGCTTTTTCCCTTATATGGGAGTTAGGTAACTTAAGAGTCATGTACCTATTTGCCTCCACCACCCTTTCAACCCTCCCATCTCAGCTCCTCATGGATGACGGGTCATCCCTGCATCCGCCAATTGCCCTGGGTCATACGCAATGCAGCAAGACACAGTACAACCACAGCAAGGCCGCCTCACTTAATCAGCGACCTTCCCTCTCCGTCCCTTCATGCAGAGAAAGAGAAAACGGGGAGAAAGCCTTTCCGGCTGCGTCATAATATAATTCATACATAAACACCCTTACCCCCCATCACCAATCCCTCCCTTCCTTGCATAACAGTCTCATCCATACAAAGTTACTTCTAATACATCCCTATCTCTTGTCTGCTTCCTTCATTGCTCAACAGGCATTTCCCTCTTGTTCAACGCCCCCTTCACCACATCCATCTATCTCATCCTCGGTCGTCCCCTCAAGTTCACTCCATCCACCTCTGCCTTACACACCTCTCTTACTTATCTTTCATTTATTCTATGTGTCCAAACCATCCCAAAAATCTTACACCTTTTCATAGAAACTGAACCTCTTCATGTTGCATATAAATTTAATGTCACTTTATTATAAATATATATATATATATATATATATATATATATATATATATATGTATATATCAGAAAACTTCCGACATATATATATATATATATATATATATATATATATATATATCAGAAGTCTTGTGACACTGCTTCTGACCCAGGGCAGTGGACAGGATGCAGGGATGACCCGTCATCCAGGAGGTGCCAAGATAGGAGGGAGGGAGGAGGGTGGAGGGGAATGGAATATATGGGAAATGAAATGGGTGGGAATGATTTCTATGCCTTTTTCTTTTTGGCTACCCCCCGTGTAAGGGGAAAAAAGTCTTTGGTATATGTATGTATCAGAAAACAAGAGTTTTATATGAAAAACTTCCTAGATGACAATAAATGTTGTATTTATTGTATTTTGCATTAACAATGTTATATATGTGATAATGCGCAAACGAGTAGATTTGAGGATAAAAACAAGCAAACAAATACAGTCAAAAAAGCAGGTCAGATTCGTATTAGTTTTGTTCATCTGTCTGTCTATCTATCTCAATACCAAATGACTTCTCACTTATAAGGGAGGTAGCCAGCCAAGGCAAACCTACCTTAACTCTCCCCACTCTCACCCATCAATAATTTCCTATGTCCCCTACCCACTGCCCGGGTCAGAGGCAATGTCGCAGGACACAGCACATCCACAGCAAGCCCAGCCGATTTCTTCATAGGTTAGGTTACTTCTTAGGTTGGAAGCTATCTAATAAATATAAGATCATGAGAGGCTCTACCTCCATGTTTGAAACACAAACTTTGCAATCAACGGATATGTGACTTAGAAACTGACGATGGTGATGGAGACAAAACTAAGGAGTGCACAGAGGAGAATAGGGAGATCGATGATGGGAATGACTTCGCCCAAAAATGGACCGGGATTCCCAGTGAGGCTCATGTCGTGGAGTCTGCCGGATGCAAAGTGTTCCCTCTGTGTGTGTGTGTGTGTGTGTGTGTGTGTGTGTGTGTGTGTGTGTGTGTGTGTGTGTGTGTAGAGAGAGAGAGAGAGAGAGAGAGAGAGAGAGAGAGAGAGAGAGAGAGAGAGAGAGAGAGAGAGCTTGCACTTCATCAGAAGACGACACCCTACCACTTGCCTTATTAAAATGTGTAAAGATGATCATGACTTTAGTCTCAAATTCCCAGGTTCTCTATTTTCTTTTTATATTTTCATCTTCGTCATTTTTCTATTTCTTCACCTTCTTCATATTCTTTTTATTTCTTCCTCTTCTTCCTCTTCATCTTCTTCCTTTTCATTTTTTTCCTCTACATTTTCTTCTTCATCATCTTCCTCCTTTTCATATTGCTCTTCTTACCCTTATTCCTCTTCTTCCCCATCTTCTCCTCCTCCTCTTTCTCTTTTTCTTCTTTTTGCGTCCTTAATGAGCCACCGTGGACTAAAAGTTCGTGCGCGCCTTTTGCTAAGTAAATGAAAATAAGAATACTAAGACTACTTGGCGCAGTGACCCCCACCCCCCCTACCCCACCCCCACCTCCCTACATTCCGATTTCCGGGCAATAAAAACAATTCCCTCCAGTGCCACACAAGACTTCCGGGCTTCGTCATTGTCTCACAGTCTAAGTCTCCACATCCATAAGAACGTAAGAGACTGCAAAAGACCATAATCTACTGAAACTAGGCAGTTCCATGTCCCTTACCACCTGATATCCCTATCCTATGGTTGTCTAACATTCTCTAAAACAACCCATTGTTTCAACGCTCAATTATATGCTTATCTAATCCATTCGTTAAACATTGTTAGTAAACCAGTTCTTGCCTATTTCCTACTTAAACTTAAACTTGGTCCGAGAACTTGGTTTGGTGTTGGAGTTTGTTTACTACTCCAGGATACGGTTGATATTCATAGGTTTAACAATTGATGAAAAAAACAAAATAAATGAGGAAAATACATAATATATAGATTATGTATTAGAATAAAATCAATAAAGTTAAATAAAAAATAAGGGTAAAATAAAAAAATAATAGTAAGGTGAACTTAAAAAAGATCAAATAAAATAAAATGAGTTAAATATGTGAAACTGAATCAAAGGAAATATAAAGTAATACCAATTCAAATCAAGTAATGAGATAGAATTTAAAAAAAAAATCCCAATGATACAAAATAAAATCGAATAAAAATTGAAATTAAATAGAATAAATTTAAATACAATATAAAAATTAACATAAATATACACAAAAATATACAAGTTCCACTTTGGCCTAAGTCAGATACTTTTATTAAGATTTGAGAAATTGATTACATTATCCTGAGTAACTCCTCTCTTTAAGGCGAAAAATTGTACTTCCCTCTTTTGTTCTCTGTAAGGCCAAACTATATTATTGAGCTTAGAGGAGCTACTTTGAAAATTGGCACAGAACATTTCAACTAACAAATTTTTATTCTTTATGAAAGTGCTGTATTTAAGGTCGCATGACTGTCTAGCTTAGGAAATATATGTCCGGGTTACATTCTCTTCTTGAAGAAAAATTCCAAGTAACTTTTTTTTTAATATTGTTTTAGTTCTTTCTCGGTCCTTTTCTCTCTCTTTCTCTCTCTCTCTCTCTCTCTCTCTCTCTCTCTCTCTCTCTCTCTCTCCTTTTTTTGTTTTTTCTTTTTCTCTTCTCTCTCTCCCTCTTTCCCTCCTTCCATCACTTATTCCTTGTCTCATAATCCCTTTATACCGCGTTCTTGTCTAATTTTTCGATTCCACTCCTTTGCCACTCCTCATTCATACCACATATTCTTCCATCTTATTTGATTCGTGAGCAACCAAGGAGTCACGCAGTGGGAAGTGAAAAACCCCTGGCAGGACAAAGCCCTGTCAATCGCGGCAAGCCGCTGGATTATTCAGGCCGATGTTTGGGTCACCCCCTCACCTAGCCAGAGCTGTCGGGAACTAACGCGGCAAATCCGCAGTGGGTCCCAGGACTCGAACTCACGACCACCTGCACATCAGTTCAAGACGGTATGCGGACTACCGCGCGGCCTACCATCTACTCTTATTTCTAAATGGTAATAAATTTTTCACAGGACCTTACTTATGCCGAAAGCATTTTCTATCTTCCTTTTTTGTTTTTTTCATTCTTTACTTACGAGTATGTGCGTGACGTAATTGGAAACGTACTGATCTGCGTGCGCACGCGTGTGTAATAATAATAATAATAATAATAATATTAATAGTAATAGGTTTATTGAAATACCAGTGACACACTGACAATAATACAATACAGTAATTATATGAGTAATACGCCTAGTCTAAGTTTTACAGTGATACGCTGACAATAATACAATACAGTAATCATATGAGTGACATGCCTAGTGTATGTGTATGTGTGTGTGTGTATGAGTGTGTGTTTGTGTGTGTGTGTGTGTGTGTGTGTGTGTGTGTGTGTGTGTGTGTGTGTGTGTGTGTGTGTGTGTGTGTGTGTGTGTGTGTGTGTGTGTGTATGAGTGTGTGTTTGTATGTTTGTCTTCCCTTTCTTCATTCAATCTTCCTCTCGCCATTCCTTCCTCTCTCCTTCTCCTCTTCCCATTTCACTTTTCCTCTATCATTTTAGCTGACATTGAAGGTTTAAACGAGGTTAACCTTACCATAATGACCTTCAATTCGCTCATTTAGTCTCTGAATATATTCTCGAACAAACGTTCTCGTTTTTGACTCCCAATTGATAAACTTTCGCACTTGGATTTTAGACCTCTTTTCATTCGAAGTTACTCTTAGTTTATAAAGCCTCCTGGCAATGGGTCAAAAATGAATAAATAAATGAATAAATAAATATAAGAAAAAATACATAAATAGAGATATTATTAAGTAGACAAGTAAATAAATATATCAATAAATCAATATATATGGATTTAAACCTCTTTTTCATTCGATGTTACTCTTAGTTTATAAAACCTCCTAGCAATGGGTTAAAATAGATAAATAAATTTATAAATAAATCAAAGAAAAAAATACATAAATAGAGATATTGATAAGTAGACAAGTAAATAAATCAATATAAATTAAAAATAATGATAAACAATCAATAATTAATCAAACAAATGTTAAAAACAATAAAAATAAATGACTAATTACAAATAATAGAAAATAGTGAATAAACATAAAAGGAAATGTAATACTAGATAAATTATATTTAATACTGATAATAATAACAATAACAATAATAACAGATAAATAAATAATAATAATAGATAGATAAATAGATAACAATAACAGATAGATAAATAAATAATTACGATAGAAAAATAAAAAAAACAATCATTAATCATTCATCACGATGCCATCAAAGGTCATTTAAAGGGAAATGAGGTCTTTGGGACAAGCAGCGACAGAACAGAAATGAGTTAGTCTTTGGCCCAATGCGAAAACGGCCAAACCAATGTGGAAAAATGATCAAGATTATGAAATCGGGTAAGATTTTGAATGAGATTGATTTGCGGAAAGTGAGGCAATGAACGAAAGTAATGAAATGAACGATCGGGAGTGGAACGGTAGTTGGACACATTTGACTCGTTTCTAAATAGATGATTAATCTATGTATTTGTAACTTATCTAAATAAATCCAATTCGAATTATTAATTTATGTATTTGTAATTTATGTATTTGTACATACATTAATTTATTGTCTTAACCCATTGTCTAATTTTATGATATTTTCCTGATCACTTTTTTTTTTTTTTTATCAATTCTTCTTGTTAGCATTTTCTTAACTTCATATTTTCTTATTGAAACAATTTCGTTTTCTTTACTTGCACATTCTCTTTTTCTTTGTCAGATTTCTATTATGAGGAATGATGTGCTCTGGCCCTACTGAGAGAGAGAGAGAGAGAGAGAGAGAGAGAATGAGAGTCAGAGAGAACGGGAGAGAGAGGAAAGGAGAAAGAAAAAAGGAGAGAGAGAGAGAGAGAGAGAGAGAGAGAGAGAGAGAGAGAGAGAGAGACAGGGAGAAAGAGAGAGGGGGAGGGAGAAAATGAGAGACAGAGAAAAGGGGAGAGAGAGGAAAGGAGAAAGAGAAAGAGAGAGAGAGAGGGAGAGAGAGAGAGAGAGAGAGAGAGAGAGAGAGAGAGAGAGAGAGAGAGAGAGAGAGAGAGGGAAGAGAGAGATGGGGAGGGTAGAGAAAGAGAAAAGGGAGGGTAGAGACACAATCACACAGACAGACTGATAGGCGGTCAGACAGATAAGAAAGCATTAATATAATCTATATTCCCATCTGTGGCTTAAGGATAGGACTGGATTTTGCGTTGATCTTTGTAAAAAAGTGTTTATGGAATTATGAGAGACTTTAATTTTTTTTTCTAAAGCGGCAAAGAAAACGTAGCAATGATTAACTGTTTAAAACTATGCCTATTTCAAATCTCAATTTATTTATCAATCTACTAATTCACTTTACTGATTGATTTATTTATCTTTCTATTTATTGATATATTCATGATTTTTTTTTTTACTTTGTTTTCATTGAATTGTTTCTGTGTATTTCTTACTACTGACTTGTATTTTGGTTTAAACTTAAATTCGATTCAACTTCTTTAGTATTTTGTCCTTTTTCATCATTTTGTTCTAAGACAAATTATTTTATTTATGTTAGGTAAATATGTCTGTACTGCAAGTTACTTTGGTAAAAAAGATTTACAATGATAAAGCATACCACCACAAGACTACTTGCTCCGTAACGACGCTAAATAATAAAGAAATAAATATAAAATAACTATTAGACAATCGAGTAAATAAAAAACAAATAAGAAAATATCATAATGAATAACGTTAATCATATGAACACGATGAATTAAACAAAAAAATAAAAAAATAAAACATAAATTAAAATAAATTAAAAATAAAACAAATTACATAAACTAGATAAAAAAATTATTAAACTCTAGTTTCTAGTCAAACCAGATCCAAACAATTTCCTTCAGATGAAAAGCTTATCACATACTTTTGCTGATTAACATTTACTGTAAGCAAATAAGCTATTTCAAATTACATCGGAATTCTAAAAATTAGACTTCCCAATCATGAACAAGAATTGTTCAGTGTTGGCTTACTAGTATGTTATTAAACCAGTATGAGCGAACACAAATCACTGAGCACGTGTAACTCTATCAGAGTTTCTGAATAATTGAGCGCAGCTTAATGGAAATGTAATGCATTGATAATATGGTCTGCATGTAATAGTGTGAAGTCATGGGTGCTTTCATTAAGGAGAAATTAAAAACTAGAATTCCCGAACACTGAGAATATCATATAGAATATCAAGAAATAGATAACTTGCTTGATGATTTGGTTTAACGTCGCAAAACTCCATTACAAAGGGTTTTGTAGAGTGGAATTTAATTAACCATGCCTTTGGTTCAACTCGCCGGTGGCAGGGTTCAAACCGCCATTGCTTCGACCTTCATTGCAAGTAGCGTTGCCCTAACCCGTTTTAGAAGGAATACGCACCAATAAAGACGTTCACCTAGATGACTGACATGTTAGGAAATCAAACTGTAACTACTATGTCATATATCTATGTGATATTAATATTGTAATATAT
>NC_134796.1:58891569-58916569 GCF_046742065.1 Oratosquilla oratoria
CAAATGAATGGAGGCGTTCACATACAACCGCGAATTTTTTCTTTGACTATGCGGTACAACCGCGGTTTCCGCGCTATTCAAACCGTTAGTGTGAACAGGGTCTAAGAGATCGCCATCCTAAAATGTCCAATGGTGTCCACTGACATCCCATTGGATAGCGGAAGTACCTATACAGTTGCAATTGATTTCAAAGTGCTGCCAAAATAAATAATTTTGTTAAGTGTATAGGGTGACTATGACTTAATTTGTACTGTATGATGTAATAAGTGATTAATGTAATATTGGATATCCGCCTGAAAAATTAGACAAGGAAGAAATGACTACCATCTTCTTTAATTTCAATTCATATTCTTTAATACGAACTATAACAAAGGATTACAAAGGGAGAGCATACCGATTGGCCTTTTGGTCTATAACGGATGCTAAGAATAGATACCGTAGTTAAACGAAGAATTTATTTTAAAATTCATATTAAAAAAAAAAAAAAAGTTACATTTTCATTACATTACTGAGTTCTCTTTATTTGAAATTTTTCTAAAGATCAAAACTCTCCATTGTTCTCCCACAAAGAACGCTTTTGAAAAATAACAGACATGAATACCAGAAAGTGTTTCTTGTATCGGTTTTTCTAGATTACTTTGTTCTAAACATGGAAGATTTCCGAAATATAGAGGTTCTCGATACTTTTTTCCGTCATGGTGAATATCCAAATTGCATGGTGGCTGTAATAGCAATTATTTTACGCTGCATTAACTTCCTTCTTTCTATTGGGAATTTCTGGGGTACAAACATCGTATTTAGATCAACCACCTCGTTGGCAACTTTCAGTAGTAAATTTTATTCAGTCTTCTGCGGTCAAGTGATTTTATTACTTTCGAGGGAAGTTGCTGATACTTGAGAAGAGGGATGAATACTGTCCACCATTAATTCCCCCCCGCGATTCACCTTCACGAACCCACTCCCACGTAGTCTCAAGTATGAAACCCATGGTAGGGTGAAGCCCGGTCAGTTGTGATGAGCCGCTTTTTTTTCTTATATTACTGGCACAATCAGTTGCTTATACTTCGAAGAAGCAACGAAGAATTCTTTTGTTGAAGCCACTCACTCTTTGGCACAGCCAGTGGTTGATACTTGGAAGAAGCAAAGAGGACTTCCTGCCACTGCCTTTGCAGACACTCTGTGGCCATTGAGAGCCGCTCCACGCTCCCTTTGTCCCAGCCACTCACTCTGTTGACAGACTTCTTCGGCAAAACACCTCGACTTTACTCGTGGCCCTCTCTTGCTCTCCTTTGTTCTTCATTCGTGTTTCTTTATCTCCTTCGTGACCCACTTGCCTCTCTTGCCCACGATTAATTAAAGTTTTCTTTGTGGATCTACCAGATTTTCATTAAGTGTCGTTTTCCGGCATCGGGTTAAACTTGGGAGAATCTGGTGGACAGGAAATCGCATTATGTGGAAGTGGGTTCAGGTTTCAGGTTTCCGTGAGTTTCGTGTTGTTGTTTGCCGGTGTCAGTGTTATCGTCACTGTTATTGTCACTATAATGTCACTGTAATATCATTCCCAGTGTTGTCGTCACTGTTATTGTTACTATAATGTCATTGTCATTGTTATCGTCACTGTTATTGTCACTATAATGTCACTGTAATATCATTCCCAGTGTTGTCGTCACTGTTATTGTTACTATAATGTCATTGTCATTGTTATCGTCACTGTTATTGTCACTACAATGTCACTGTAATATCATTCCCAGTGTTGTCGTCACTGTTATTGTTACTATAATGTCATTGTCATTGTTATCGTCACTGTTATTGTCACTACAATGTCACTGTAATATCATTCCCAGTGTTATCGTCACTGTTACTTTTACTATAATGTCATTGTCATTGTTATCGTCACTGTTATTGTCACTACAATGTCACTGTAATATCATTCCCAGTGTTATCGTCACTGTTACTGTTACTATAATGTCATTTTCAGTGTTATCGTCACTGTTATTGTCACTGTAATGTCACTGTAATATCATTCCCAGTGTTGTCGTCACTGTTATTGTTACTATAATGTCATTGTCATTGTTATCGTCACTGTTATTGTCACTACAATGTCACTGTAATATCATTCCCAGTGTTGTCGTCACTGTTATTGTTACTATAATGTCATTGTCATTGTTATCGTCACTGTTATTGTCACTACAATGTCACTGTAATATCATTCCCAGTGTTGTCGTCACTGTTATTGTTACTATAATGTCATTGTCATTGTTATCGTCACTGTTATTGTCACTATAATGTCACTGTAATATTCCCAGTGTTGTCGTCACTGTTATTGTTACTATAATGTCATTGTCATTGTTATCGTCACTGTTATTGTCACTACAATGTCACTGTAATATCATTCCCAGTGTTGTCGTCACTGTTATTGTTACTATAATGTCATTGTCATTGTTATCGTTACTGTTATTGTCACTACAATGTCACTGTAATATCATTCCCAGTGTTGTCGTCACTGTTATTGTTACTATAATGTCATTTTCAGTGTTATCGTCACTGTTATTGTCACTATAATGTCACTGTAATATCATTCCCAGTGTTGTCGTCACTGTTATTGTTACTATAATGTCATTGTCATTGTTATCGTCACTGTTATTGTCACTACAATGTCACTGTAATATCATTCCCAGTGTTGTCGTCACTGTTATTGTTACTATAATGTCATTGTCATTGTTATCGTCACTGTTATTGTCACTACAATGTCACTGTAATATCATTCCCAGTGTTGTCGTCACTGTTATTGTTACTATAATGTCATTGTCATTGTTATCGTTACTGTTATTGTCACTCTAATGTCACTGTAATATAATTCCCAATGTTATCGTCACTGTTATTGTTACTATAATGTCATTGTCATTGTTATCGTTACTGTTATTGTCACTACAATGTCACTGTAATATCATTCCCAGTGTTGTCGTCACTGTTATTGTTACTATAATGTCATTTTCAGTGTTATCGTCACTGTTATTGTCACTATAATGTCACTGTAATATCATTCCCAGTGTTGTCGTCACTGTTATTGTTACTATAATGTCATTGTCATTGTTATCGTCACTGTTATTGTCACTACAATGTCACTGTAATATCATTCCCAGTGTTGTCGTCACTGTTATTGTTACTATAATGTCATTGTCATTGTTATCGTTACTGTTATTGTCACTACAATGTCACTGTAATATCATTCCCAGTGTTTTCGTCACTGTTATTGTCACTACAATGTCACTGTAATATCATTCCCAGTGTTGTCGTCACTGTTATTGTTACTATAATGTCATTGTCATTGTTATCGTTACTGTTATTGTCACTCTAATGTCACTGTAATATAATTCCCAATGTTATCGTCACTGTTATTGTTACTATAATGTCACTGTCATTGTTGTCGTCACTGTTACTGTCACTATACTATCATTCCCAGTGTTACCGTCATAATGTCAGGAACATTTTATCATTAATGTTTCATTATAATATTCTAAGTAGAATTAATTCATTCAACAACTTTTTTTATGTTTCCTTGTAGAATAATGAAAAATACATAATTTCTTCTTATATCCATAACCATAACCAAATAGCCACACTCATCATTCTTCTTCACTGTTTATCAACCCTAGCAATCTCCCAGGCAGGCTCCATATTTATCCCTGTATTTCTAATCATTGTTACGGTAATGAAACCTTTCCTTTTTTTTTTTTTTTTTTCATATGGGTATAGATATTTCTTTAAAAATCTCAGCCTAAGAAATCTGAGTAGTTAGAAATTATATACGTCAATTGGGCCACGGAGAAAACAAAAAGACAAATACACACACACACACGCACACACAAACGTTTGTATATATTATACATACACAATGAATACACAATACGTACACAATGCATACATAATACATGCATAACCCATACATAATACTTACATAATTCATACATGCATACATACATGAACTAACCTGAATTCAGAGGCGAGGGAATCGATGCGAATCCCTTTTTCCCACAAGGATCTCGTTAGACCGCAGATGATAACATTTCTTTCAATAATATTATGTTTTGCTTTACGTGCAAGACACGCCAGTCTTTTAAATATTTGTTATATGTTTATACATGGATATATCAAAATGGTATTTCTAATGTATACTATATCTATATACTAAGGGGTTTTTCTCCTTATAAGGGAAGTAGTCAAGTCATTCATTTTCCTGAATGATACAAGCGCGCACACACACACACACACACACACACACACACACACATATATATATATATATATATATATATATATATATATATATATATACACTGAATGGTCCCCAGTGATCAGATTAACATCCTTTCAACCACAATTCACTTTTAATTCCATGTCATCGCAGTCGAGACTGACGAGCTCGATGGAAGCACATATGTGGAAATTGATATGTGGTCAAACTAAGGACTCGAACTCAGTATATCATATATATATATATATATATATATATATATATATATATATATATATATATATGTGTGTGTGTGTGTGTGTTTGTGTGTGTGTGTGTGTGTGTGTGTGTGTGTGTGTGTGTGTGTGTATGTGTGTGTGCGTACATACATGTATAAACATTTGTGTTGTTGATGTTCACCATTGATATTGAACTATTTTGTTGACCAGTGATGTTTAATTATTTTATTTAGAATTAACAGACTATTGATCTGTGCTGGCTTCAACCACTTTACTAATTAAAAATATTTTCTATTTTTTTAGCTTTATTCTATCTTATTTAATTTTGTTTCATTTTATCTAATTCTGTTTCATTTCTTTATTCTAGCTTATTCATTCTTATTTAATTTAATCTAATATTACTTTATTTTATTCCACGTTTCTTTTATTGTTCTATTTCGTAAGATCTGTTCCAATATATACATGTATTCTGTATAGAATTTTTCATTTGAATAATGTATTTCTTCATATATTTTAGCCAAGTTAGAGTGGAAAAGTCACTTAAACAATCTCAATTATAACTGATTAAATCGAATTAATTGAAAAAAATATTGAAGTCCCGTTTTATTGTAATTTTCGAAACCTGCATAGTACTCTTATTTTTACGTATGTTTACATTTAGCACTACTATCATTACTATCATTATTTGGCTACCTCCCTTTTAAAGGGGAAAATGCCCTTGTCATATATAGATATTATTACCAATAGATTATCTATTTCTATTTCTATCTCTATTCTAGTTTATTTGTACATTCACTTCTTCGCTTATTCCTTCCTTTATCTTATTTCTTTTACTTTGATGTTTGTTTATTTAATTAATATTTAATTTTCTACTTATGTGTTTATTTATTTACTTATTATTACCACTATTATTATATCAATTCTATATATTAGCTTCATTTTATTTGTTCAATCATTTATTCATTTGTCTTACTTCTTTTATTCCATTTCATGTTTATTTGTTTATTCAATTTCCATTTTACTTCATTTCATTTTCCATTTAATCATTTATCTATTTGCTTGTTTATTTCTTACTTTTATACTATTTGAGGTTCATTTCTCTATAACATTTCTATTCTATCATTATATAATTTTCTATAAAATTATCTATGATTGTTTACCTATTTATTCATATATCTATTTATTCTATCAATTTACTTATTCATTCATTCATTGATTTTATCAACAGCCCTTGGCAATTCACGTGGTCATAGGCTGCCGATCCCGATTCGGGCCAATTGACAGAAGGGTTTCTTCAATTATCTGTAAATCGAAAAGCCCTCCATCACGTCGGAAATCTCCGCTCGGGGCTTTTGTCTCGACCACATCTGCCAATGCTCTCTCTCTCTCTCTCTCTCTCTCTCTCTCTCTCTCTCTCTCTCTCTCAATCGTGTTTTGTGTGTGTGTGTGTGAGGGTGTGTACGTGTGTGTTCACCTCATTACATTAACCTATTTGTAACGTACAGAATAAGAGTTATAAATGTAAAGTTGCGTCTCTTTATATCCATTGTTCCAACTAAGCTTTAATTATGTATTTAGTTTATTCTTCTTCTTTACTTTTGTTGATTTTTACTCATTCTACTTTCTGCTTTTTATTCTTATATTAAATGTCACCATCCACTTCTAGTTTCATATAACCTGTCCAGGTGTTCTTGTAATAATTTATAATTCTTATCAGCAAATACTAGTATATTGTTACAGTCGCTTGTTTTATCTACTACGTAATTATATATATATATATATATATATATATATATATATATATATATATATATATATATATATATATATATAATATTATATACATACACAGAAAAATCCTAGGTCTCTTTCTCCAACACTCGCCAATCTCCACTTGTGCGGGCGTTCGAACCCAGGGCATGAACCGACTTCGGGAATTTGTTTTGTTTTGTGCCCTGGGTCAACTTCCGAGGTGGGTTTATGTACTGGGCCCAAACGTACGCACAAATAGCAACTGCCGAGTGTTAGATCAAGAGGCCTAGGTGTGTGTGTGTGTGTATATATATATATATATATATATATATATATATATATATACATATATATATATAATATACAGTATATATATATATATATATACAGTATATATATATATATATATATATATATATATATACACACACACACACACACCTAGGCCTCTTGATCTAACACTCGGCAGTTGCTATTTGATGTTCCAACACAAGACATTAATATTTGTAAAGGTTTTTTGTACAGTGCTTTATCCATTTCATGCCCACCTAGCGTTCCTAGATGTTTTTTCAATACTTTCTATAATCTTGACAACGATAAAAACTTACACATCACGGGGGTGGATGAAAGCAGTTGCATAGTCATTATGAACAAAATTGATTATTAAGGAAAAATGGAAACACTGTTAAGTGAAGAAAGTTGTGCAACAATTGACAAGAGCCCTCTAGAAAGTGTTAGTAGTGAGTTTAACCAAAATCTTTAAAGAATCTTAAAAGAAAACATTGATTTGATAAAAAAAGAAATTACTGTGTCCCCTTCACTTTCGTACATGTATGGTATAATGAAAACCCATAAAGTTAACAATCTTGTGAGATCCGTAACTTGTTCTATTGAGTCTTGCACATATAAGTTATCAAAATGGCTAGTGTCTCTTCTAAGTCCTCTTTTCGGGACAATTTCCTAGTCACACATCATGGATAATGTTGATCTAACCGAAAAGTTGCTTGGACAAAATATAGTCTTTGATTTAGAGCTGGTTAGTTTTGACATTGCAAGTTTATTCACCCCAGTGTTAGATTTGTTAAGATATCTGGAAGAAAACTTAAGAAACACCCTCTGCCCATACTATTGTTTGTTTAACTGAATTATGTGTAATAGACTCTAAGTTTGAATTTAATGGAAATTTCTAAGCAAAATTTTGGTATGGCCATGGGAAATTGTTTGTCTTCAATTTTGATCAATTTTTACATGGAATTACTTGTATTTGAAAGAGAGCTATTACCTAACATTCTTCCTACTAATATAGTTTGGTATAGATATGTTGACGACATATGCATGTGGGCCAGTGATCAACCTTTGGATACCTGTATGTTAGAATTGGATAATTTGGTGCCGTCCATCAAATTCACAGTTGTGATAGAAGAAAATATTATATTACCATTTTTAGATTAAATATTTACCAGTGAAAGATATTTTAAATTTTAAGTTTACAGAAAGCCAACCAATGTCCTTTCTTACATTCGTTTTTACTCTTATCACCATCAAATCACCAAGTTGTCCGTTTTTTCATTAATGTTTTTGAGAGTTTTTAGAATCTGTTCCACCTGAGTTTTTGGATAAGGAAATTAAATATTTCCATGACATTGGAGACAATTTTAAATATCGGAAATATCTGACTGATAAGGCACAAAACAACTAATAAATATTTTCCTAATACTTCTCATGTAAAACAATTTAATCATATGAACATGCTAACAATTCCATACCATGAGAGTTGAATCAGTCTTCCTAGAATACTTTAAAAATTTGTTATCCAGGTGCTTTTTAAAAACAATAATAATGTTAAGAGCTTGTTGATTAAAAAATCACAAAGAGAAAAGGAAGGTTGTGTATACAGCATAGGCTACCATATAAAGATTGTAATTTTATTTACATAGGCCAATGAGGTAAAGGTTTGAACAAAAGAATAAGTCAACACAAATACAGCATTACAACGGGGCAATTGTCAAGTAGACTGTTTGTTCACCAAAACGACTATGGACATAACACTAGACTGGAAAAACTCAAAAGTATTTACTTCTTGTAGAAAGAAATATTATTGAATCTGGTTATATTAAAAGTTATTTTGAAAACAATATGAATCTGAGTTTGAGTTTATACAAACTGGATAATTTTATTATTACCAAGGTTGTTTGTAATGATTTATAAATTAGATTGTACTGAGCTTGTTCAAATGGGACCTTTCCTAATCCCCTCTTTCTTCTTTTGTGTATAATATCACTTTTTGTATGACTATTTTGTACCCTTGAAGTCTTAAATAGACGAAAACACGTTCGGTATCCGTATTTTTCATTTTACTTACATACATACATATACCATGGCGGCGTAACAAAGTCAACGTTTTTACACTCCAGACCAATTAACAAAGTAGAAGTGCAGTTAAACAGTCACTGTAGATTCTGTAATTTTAACCATCCCAGAATCAATTAGGATAAAAGGTTTGAAATTGGACTCTGGGATTTATAAGACACACAAGAACAAGGTAGAAATATTAGTGATTAGTACTTTGAATAAAGACAATCTTAAGAAAGGGTACACAAATAGGATGTTTTCAAGTTCGTGCAAGACCCATTAAGATTTTAAATGAGAGAAATGAGGAGGTGGAATCACCAATTTCATCAAACTGTTCAATTCAGGAAGAAACAGAATTGGGAGAGAGATATAGTAGTCAACTAGAGCCTACTTGTTGTCTTGAGTAAGCTTAATTGCCTTACTTGTGAAGCGCAATAAAGCAATTGCTTTGCTGGAGGACGCCTTGGGCAAAACAACTGTTTTAAAACATCAGATCAAATTAAAACTGAGGATTCAACCTATTTTTATACCTGCCTACAGATTATCACATTCCAAGCTAGCCATTGTAGATAAATTGATCAATGAAATGTTATCGCACGTTATAATAGAACAAAGTCAAAGTGAATTGAACTTCTCATTGATTCTGGTGCCAAAATCAGATGTTATCATGCGTCCAGTTATTGACTATAGGGAATTGAATAAACAGACAATACTTGATAGATTATCGTTACCGGTAATAGCAAATATCCTTCGCAGTTTGGGAACCGAGAATAGGTATTTTAGCTCTATAGATATCAAATTCGTGTTTTGGGAGATCGAGTTGTATGAAGATTCAAGGGATTATACAGCATTTTCTACAACAACGGGGCACTATGCGTTCAAATGAATGCCATTTGGTTTTCGTAATAGTATATTAAACTTATATGAAATTAATGAATACAGTTCTAGTTGGGTTGTTAGGAAACACTGCCAGTGTATTCCTAGTTGATATGTTAATAGTTTCCCAGACAGCGACTGACCACTTTAAGAAATTAGATTTGGTATTCTCAAGACTAGTTGAAACAGGGTTGAAAGTGAAACTAGAAAAAATTATGTTTTTGCAGGACAGTGTCATCTATTTGAGACATATAATAGAGACATTGACTTAGCACAGTGAATTCAAAGGTAGAAACAGTAAAGAACTATCCAGTTCTGGATAATGTAGAAAAAGAAGTTTCTTGGGATAGACAGGGTATTATAGGAAGCTTATTAAGAGTTATGCCGACAGCCAATCCTTTAAGTTCTTTGTTGAGGAAAGATTCAAAATTCACTTGGGGATCTTCACACCAAGCTTTTGAGAAGTTGAAAGATAAATTTACTACTTCTCCAGTTCTCATATTTCTTGGTTATGATAAAGAGTTCATTCTTTGTAGTGATGCACCTGACACAGGGTTAGGAGGCATACTGATGCAAGAGAGAGATGGATTATTGAAACCAATAGCTTACACATCGAGACTTTGTAATAGTCCAGAGAGAAACTACTCCATTACAGAAAGAGAAACATTAGCAGTGATATATTCATTACAGGGTTTTAGAGTTATGATACTTGGATATCCATTTTGAGTGTGGACTAATCAAAAAGCTATCCAGAACTTATTAAGAATCTTAGAGGCAGATTAACAAGGTGGTTTACTACACTTTAGTATTATGAGGTTAAATTTAAATATATTCCAGGTAGGAAGAACGTTGCAGCAAATGCACTATCTAGAAATATTAGCCAACCAACGTCAGGGCTGATAAATTTCATCTGCAGTATAAATGAACTAGTAACATAAGACGAGGAAGTGATAATAAGGGAACAAAGAAAAGACTTGGAAAAAGTAACTCAGAATTTGATGAACCCAAGAGGTATTCCTCCAAAACTACCAAAAGGGTATAAGATAGAGGAATTTCATTTGAGCAATGGAGTTCTGTATAGAAAAACAGTTGTAAGTAGGAAACATATTTCTAGGGGCCCAGTGAATCAGTTGGTAATTCCACAAATTCTTGTACAAGAGGTACTGAAATTACTTCATTAAAGTGATTGTAATTCTCACTCAGGAAAGGATAAAACTTATAGACAATCATAATTTAAATACTTTTGACCAGGTATGAAGAAAAACATTTATGTATATAAAGAAAATTGCTTCAAATGGGCTGAAATTAAATGAAAAAAACATCTAAACCTGCTCCTATGCTATCATATCCCATTCCGCAGAAACCTTGGGAAAGAGTTCACTTAGATACACTGGAGTTACCTATGTCTGAAAATAGATATAAATATGTATTTGTTGCCATTGATTATCTTTCAAGATTTTGTATTTTACAACCCATACCAAATAAGAGAACTGAAACAATTGCTTCAGTAAGCTATGATCAGATAATTTGCAATTTCACTACCCCTAAGATCTTAGTTTCAGACAATGTTACTGAATTTAATAACAAAATATTGTAAGTTGTATGTAGGTTATTTAAGATAAACAAAGTTAATATCCAGGTGAATCATCCTCAGAGCAATGGAGTTGTAGAGAGGTTAAATAAGAAAATTCTCAATTGTCTTAGAGGTTTGATAAGCCCACATAGTATAACTTGGGATAGTTGGATTCCTTGTGTTAAATGTGCACTTAATAATCAAATTAATACAGCTAAGGAGAAATGCCACCTTTTATTATATATGGGGAAGACAAAATTCTCCCATATGAAATCTTGGTTGCAGAACCAAAGCCAGTGTATAATATAGATGATTACATCTCAAATAGGATACATACATTTCAAGCCATACACCAAAGAGTTAGGGAACACATGAAGGATTATACGCGAGATAAAGAATAGCAACATCATAAAATAGCACATAAAATAGGATTACAAATAGGAGATTTGGTCATGGCCAAAATACATACAATCAGTAATAAACTTTCACCAAGATACTTAGGTCCATATAGAATAATTGATTTTGCAGGAGGAAATAAACACAAGATCTTACACTTAGAAACTAGGGAAGTGTCAGTTAGACATGTAGATGGATAAAAAAGGACTAAGACAGAACTTGATGATCATGATAATTGTGACATTGAGGATTGTAAAACAACAACACTTTTTTAAGGAAGAGAAAACACAGTGTATAAGTTCTTTTGGGGAAACTTTGAGTTCTGAGGAGAATGGAGAGTATGTATGTAGTCTTATGTTTGAATTGTGCATTAATCCAAATAATTTTTACAGATCAAGACTGGAATTATAATAGTTATACAGTATATGGTGCATGCCTGGGATAGGAATCCTGTGTGACCCTGAGCCTTGGTCAATAATCCAAATAATTTCTACAGATAAGACTGGAATTATAATATTGTTATATATGGTGCATGTCTGGGATTGGAATCCTGTGCGACCCTGAGCCTTGGTCAGTCACGAGGACCTGAAGCCTTGCCAATGTAAAACCACGCCATTAAGTATTGTAAGATTATGTTTTTGTGTTCTATGAAGCATTGAATGTTCTTATGAAGCTTCACTGGTAATTGTCAATTGTTTAGTACAAATTCATGACAAAAATTATTTGTAAGTCAGGTTACTCATGGAAACAGGAAAATTTCGTATATTTCCCAAACATACCTAGAAATCTACTATCTGTCCTAAGTTGGAATCAGTTGATTTACTATCTCAGTTCTGACAATTGTGAAACTGTGAAATATTTGCAGGCACACTCTCCACTATTGCTAATACCCTTAATAATATGCACATAACCTATGTAACATACCCCACAGATAAACAACTCACCACCTTTCAGAAATAAAACATTCTACATTGAGATCTTCCACAAACAATTCCTCAACCAATTGTTGTAATTATAAGGAGTAAGACTTCAAATATCATTCGACAATTTTTCCTGGTTTTGTTATTGATAAATTATAGATGTATTAAAATGTTTTTGTTTTTTTCATAATTTGAATAGGATGTTTTAAGGATAAGCTGGTATTTGGTGTTACATTTGCACATGTTGGAGTAGTTGCATAGTTTGGGTTACCATTAAGTGGATGACAGTATCCATTGAAGGATATTTAACCTTATTTAACCAGTTTATGCAGATATCTTAATTATTGAATTAGCTCCATGTATATAAAATTATATGAAATGTTGAATTCCAGAATACTGTAGTATGCCGAGCCCTGTAATAAGGTAGTTAAAAAGTGTTGGTCGGGACGATCAAGTGGTAGCTGCCGAGTCCTGTATGAGGCTGGTAGAGAATAGGTAGAAATAGGTAGAAAGAAGGGTAGAAGGCGTGGGTTGCATTTTTATGAGTTGGGTGTTTGGTAAACAACAGTTCGTAAGCGAGCAGTTGTATAAGTTCGCTCTCCGCCTTGAGTTATAAAAATAACCGGGAGCCTGCATGACGTGTATGTTTTGTGGGTTATGCAGATATTTGAGATTACTTACGTAAACAATATTGCACATAGACTTGTTACAACGGATCTGATTGGAGAAAGGGTGGAGAAAATTAAATTGGTTCACGATTGTAAGATCACGTCCTTTGGGGAGGATTTTAAATATAAACTTAAAGAACATTGGACTAAATAAATCACTACGTCACTCCAAAAATCAAATTAGCTTGCGGTTGCTCTGGAGATTCCTTAAGTACTGAAAAAAATAAATAAATAAATAAAAATAAAAATCTCTAGTTTCATAACCCTAGACTGAAGATTTAATACTAAAGGAATAGAACTTTAACAGTGGGGAACAAAAACAGTGGTGAAAATTGAAAGTGAGAGGCGTACTACGGTAGTGGCGGATGAGAGTGTATGTTCGTTTGTGTGTGTGTGTGTGTGTGTGTGTGTGTGTGTGTGTGTGTGTGTGTGTGTGTGTGTGTGTGTGTGTTTCTTTACTTAATTTACCTAACTGTAGTACACAGGACAGGAGGAACGCTTATCTGGTTCCATCTCCTACTCTCCAACTGACCATACTTATCACACACACAAAAGTGTGTGTGTGCTTGTGTGTGTGTGTGTGTGTGTGTGTGTGTGTGTGTGTGTGTGTGTGTGTGTGTGTGTGTGTGTGTGTGTGTGTGTGTGTGTGTGTGTGTGTGTGTGTGTGTGTGTGTGTGTGTGTGTGTGTGTGTATGTGTGTGTGCGTGTGTGTGTGTGCATGTATACGCGCGCAAGTCTGTGTTCGTGTATGCGTGTGCTCAGCTGTATACAAATAAGTATAATATTTCCTGCTTCTACTCCAGTGGATATGTATGTAGACGCGGCCTTGATGAGCAAACGCACTCACTGGGCCCAGTTCGGGTCGCAATCTGAGGAACCAGCTGAGCGGAAATGTATAAGGACGGAAGGAATCCAATCTGGAGAGGAGCCGAAGAAGAAGAAAAAGAAAGAAAAAAAACGAAGACAAAATCCCAAGTTGGAATAGCATTTGTTGGGTCACTGCACGACTAACAAGTCGACAACACTATTGACCTAACCCTTTGCTTGATCTCTTCTATCCTTCCTTCCCTTCCCTTCCCTCCCTCATCCCCCAACACGAACACACACACACACACACACACACTCCTACTCTCAACACTTCCTCTCTTTATTCGTGTTTTTTCTTAAATAATTTCTCCATTCCCTTTTCCTCTTTCTCTTTCTCCTTCTGCTCCTCTTCCTTTCCCCTTCCTTCCTTCCTCTACTTGTGCTCTCTTTTATTTTTCTCTCGCATCTCTTCTACAAATGCTCCACCCCTTTCTCTCTTCCTCCTCCTCCTCCTCCTCCTCCTCTTCTTCCTCTTCATGTTACTCTTCAGTCCCACCTCACCCTCCTCCTTCCTCTCATTTTATAGCTACTCTTCCTCCTCTTCATTCTCCTCCTCCTCCAGCCCTCTTCTTCCTTTTTCTCTCTTCTCCTCCCCTCCTCTTCCTCGTCCTCTTTCTTTCATAAAATTCAACTCTTTCCATGCTGTTCTTTTAATTCTTTTACCTACTCCTTTTCTTTCATCTTTGATATAGATTTTTATCAATCTTATCTTGACCATCTTTATTTTGACGTCGTTTCAACTTTCGCATCTTAATCGTCTCATGCACAATTCCTGCACGTGTGTGTATTCACTTGGTCTTTGGATCACGTGTTGGACTCGTGATCGACAGCTATTTCCCTCCTGGAAGAGAGCTCAGAGCTCGTAGGTCCGATCTATGGGTAATGCTATGACCTTGCACACACACACACCCCCAACTCCCCGCCCACGAGAGTCAGAGTAACGACCCGAGGCACAGTGATACCGAAATAATTTCGGCCCTGGGCAGGATTCGAACTGGGTACTGGGAGCACTTCTACTTCCCAGTTCAGCGCTCTACCAACTGTGCCACCGAGTCGGTGTGTGTGTGTGTGTGTGTGTGTGTGTGTGTGTGTGTGTGTGTGTGTGTGTGTGTGTGTGTGTGTGATTCACCTTGGTCTTTGGATCACGTGTTGGACTCGTGATCGACAGCTATTTCCCTCCCGGAAGAGAGCAGAACTCGTATAACCGATCTATGGGTAATGCCATGACCTTACACGGTGTGTGTGTGTGTGTGTGTGTGTGTGTGTGTGTGTGTGTGTGTGTGTGTGTGTGTGTGTGTGTGTGTTTTCTTCTTCCATATATATATACATATATATCTTCCTCACTCGTCGTTAACCATTTTCTTGTATTTCTTCATTTCATCATTTTCATTGGATTTCTCATCTTTCATTCATCTCTTCCTTCCTATTTTTCTCCCTCTTCCGATTCTTCCCTGCTTTCAATCATCGTCGCTTCTGCCTTCGCTGTTTACCTTCAAATTTCCTTTCACTTTTCTTCTTTTAGTGTCCCTCATTCCTCACGTTCTTTGTCTCCCTTGTACTACCAATGTCAACACGCTCTTGCAAATAGACCCTTCTTGTCTGTAACTGGAAGAAGTCTCAACAGAGCCATGTTCTCTTTCTCTTCCTTTTTCTTCCTCTTCCTCTCTTCCTTCTTCCTCTTCCTTTCCCCAATCCTGCTATCCTCTCCCTCTATCCCTTCCTCCTCCCAGAAGTCTCAATACAACCATGTCTTCCTCTTCCTTTCCCTCTTCCTTTTTGCCACTTCCGTTATCCTCTCCCTCCTTCCCCTCCCTCTCCTCTCCTATTCCTTTTATCCTCTTCCTTTCCCCACCCCTGCTATCCTCTCCCTCTATCCCTTCCTCCTCCCAGAAGTCTCAACACAACCATGTCTTTCTCTTCCTCTCACTCTTCCGTTATCCTCTCCCTCCTTCCCCTCCCTCTCCTTTCCTATTCCTCTTATCTTCTTCCTCTCTACCTTCCACTATCTTCGTCCTCTTCCTCTTTCCCCTTCGCGTCCTCTTTCTCTCCCTTCTTCACCTTCCTCTCCTCTCCTATTCCTCTTCTCACGTTCTTCCTTTCTACCTTCCACCATCTTCGTCCTCTTCCTATTTCCCCTTCGCGTCCTCTTTCTCTTCCTCTTCCAGTTATCCCATCCCTCCTCTTCTCTTCTTCCTCTTTTTTTATAATTTTTCCTTCTATTTTCTACTCTCCTCGTCCTCTGTTTCCCCTCCGCGTCCTTTTCTGCTCTTCCTTCTATCTTTCTGTCCGTCTCCAGTCGATATTTCAAAGAATTTCTTGACACCTCTACGGACCAGAGGCACCTATTGGGGATCACTCCTCTCACAAAGAAGAATGATAACTCCAAGTTTTACCGTCTCTCTTTTCTCTTACTTTTGTAGGCAAGGTTGAGCTAGGTTAGGCTAGATTAGATTAGGTTCGGCTAGGTTCAGCTGGGTTAGGTTAGGTTAGGTTAGGTTGGGTAAAGTTGGGTTGGTTAAAGTTAGATTGGGTAAAGCTAGGTTAGGTTAGATTAAGTTAGGTTAGGCAAGGTTATTGTACAGGTTCCAAGCCTGAAGAAGGGACCTTCTGGGAATGAATATCCTTCTTGGGTTAGAGGGAACTCCGCCTTCCATGTCGTCCTCTGGATCTTGCTTTATGTCCCTCTTGTTCTCAACCACGAACATCAAAAGTAGGAGACTCATCTCCGGTTGAGGCCAAAGGCAGCTGCATCACGTCCCCAGCAAAGGCATTTCATATTCAAATATATGCCCAACTCGATTTCAATTTTATTATTTAGTTCCTTATCTATTGTTATGGTTTCGTGTTTTTTTTTTTTTTTTGTTTTTTTTGTCTGCCATTTTTTTTTTTTTGTTGTTGTTGTCTATGTTAAGTTCATAGTTTCATTTATTTTTTATTTAGTATTTCTCGATGTATTGAATTATTTTGAACTACTGACTTATTTACCTATTTACTTTTTATTTATATATCGATTTATCTATTTATCAACTTATTTCATTTATCTATTTACTTATTTCAGTCTTGTTATCTAGTCCTTTTATATTTCTATTTTATATATCTAGATTACCAATTTGATTTGTTTTATCAGTTATTTATGCATTTATCTTATTTGTTTATTTACCTATGTACCAATTTTTTTAAGGGGTTGATATATCACTGTCTGTTCTTTCGTGAAAAGAATCTTCTCTAGTACTCGAGGATGGGACAATATATCTATCGCCTTCTAATACAGCAACGTTTCCCAACCTGGGGGGGCTGAAATTAACTACAGGGTGTGCTAGGAAGCGATGCACACAAAAATCACATTGATATATGTATCAGTGAATACCTAGTTGTGCATATTTGACTTTCTCCATGCTATTTAATTTTTCTAAGGTGTTCTTATTTCTTCTACAAACAATATTGTCAATTTGTTTCAGTTCTAAGGAATCAAGAAAATAAATCATCAAGTAGTACACTTCACTTTCTTTTATCATTCTAATAAGAAGATAAGGGTGATGGACTGCTTGGATATGACAACAGGGGGTGCTATGGTCGGAAAAGGTTGGGAAATGTTGTAACAGAGGAAAGTGAGTTGATCTTTGCCCTACTTATATTTGAATTTCCACCAAAATTATCGCTGAGAATGCAGTGATGCTGTGTCTTAATTTCTCTGCTCAGGTTTTCTGTACTCATAAAATAGTTTCGGAAAGAGAAATTCACGTTTAACTAAAGCTTGGGATAATTTATCGAAAACATCTCAAGTAGACAAAGGGTACACCTCAACAAACCATCTGAACTGGGACAGAAGGTAGGGTTTCCCACAGATAAGAGAGTTCGATAAAACCATCTGAATTGGGACTGGAGTAGGCCTCACGAAGACCATCTGAATTGGAGCAGTAGGTAGATTCCTCCAAAACCATCTGAACTGGGACAGAAGGTAGGTTTCCCACAGATAAAAGACTTCAATAAAACCATCTAAATTGGGACATGGGGTAGACTTCACTAAGACCATCTGAATTGGAACAGCGGGTAGATTACTCCAAAACCACCTGAAATGAGAAAGAAATTAAATCTAACAAAAAACATCTGAACTCAGACAGATGGTAGGATTCACTAAAACCATCTGAACTGAAATTTAGAAAGTTGACTAGAACCATCTGAATTTGGACATGTAACTTCACTAAGACCATCTGAATTGGAAAAGCGGGTAGATTCCTTCAAAACCATTTGAGCCGAGAAAGAAATTAAATTTAACAAAAAACATATGAATTCAGACAAATAGTTCACTGAAACCATCTGAAGTGAAATACAGAGATTTGATTATAACCATCTGAATTTGGACAAAGGGATTCCTGTAAAACCATGTGAACTGAAAAAAGAAAGGAAAGCTTACAAAACCACCTGAACTGGGGCACACTGAAACTGAGACAGATGGTAAAATCTACTAAAACCATCTGAGTAGAAACTGAGAGGAGACTAAAACCATCTGAACTGAAAAAGAAAAGAAAACTCACAAAACCACCTGAACTGGGGCACACTGAAACTGAGACAGATGGTAAAATCTACCAAAACCATCTGAGTAGAAACTGAGAGCAGACTAAAACCATCTGAACTGAAAAAGAAAGGAAAGCTTACAAAACCACCTGAACTGGGGCACATGGCAGAATTCACTGAAACTGAGACAGATGGTAAAATCTACTAAAACCATCTGAGTAGAAACTGAGATGAAACTAAAACCATCTGAAACCTTCCAGCACCTAACGCTGTCTTGTCTCAACTTAATTAAAGCATCTTTTCATTCAACCCTTTTAACCTCTGTGAACTCTACCTTGTGAATAATATGACTTTACACAAACACATATACCTTCTTCTTGTCTCTCTTTTCTATTTTTTTCTCCATCTCCTTCTAATTCCCCAACGTTTATTTACTTATTTCAATCTTACATTCTTCACAGTTTTCACATTTCTTTTAGAGACCACATTCAATTCTCTCCTTCCCTTAACTTTCTCAATAGGGATGGCAAGGGACATGGAACTGCCTAGTGTAGGCCTTATGGTCTCTTGCAATCTTCTCCATTCCTATGTTCTTATGTTCTCTTTATCTCTTTTTATTTCTATGTTTCTTTCCTCACCATTACTGTTATATTCCCATTTCCCCATTTTTCTTCTTTTCTTTTTCCCCTTCCCTCTCCTATTACATTCTTCACTCGTACATTTTCAAATCTTCATTTTTCTACTTCTCTTAAATTTCTTCTTTCTTTTATTCACACGTTCATTGCTCCTCATTAGTACAAGGTCATCATATTACGACAACAGGGCAGGACCCGTAGTAGGGGATTTAAATTGGACAAGTTTAGATTCAAAAAGGAAATAGGCAAGAACTGATTAAATAGCAAGGAGGTTAATACATGGAACACATAAGTTTATGAACAGGGATAACAGGTGGTGACATGGAACTGCCTTGTGTAGGCCTTATGGTCGCTTGCAGTCTCCTCCATTCTTATATTCTTATTTTCCTTTTCCCTCAGTTATCTTACTTCCTCCTCTTCTATCAGTGTCTACACTCACACTTGACAATCTATCTTTTCTTTCCTTTTCTTATATTTCTCCTTTCATTCCCACGTTCTTTCCAACCCTATTATTTTTATCTTTGTATTTTTAACAAAGGATTACAAAGGCGGAGTATGCCGACAGGAGACCTTTTGGTCCATATCTAGGTCGGATGCGAAAAAAAAAAAATAATTTAATAAATAAAAACTATAATAATGTAAATAACAAACAAAATACATAAATAAATGCATAGGTATAGTTAGATAATAGACAAACAGGTAAATAGTAAAAAAATAATTTATTGACTTATAACTAATAATAAATGAGAATCAAACAGACAAATGATAACATTTATCTTTCTCTTTTCTTCCCCCTGTCACATTCTAAAACCACTATCGTCTAACCTATTACCCTTTCCTTATTAATCTTCTTTTATTATCACGTTAATTTCCTCCCAATTATTTTTACCTTTGTTTTTCTTTCCCACCATTTACCTTCCTCTTTCCTTTCGTCTCTCCTAAAACGTTATTTATTTATACGAGTCTAATACATTATTACTTTTATTCTTTATCTTCTTTTCCCACTTTCATTTCCTCCCCATTACTGTCATCTTTGTGTTCCTTTTCCCGAATTTATCTTCCTATTTCCTATCCCCTCTCCTATTACAATCTTCAATCACACGGGTCTACCCCGTTCATTCCTGTTCTTCTTTATCTTTTTCTTTCATTACCGCGTTCACTTATTTTAGTTTTGTCTTCCTTTCCCCCACCATTTACCTTTTCTTTCCTTTTGTCTCTCCTTTCCTTAATCACACAGGTCTAACCCACTCAATGATTAACCATCATCTAAGTTAACCCCATTCCCATCCCTCTTAATCTTTTTCCTCGTCTCTTTCCTAACCATTATTTTTATATTCGTAATCCTTTTAACCCATCCACCTTCCAATTTCCTTTCCTCTCTCAACTTACATTCTCTACCCTTATGGGTCTATCCCATTCATATTTTTAACCTTCATTTAATTCTAAACCCATTCCGTGGTCATATTAAACTCCCACGTCTGAACCCAATGACCTTCTCTTCAATCAAAGAGGGTCACAAGTTTCTCATATAATATTCATAACGAAATGAAATATTTCCATCTGACATCACTGAACTTAGAACTAGTTTCATTACTCGGTTTTGAACTCAATTAAGCCATGTCCTCATCCTTCTATATTTTAGTTCTAAACTCCTTTATCAATCTCGGTCATGAATATAATATATTCATTTCTGAAGCATTTTTTTTTTTTATTGAGCGCTTCCATGGATAAGTAATGCCATGGCGTGTTTCTCATTTTGTTCCTCTAAACTAACTTTCACTTTTATCATTGAAATGTTTCTGAATATTTCCCTTACCAGCAATAGCACCCACCCATGCATGCATATACATACACACATATATGAATTTGGTGACAAGAGGAGAAACTAAAGTCTTAATACAAAAAATAAAACTCTGATTAAGACTACAACCTCTTCTCCTGCAACACACTTCACCTTGTCAGAATGGATAAATATATACATACATATATGTATGTGTGTATTTACCTAGTTGTATTTTACGGGAAGGGGAGCTATGCTCGTGGTGTCCCGTCTTCATATCTCATTTTATCTAGACTGTTTTTAAATTCATGTATTGGCTTTGCACACAACACCTTCTCATCTAACTTGTTCCAAATGTCTATTACTCTGTGAGGAAAGCTGTTCTTTTTCAGATCTCTTCTATAACTGTCTTTCTTGATTTTCTTTCCGTGTCCTCTTGTATTTCTACTATCCCTTTTTATTAGATCCTCTCTATCAATAGTTTCTATACCTTTCATGATTCTATAAATAGTTATCAAGTCTCCTCTCTCTCTTCTTTGCTCTAATGTCTGTAGCTCAAGTTTTGCTTGTCCCTCTTCATATGATAGTTCTGAGAGTGCTGGTGCCAATTTTGTAATTGCTCTTTGTATTCTTTCAAGTTTTGTTATACATTTTTTGTACTTGGTGACCACGTCGTCGCTGCATATTCCAATCTTGATCTTATCAAAGTGACTAGTATTTTCTTCACCATTTCTTCATCCAGGTATGTAAATGTCACTTTGATTGTTCTTATTAAATTATAAGTTTCTCCAATTTTTTTTTTTATATGTTTCTCAGGGGACATATTATTCATAACAATGACTCCCAGGTCCTTCTCATTTGCTACTTTTTTATTTCTACTCCCAATTTATATGATCCCACTATTCTTTTTTTGCTTTTTCCAAATTCCATTATACTACACTTCTTAATACTGAATTCCATCTCCCACTTCCTACTCCATTCCCATACTTTATTGAGATCACTCTGTAGCGACTCACAATCTTCTTCAGTGTTCAATTTTTTCAATAATTTTGTATTATTTCTATACACACATACATATACCAAGGCTTTTTTCCCCTTGCTAGGGAGGTAGCCAAAAAGGAAAAGGCATAAAATCATTCCCACCCATTCCATCCCTGAAAACACTCCACACCCCTCCACCCTCCCTCCCATCTTAGCACCTCCTAGATGACGGGTCATCCCTGCACCCTGTCCACTGCCCTGGGTCAGAAGCAGTGTCGCAAGACAGCACATCCACAGCAAGGCCGCTTCATTAAATCGGCGACCCCCCTCTCCGTCCCCCTATATAAAGGAGAGGACGGGGAGAAATCTCTTCGGGCTGCGTCAAAATTTTGCTCACACACACTACCTCACCCCCCATTCCACCTCATGCATCACAACATCTTTCATATACAACCATTCTCCATTCACCCCTGTCTTCTGTCCTCTCCCGTCCTTCCTCAACAGACATTCCCCTCTTCCCCAAAGCCCCCTTCACCCCATCCATCCATCTCATCCTAGGACGTCCCCTCATGTTCACTCCCTCCACATCTGCCTTCCATACCTCCTTTACTAGTCTTTCTTCACTTATTCTTTCCATGTGTCCAAACCATCCTAATACTCTTTCACCAACCCTATCTCCCAACTCCCTTTCCACCCCTGTTCTCCTTCTCACCTCCTCATTTCTCACTCTATCTAGCCTAGTAACCCCCATCATACTTCTCAGACACCTCATCTCAAACACATTCAAACTCCTTCTCTCTTCTTCTCTTATGTTCCATGTTTCTGCTCCATACAGTGCTGTTGGCACAATCACTCCTTCATACAGTCTCCTCTTAGTATATATTTTCCATTTTTCAGGTCTTTTGTCTTTTTTCCTTTTTATCCAAGCTTTATCTCCCTATATCTTTTGTTGTACCAGTACTTAACACATTCTTTTTCTTGCTTTTGTCTTGGGACATACTTTTCCACTCCTTTATTTGATTCGAGAGTGTCCTGTGTGTCACTAGTACTCTGTACATAGCTACACTTTTGTACTAGGTTTGACGCTCCTTGAGCGTAATAAATTGATTAAAACAAAACGTTCTTTATAATTTTTTGTCAAAATATTCCATTTCTCTTCTACTGTTGTTTCCTCCTTGTGTATTTTTTCCCAGTCTGCTTTTTGAAAGAATTCTCTTATTCTATCAAAATTTGTTTTTTCATACATCAATCTTCCCTTTCTATATTGTTAATTTTGTTCATGTATTTTCCCTCATTTAGTTCCAGTTCGACCAATATGTGGTCACTTTTACTTACTGGTATCTTATATTCAATCTTGTCCAATATTTCAGGTTCTGATGTGATTATTAGGTCAAGTCTTGATGGTTCTTCCTCATTTCTATACCTAGTATTCTCTTGAATCCATTGCGTCATTGTATGTTCTATAATCATATTAAGTAGTACATTTCCCCATAGGTTGTCTCTACCCTTTACTGTCATCTCTTCCTAGCAGATTTTTTTACAATCAAAGTCACCCATTATAACTATTCTTCCTCCATCTTCCATTATCTCATTTTGTGTTATCCTTGTGTCTTCTAACATATTTTTGTGTTCTCTCTTTCTTCCCACGAGGCCGTTTTAGGAGGCACATAATTTATTACAAACTTCCTGCTCTTCCCATCCCTGTCCTCTACTTCCATCATAATTATCTCTGCTCTATTGTTTCCATATGTGATATTCCTCACATTTATATCCTTCTTAGTCAGGAACATAACTCCACCCCCTTGTTTTACCTCTCCGTTTCTAATCCAATAATTATATGCACCATGTCCTACACTGTTGGGTGGTAGTGGACCTTTCAATTTTGTCTCTACAATTCCCATTATGTCTGGTTCTTTTTCCTTCAGACAGTCATTCAGTTCGTTCAAGCCTGTTATTAAGCCATCTATATTTGTGTAAGACACTTTTAATTTTCTGTTACTTCCATTGTGTTTTCCGTTTCCCCTCTGTTTTCCTCTGCTATGAACCATTTCCTCACTTTCATATTCACTACTCTCCAATAGAATTCTTCTTTTTCTGACTCTGTTCTTTTCTCGTTTTTTTTTCTTAGCTTCTAGTCTTTTTGTTTTCTCATCCTCTCTTTCCTCTTTATTCATTTCTCTTTTTATCCATATCTGTTTATATTACTCACTGTCTGCTAGTTTCCCTGTTTTTCTAAGATATTCTCTACTGTCGCTTGTGACCTGAATTTAACCTTAATTGGTCGGGTCTTATCTGTATTGTATTTCCCGAGCCTATACATTTCTTCTATTTGTTTTCCTATTTCTGGTTCACCTTCTTGAACTACTTCTAATATCCTATTTACTTTTTCTTTTCCTCCTTTATTCTTGTAGTCCTATTTAGATTATACTTCTCTTACATCCCTAATATAATTATATACTTCTTTTTTATCCGCTAAGTTTCTTACTATATTCTCCTTCTCCCTCATCACTTTAATAATTGTGTCCTTAGTTTGTTCTTTCATTTGCTGTTCCATTATACCTCTAAATTCCATTTTGTTGTTCTCTTGTACTTTTTTCCAACCACTTACCTCTTTTGCTATGGACTCTTTATTCTCTTTACTACTCTTCAATTCCTCATTCTCATCCTTTACTTCGCTTAACTGTCTTTTTAATTATATTATTTCTTTAGTTAGGTTTTGATTCTCCTTCTTTAGTTCTTCCAGCTTATCAACTCTTTGAGTAATTAACTTTATTTGTTTAAACTTAGCTTCCTAATTTTCATTCATTTCTTTTAGTTTCTCCTCTAGATTTTTAGTCGGGGGAGGTTGTCATCTCCTCCCTCATTAAATCCATGGAAATAGTTATCTTCACCTTCCATTGCGCTGCTCTTATCTATATTTCTAATTTTTGCATTTTTACTAATCACATCGACTTCACCATTATCGGCAGGCCATCCCTTGTTTACATACCATCTTAGTTCCTGGGCCCTATCTTCCCTTTCCTCATTTCCTTCCATTTCCCTCAGTAATCCCTCCCCTTCTCCTTTTTCTTCACCTTCCCACTACACCACGAGCATTCCCCTTTCCTATTAATACAACACAGGTACTTCCTTGTTGAGATCCTCGAAATTTGGAGTTTTCACCGGAGTCCAGACTTCGCTGCCACTCCGACCGACGTTTGTGTGTGTGTGTG
>NC_134796.1:58921569-58939069 GCF_046742065.1 Oratosquilla oratoria
TATTATTGATTTTTTTCGCATCCGACCTAGATATGGACCAAAAGGTCTCCTGTCGGCATGCTCCGCCTTTGTAATCCTTTGTAAGATACATTCTCTCACGTCCCTAACTTCACCACTTTTACTTACCCTTTTCATCTTTCTTCCTTTTACCTTATTATCGATTTTTCTTATACCGTGCTACCATATTTCTATTTACTTTATATGCTATCAAGTCACACATCCTCCATTATTACTACTCTGTTCTTTTCACCACATTTAGTATTCATTATCATTATTAATATATTAGATTATCATTATTATTTTTATTATTATCATTATCACCATTACATTAATATTATCATAATTGTTATAATTATTATCATCGTTTTATTAACATTATTGTTATTACTATTACTCTTATCATTATTGCTAGCATTATCATTACTGTCATTATAAGTACATTGCATTTGTTAATTATTACAATAAATATATCATTCGGTAACGTCCAGACTTGTCGACAACTCTGGCAACACGGGGAGATGGTGAGGTCTCCCTCATGTATAAATGCCCAAAGCTCATTTTGTTCACCATTCCTTTGAGAAAGCATACCTGCGAAACTAGTCAGGAATAAACTCAGACTAAGACTTCTGTGTTTCCTACTCCCATTTACGTTAACCTGTTAGAATGTCTCGTGTATATATATATATATATATATATATATATGTGTGTGTGTGTGTGTGTATGTATATATACACATACGTATATGACTACATATGCATAAACATACCATATACATAAATATTTACACATACAGAAAGAACTCGAAACTATAACCTTTTTTGAAAATTACTTACTTGAACTAAAGCGTATACTCTATCCCTTTATTCCTAGAACCTTGACGTAATTATTTTAATGATTGAGAACATAGAGGTTAGAGAGTCTGCATCCTCATTTGACGGAACCGTCTTTAAGAAGTCTGTTTAACGGGACAATATTTGATCCATATCTTAATTACTCAGTCTGTTGACACGCTCAAGTAGAGGTTAAATGAATTCTATGTCAGTTGAATTAAGTAGTCTTAAGGTATGTATGTGATCACACGGAGGAATATGAGTATGTTGAGGAGGTATCAAATTTGGTAACCACTGATATATTCTAAATTGGTAATTTTGGAAGAAAAGGGTGGTGGATGAGAGTGGAATGAGTGGGAGTAGAGTGGATCGTTAGTTTGTCCATATTTGGAATATGCTGTTTCTATAAGGTCACCGAATCTCATTAAAGACATTCATAAATTGGAAAAAGTACAACGGCGAGCCACAAAACTTATTCCAAATATCAAAAAATAAATCATACGAAAATCGACTAAATCATATGAATCTGTTCTTCCTACAAAACCGTAGAGTCAGAGATGACTTGTTACAGGCCTTTAAGATTCTAAAGGAAATTCACATCAAAAGTGACAACATTTTCACACTGAATGAGAATCAGACAAGAAATAATGGTCTCAAACTGTCAGGAAATAGGTTTAATTTGGAAATGGGTAGAAACAACTTCGCCAACCGTGTAGTTAATTAATGGAATAAACATCCTGCAGAGACAGTGCAATGTTTGTTATTATTTGTCTGTTTGTTTATTATTATCTATATGATTATTACTTATTATTGTTTATGTCCATTTACTATTATTTGCTATTTACCAGTTTGTTTATTATCTAAATTTACCTATTTATGTAAGCTATTATTACTTACATTATTTCTATTTATTTATCATTATATTTTTTTCGCATTCGAACTAATTATATACAGTATATATATATATATATATATATATATATATATATATATATATATATATATATATATATATATACATGTATATATATACTGTATATATACACATATATATATATATATATATATATGTGTGTGTGTGTGTGTGTGTGTGTGTGTGCATATATATATATATATATATGCATACATTTATACTAATGTGCACATATATATATATATATATATATATATATGTGTGTGTGTGTGTGTGTGTATATATAATGTGAGTGAGTATAAGAAAGGTTAACCATTATAAAGAGCAAAAACCAAATCAGACCGCTTTCGTTCATTACTTCTTATTTGCAAATATATTTTTGCATAGACGATGTAATACACGTTAGCGAAAAGCTCTTGTTTCTCGTACATTTCTTGAACACACATCCCCAGTGTTTTTATTGCATAGATATACATATGTAAATATATAATGACAAAAGGAGACAACCATAGCACATCAATAAGATATATGCTATCCTTCCAAGCAGGGAAATAAAGAAAAGACAAACTGTTTTGCATATTTCATAAAAAGCCGATCTCCAGGTCTCAACATCATATTGGCAGACGCAAAACTCCTACTTCCGTTATATCATGTTGCATATTTATCATAATTCTATTTTGGATGCTCACTGACCGACCGTGCGTGTTAGAGCGTCGCTACCTGCGGCGGAGGTCGATGTGACGGGACTTCGATCCTTGCCGCTAGTGAGTTGGACCAAGGGCATGGTTCATTCGATTACGTGCTACAAAGTCCTCTGTAAGGGGCAACGTTCTAGCCTCCTGTTAGATGGAGTTCACGACGTTAAGCCAAACCATAATAAATTTTATTTCTTAACCTAATCTTAGATACAAGCGCATACATGTAAAATATGTAGGCGAATAAGGTTTTTATCTCTATTTGGTTGTGTTTTGATGATGATCGGGTTGATGAAAAGACTCAAAACCAATTTGAAAATTAACTCGAAGACCAAGAACAATAAAGCCCTTATGGATACTTTTTTTTTTTTTTTTATCTATTTTTAGACTTGTGTTATTAATGTTTTGAAAGTCACTCTTTATTCTGTTCTATTTTACTCTACAATATTTGATTTTTAATTTATATATCCTTTTCCATATTTTATCTTTTTTCTGTGCAATTGTTCTATTACTTAATTTGATTCGAATGGGAGATTAGGCCTATTCAATGTTTTTCTAACTTTATTAAAAACAAGTGTTTTATCTCGGCGATAAAACAAGGCAAATATACAAACAATAGGATACTTCAGCCTTACAAGGTTACATTCTTTCAAGTATTCTTTTCATACAATTTGACCGTGTGTAGTGGGCCTCAGATGAATATTGAATGGAGTTTACGAGAGCTTGAGTAATGAAAGACCTCTAATTGACATGTGTATGTTCGTACATATATGTATGCACAGTACATATACATATACAGTACTATACATACTCATTTACATAGAAATACATATACATACATATATACATATTTTCATAGTAATTGTGCGTATGTGTGTGTGTGTGTGTGTGTGTGTGTGTGTGTGTGTGTGTGTGTGTGTGTGTGTGTGTGTGTGTGTGTGTGTGTGTGTGTTTGTGTGTGTCCGTGTGTGAATGCGCGCGTATGTATGTTTGTGTGTGTAAATGGGTGCATATGTGTGTGCATGTATTTGTGCTCATTCGTCCTGGTGTGTGCATGCATGTGTGTATGTGCATGTGTGAGTATGTTTAATTCACCACCACCATGGTCTTAGATCACGTGTGTGTGTGTGTGTGTGTGTGTGTGTGTGTGTGTGTGTGTGTGTGTGTGTGTGTGTGTGTGTGTGTGTGTGTGTGTGTGTGTGTGTGTGTGTGTGTGTGTGTGTGTGTGTGTACATATATATATATATATATATATTATTTGGATGATGGAGAACATAAACACAGGGGAAGGCTCGGAACCCTAAACACTCTAACGTTTCGTTCGCGTAGAACTTCTTCAGAGAGTGTATGTAGAACTGCAGTTGAAGTTTATGTACTAAATCTAATTATCTTTTCGGACACTTGGGAAAGGTCGTTTTTTCTGGCGTGTTTTAGTGTTTCGGAGCCGATTTAGGAAGGACCTTTTCTTCCAAGCAATCCTGTAGAAATTTACGTTGTAGTACACATCTATCCAACTTGCGTCTTCTGTGGTATTCCTGCCAAATAACCTCCTGTTGCTCTCCATCATTTGACATATTGATAAGTATTTTAGACAAATTATTTGGATGATGGAGAACATAAACACAGGGGAAGGCTCGGAACCCTAAACACTCTAACGTTTCGTTCGCGTAGAACTTCTTCAGAGAGTGTATGTAGAACTGCAGTTGAAGTTTATGTACTAAATCTAATTATCTTTTCGGACACTTGGGAAAGGTCGTTTTTCTGGCGTGTTTTAGTGTTTCGGAGCCGATTTAGGAAGGACCTTTTCTTCCAAGCAATCCTGTAGAAATTTACGTTGTAGTACATATCTATCCAACTTGCGTCTTCTGTGGTATTCCTGCCAAATAACCTCATGTTGCTCTCCATCATTTGACATATTGATAAGTATAAACTTCAACTGCAGTTCTACATACACTCTCTGAAGAAGTTCTACGCGAACGAAACGTTAGAGTGTTTAGGGTTCCGAGCCTTCCCCTGTGTTTATGTTCTCCATCATCCAAATAATTTGTCTAAAATACTTATCAATATATATATATATATATATAATATATATATATATATATATATGTGTGTGTGTGTGTGTGTGTGTGTGTGTGTGTGTGTGTGTGTGTGTGTGTGTGTGTGTGTGTGTGTGTGTGTGTGAGTCCGTGCGCATCCGCATGCGTGTTAACGTACGTTTATATTTTGCTTTCATATATAACTACATACCACTTGGAAGTAACACATGCATACCAAAGGTAAAGGAAGAAATCAGTTCACTAGTACAGCATATAAGGTGTTCCTTCACGTTTACATCAGAAGGAGACAGAAGTATATCTTATCAAGCCATATTAAGCTTCCATGATCAATTACAAGGTGTGTATCACCACCAAAAAGGAATAGGCCGATACTGTAGAGGCTCATTAAGATTCACCTCATACCAAATATTTCATTACAATATGTTAAAAAAAGAAGAAAAAAACGCATAACTATATTAATAACAAAGTATCAATTGCTTGTGTTGTATAAGAAAGAAAAAGAAAAAAGTAAATATAAAACAAATTACGAAGAATGAAGAAGGACCAAAACTAAAATTTAGTGATTAACAAAATATCTTAAAGTCTTAATCCAAAGTAGAAGGAGACACTGCTTCTGACCCAGGGAAGTGGGCGAGATGCAGGGATGACCCGTCATCCGGGAGGTGCCAAGACAAGAGCGAGGGAAGAGAGTGGAGGGGAGTGGAGTGTGATAGGGATGGAATGGGTGGGAGTGGTTTTTATGCCCCCCTCTCCCCCCTCCTTTTTTTTTTTTTTTTTTACCTCCCTTATAAGGGGGGGGAAAGCATTTGGTATATGTACGTGTGTAGAAGGAGAAACAGAGGGAAAAAAGAAAGAGCAACATGTATTAGGTCAAATTTGGAAACCCGAGGAAATTCATCAAGAAAACATACACCATAAAAGAGAGAGAAAAGAGAGAGAACGGAGATGGACAAAGAGCCACATGTACTTTGTCAAATTTGGAAACCTTCCTCACAAACTGAGCTAATTCCTCAAGAGAACATATTTAATGACACCAAAGTAGAGAGATACTAAAGACGAAAAAAAGAGCAACAAGTACTTTGTCAAATTTGGAAATCTTCCTCACAACCTGAGGTAATTACTCAAGAGAACATATTTAAAGTTGACAGACTAGGTACGCAAGAATCCGGTGCACGGCCTAGAGGCGTATGTTCTCTAGCCAATTAAGATAAACTTCTTGGTAACGTTGGTGAGTTTCAACATGCTCAAGGTTATAAAGAAACATCCATGGCTCGGGGTTTAACAAGTCTGAAGAAGGTCAAAGTTCTTAAAGACGAAGATAATAAGGAATCACATGGGAAAAGGACCTACAGATTCTGAGAATGACCAAGAGAGGATTAGAAAACGGAAATAAGAAGGAAGTTCTTGTACATCTGTATACCATAAATATATGTTTCCTTACCTTTAAATGCAAACTACAAGAAATTATAGTCCGTCTTTAATGTGGGTATTTTACGAATCAAATAGATGAATTAATCTTCAAAGAGGCAAGAAAAAAAAAAAAAAAAAAAAAAAAAAAAAAAAAAAAGAGGAAGAAAATAAATGTACCAAGAAGAGAAATAAGGAAAGACCAAAACACATGAAGTGGAATCAACGCAAGTTGTACAAATGAAATGTTATATAGATAAACTTCTATTCCGTTCATATCCTTTCTAGAATGTATCTTTGTTTATTTCATCATCTGGCTGCCAATACATATACATTTATGTTCCTAATCATAAAAAGTAAAGCAAAACTATTACAGAATTTCCATCGAAATATGCTTTGAAAGCCAGTAAATGTTATTTCATCAAAACAAGCATGAATAACATTGGTTAGTTTTGAGAGGGGTTGCCATAAACACACACACAGATATATATATATATATATATATATATATATATATATATTATATATAAATATATACACACATATATATACATTATATATATACACACATTATATATATACAAATATATATATATATATATACACACATATATATAGACACATTATATATATATACACATATATATACACATACATTATATATATACAAATATATATATATAATATATATATATATATATATATAAATTGAGAAGTTGAGATAACGTGATCACTACTTGTTTTGTTTTTTTTAAGTGTCGTCTCCTCTTGATTTTGTTGTACCTTTCACCCTTTGGCACACTGCATTTCGCATTTTTTTCATCTAAAGGAATATTACCCCACGACTCCTCACATTCACTTCCTTCACATGCTTGCCACCGTGTTTTAGTCCGTGCGCGTATGTATGTGTGTTTGTGTTTGTGTATGTGCTTACCTAATCATGATAGAGACGAAATATTATATACCTATAGGGTACCATATCAATGACTGTAACTTGTGCGCATGTGTATGTATGTGATTCACCATTGTCTTGGATCATATCTTGGACTCGTGGTCGACAGCTATTTCCCTCCCGGAAGAGAGCTCAGAGCTCATATATGACCGATCTATGGATAATGCTGTGACCTTACACGCACACACACACACACACCCAACTCTCCGCACACGAGAATTGGGGTAACAAAGGATTACAAAGGATTACAAAGGCAAAGCATGCCGACAGGAGACCTTTTGATCCATATCTAGGTCGGATGCAAAAAAAAAAAATCATATTAATAATAAATTAAAACTATAACAATGTAAATAACAATTAAAATACATAAATAAATGCATTGGTATAGTTGAATAACAAACAAACAGGTAAATAGTAAATGATAATAAATTGACATATAACTAATAATAAATGAAAATCAGACAGACAAATTATAACAAAACAAAAACAAATAATATAACAAATTATAATAATTACAGCATCTTACTTAGGTATTTATCTAAATGATTCTTAAAGCTTCGAACTGAACTACATTGCACTACCTGTGCAGGAAGTTTATTCCATTCATTAACTACACGGTTGGCAAAGTTGTTTCTACCTACTTCCAAATTGAATCTATTTCCGGATAGTTTGAGACCATTGTTTCTTGTCTGATTCTCATTCAATGTGAAAATTTTGTCACTTTTGATGTTGTCAATTCCCTTTAAAATCTTAAAGACCTGTATCAAGTCACCTCTGAGTCTACGCTTTTTTAGGGAAAACAGATTCATGTGCTTAAGTCGATTTTCGTATGATTTATTTTTGATATTTGGAATCAGTTTTGTGGCTCGCCGTTGTACTTTTTCCAGTCTGTCAATGTCTTTAATGAGATTCGGTGACCATACGGAAACAGCATATTCCAAATGTGGACGAACTAACGATTTATATAGCTTGTTAATGAGTGATGGACTTTTGAAATCAAAAGATCGCGCAATCAATCCCAGAATCTTATTTGCTTTCTCAGAGGCTGAAATACACTGCTTGGATGATTTGAGGTCGTTACTGATAATTACGCCGAGATCTTTTTCACTATCCACTTTTGTTAACGAATTTCCAAATAACTTGTAATCGTACTTGCTGTTATTTTTACCTATGTGCATTACCTTGCATTTACTTGTGTTAAATTTCATTAGCCACTTTTCAGACCATTGCTGTAATTGATCTAAATCTTCTTGAATATCTAATTGGTTTGAGTGATTATTTGCCACTCCGCACAGTTTTGTATCATCAGCAAATTTGGAAACAGTAGATTTTAGTCCATGGTCTATATCATTTATATATACTATGAATAGAAGTGGCCCAAGAACGGAACCCTGAGGAACTCCACTTGCAACACTTTTCCATCCAGAAGTTTTTCCATTTAAAACAACTCTCTGTTTTCGACCTTTCAACCAATTACTAGTCCAACCTAATAGGCTACCACTTATTCCATGCAAAGCTAATTTAGTAAGTAGTCTTTCGTGTGGGACGGTATCAAAAGCTTTTGCAAAGTCTAGATATATTAAATCTATATTGTTTCTTTTGTCAAAATTCGAGACAACTGTGTTGTAGAATTCGAGTAAGTTAGTCACGCAAGAACGCAGCGCAGCGATACTAAAATTATTTCAGTATAGCTGCGCTGTGTGTGTGTGTGTGTGTGTGTGTGTGTGTGTGTGTGTGTGTGTGTGTGTGTGTGTGTGTGTGTGTGTGTGTGTGTGTGTGTGTGTGTGAGTTTACCTAAACATAATATCGATGAAAAATTATATACTTATAGGGTACCATATCAATGTCTATACCTTGTGCGCGCGCGCGGGTGTGTGTGTGTGTGTGTGTGTGTGTGTGTATTCACTTGTATTCACTTGGTCTTTGGATCACGTGTTGGACTCGTAATCGACAGCTATTTCCCTCCTGGATGAGAGCTCAGAGCTCGTAGGTCCGATCTATGGGTAATGCTATGACCTTGCACACACACACACCCCCAACTCCCCGCCCACGAGAGTCAGAGTACGACCCGAGGCACAGCGATACCGAAATAATTTCGGCCCTGGGCAGGATTCGAACTGGGTACTAAGGAGCACTTCTGCTCCCCATTCCAGCGCTCTACCAACTGTACCACCGAGTCGGTGTGTGTGTGTGTGTGTGTGTGTGTGTGTGTGTGTGTGTGTGTGTGTGTGTGTGTGTGTGTGTCTTACTAAAGGAATCCATATACCTTCTCCTCATATTTCGTGCAACTATTTCTCTTGATTTTCACTCTTTTGTAATTTGATCTTTCTCATCTCACTTCGCCTTTTCTTCCGTTCTGAAACCATTTTCCTTTAATCCTTGCCGCTAACTTTTTCATCTTTAGCCTTTTATGCTTCCACGGATGCATACTCGTATCTCCCTTATCTATTTGTCTGATTTTTAGTCCTTCTATTTACCTCTTTTTTGTTATATACTATATATGCTCGCTCAATCAAATAACGAACATGATGATCGTCTTGTTGGCTTATGTGTTTTTCTAGAATCGTATTATATTATTTGTAATTTTTATTCTAGGTTTGTTCTTCAGTCGTTGGTCTATCCGCGATCAATGTTTCTTATACATACATACATATATATATATATGTATATATATATATATATATATATATATATATACATACATGTATATATTATATATATATATATGTATATATATACACATATGTATGTATATATATATATATATATATATATACATATATATATACATATGTATATATACGTATATAAATATACATATGTATATATATACATATATATATATAAATATATATATATATATATATATACATATATATATTAGATAGATATACAGTATATATTATGCAACTTTCATTAGAGCATAATTTTCCAGAAATTTTGTATCTCTTTCCAGGAATAATGTCAATCATTGTATATAAGATTACGTTGATAACTTTAAATATTCTAATTTTTCTATAACTACTTCTTATTGGAACATAATTTTCTAGAAAGCGGGTACTTCTTCCCAACAGTACTGTCAATCACTGTGGATAAGACGATCAGTTCCTTTTATATATTTTCTTATCTTTCATTGACCTGTTTATAATCTTCTTTCCTTTGTTTTTGTTGTTGTACTCTTACGTTCTTCAGATTTTTCGCTGATTTTATAAAAAAAAAAAATTCATTCTGATAAACATTTCGAGATTACAATTCAATTTTGTTCTAACCTAACCCACATCTCCTTTATCAACTTCTTTCGTTTATTTATTTTTTTCTTTTATTATTCTGTTATTGTTATTATTTCATTATTCTAATAATGTATCATTTTATCATTTCATTACTTTATTAGTTTCACAAAATGATAAAATAATAAATAAGAAAATAAAACAATGAAATAACAGAATAATAAAACAAGAAAAAATAAAATAATAAAGTAGTATTAATTTATCATTTTAATAAAATAAGATGAAATATATGATGATATAATATAATGATAAATAATAATACATATGATATGATATGTTGTAATAATGAATAATGATATACAAAGAATATATGATGATAAGATAATCAAGTAATATCTAATAAAGTCATAAAGTAATATCAATTCATTGCTTTATTACCTTAATGAAATAACAGAATAATAAAATAATGAAACAATAGTATAACGAATTAATGAAATCATAAAATAATAAGATAATAAAAAAGAATAATAAACTAGTAAAACAATGAAATACTGAAACAACAAAATAATAAAAGAATAAAAAAAAATCAAATAAGAAAATTATAAAATGATACAGCATTATTTTACTATTTTTTTTATTAATCATTACCATCCTATTATTTTTTTATATTTCATTATCTTATTATTTCCTAAGTTGTTGGTTTTTTCTCCACTTCCTCCATTCATTCTCTATTTCTATTTCTATTTTCAGATTTCTTTCTTCTTTAGTCCTTTCATGTGTCTTGCTTTCTTGTCATCTTTAAGAATTCGCTTTTCAAATAATATCGTCCAATCTTTGTTCGTTTGGTTGTTGGCCTTCTTGTGTTTACTTCCTGCGCAATAGCTTCCTCGAGTTGGTCCAATTGATTTATCTTTTTATTCTTTTAGTTTCATCAATACATTATTCGCTTTATTTTCCTTATATTTTCATTCACTTTCATTCCTACTTTCATTTTTTTCTTTTTTCTTCTCTTTTCATTCATTTAGTGCACTCGTGAAAGTGTGCTGGTCTCCCTTTTGCTTACTTGTGGGTTCGAATCCCGCACTTCTTTCAGTGACTTATTATTTGTCTGTTCGTTTATCATTATTTGGTTGATTTTCATATACTATTATTTATCTGTCATTTTACTACAGTATTATTTACTATCTACCTGTTAGCTTAATATTTAACTATACCTATGCATCTATTTTATTTTATTTATTATTATTTATATTATTATAATTTTTATTTATTTGTTTATCATTATTATATTTTTTCGCATCTGACTTAGTTATAGACCAAAAGGTCTCCTGACGGCATGCTCCTCTTTTGTAATTCTTTACTCCAACAGTCCAAATGGTGACGGCTTCGGCCGCAGCCACGCGCCTCATAGCGGAAGCTTCTCACTTCCTTCTTCATTTGGTAATACATATTATATGATACAATGAGAACTATCCACATTGGAGTTTTTCTTTTTTCTGATTAGAAAATGTCAAGCAGCATGTAAGGTCAATATTTCTTTTTCATATATTCTTGAGTCAGCTTTAGAATTAATATTAGAAAAAATAATTTCTGCGCTTCTAGATCACAAGATGGATTTGCACTGTCTCTCTTGTTTCAAGTAAAATTCTTTAAATATTATGCTTAGGTAAATAGTGTGTGTATATATATATATATATATATATATATTATATATATATATATACACATATATATATATACATATATATATATATGTATATATACATATATATATATATATATATATATATATACATATATATACATATATATATATATACAAACACACACACAAGTACACAAACACACACACACACACATATATATATATATATATATATATACAGTGTATATATATATATATATATATACAGTGTATATATATATATATATATATATATATATATATATATAAATGTGTACATGTGTACATGTATTGACGTATGAATGTATCTATGTGTATATGTATGCATGCATGAATGTAGGATTGCTTAGCCGATGTATGTATGGGTGTATGAATAAATGCATGACTGCGTGCATGCATGTAGGTAGGATTGCTAAGCCCATAGTGCTTTGCTCTGCTTGCTGAGTGTGTACATACGTATGTATGGAGTGAGACAGAGGCAGATAAATACATCCTGTTCCGTTTGTGTACACAAATCTAAACCTTTTCTAAACCATATACATTTTCCATCTTTTATTCTTTGCGCCTCTTTCATCTCTGTCATGGCTTCATGGCTTTATGGCTTCATTTCCATGGCTTCACTCGTTTCTTCCTATCCTCACATAAGGCAAAACAACAGCGCATTCTTTCCTTGCCGAAAAGCTTGAGTCTCCTCTCATCCCATTGCCCTTTTGTCTTTCATCCAAATTCTTTCATCGCTTTGCATTGTTGGCCAGACCCTTAAAGGGAAACTTTTGAGTTTGTCTTTGCTTATTCTCTCTTCCCTTCTCCTTCTGTTGTCTTCCCCTTCACTTCCTCACCCCCTACCCTTCCCCTTCCCCTACCCTTCCTTTCCTCTACCCTTCCCTTCCCCTACTATCCTCCCCTCGCCCCACCCCAACCCCCATGCACAAGTAAGCTTGAACCAGTGAGTTTCTTTTGTGGGGAACTGTGTATATACAGGATCATTCTTTTTTTCATTACGGGCTGTAGTATAGGCTCCCTCTCTCTCTATACTCAATAGCACATTCTTCAACAGGAATCTTTCTCGTGTGTTTGATAGAAATGGTTGCGAGACTTTACTTATGAATACCCTGATCCTTCACTCCTCCAATATTCTCTCATAGCACAACCCTTGTTTATCAATAATTGAAGCCAGAAAAAAAAAGAAAAAAAAATCAGAGGTATGTTAGCAATGTTTTCTTCTTCTTTTTCATTTTTGGTTGTGGGTAGTTAACTAACACATGAAGACTATCTTTCCTGCATCGTCTGGGTGTAGTAAAACCAGAACACGTATTCGAAAACACAACACAAACTCTTGAAAGGTTTGTCAGCATTTGGGGGGTGGGGGGTCAGATTACTCTTACCTATTCCTGCATCATCTGGGTATAATAAAGCCTTGCCTTCCCTGTACAAGAAATCAATGTAACCTTTCAAGTTCTGCTCTTTTTCTCATGCAGAAGATTTCGTCCTCCCTTTTCCTTTGATCTGCATGACCATGTCGTGCATGAATCCGTCTATTATGTCTCACTCGCTCTCTCCATTATCTCTCGCCCGGCATGTTCTCTCTGAACACATTTTTTTCTCCCTCAAGCATTTTGAGTTTCAGATGTTCATTTGAACAATGTGGACATTTTAAGAGAAAATTTTATGTTCATATATGATGCATACCATCAGAGAGGTGCTTTTTGTCTTCCAAAGTTCGTTTCTGAGCGACAAGACCTACGAAGAGTTCTATGATATAATAAAAGAGGAAAAATTCAGCTGAAGAATTTGTTTTGCTTATATCTGCTTCGTTCTTCACCTCCGTCACAGGCCCTCCTCTCCCATCTTCTCATCCATCTTTTTTTCTTTCTCTCCTTGTCCTCCTCCCTTTTCCTCTTCTCATCCATCTTCTTCTCCTCCTCCTTCCTCTTCTCCTCCTCCTCCTTCTCCTTTCTTCTCCTCCCCTTCTCCTCTTCCCCCTTCTTCTTCTCCTGACTCTTCTTCTCCTCTTCCCCCTTCTTCTTCTCTTCCCCTTCTTCTTCTCTTCCCCTTCCTCTTCTCCTCCACCATCTTCGCCTACTCCTCCCTCCTCTTCTCCTCCCCCTTCCTCTTCTCTTCTCCCTGCTTCCCCCCCTATTTTTTCTCCTACTTCTATTTCTTCTCCTTCATTTCTCCTATTCATTTTTCCTTTCCCCTTCTTCTCATTCCCTTCTCCTTACTCTTCTAATTTATCGTCTTCCTCTTCTTCCTCTTCGTCATTTTCTTCCTCTTGTTCCTCCTCGTCTCCATCTTCCCCATCATTTTCTTCCTCTTCTTCGTCTTCGTCATTTTCTTCCTCTTCTTCGTCTTCCTCGTGTTCTTCCTCGTCTCCTTCTTCTTCCTCATCATTTTCTTCCTCTTCTTCGTCTTCTTCCTCTTCGTCATTTTCTTCCTCTTCGTCATTTTCTTCCTCTTCGTCATTTTCTTCCTCTTCTTCGTCTTCCTCGTCTCCATCTTCTTCCTCTTCGTCATTTTCTTCCTCTTCTTTGTCTTCTTCCTGTTCGTCATTTTCTTCCTATTCGTCCTTTTCTTCCTCCTCTTCGTCTTCCTCGTCTCCATCTTCTTCCTCATCATTTTCTTGGTCGTCTTCCTCTTTTTCCTCGCCACATCCATCAATCTTCATTTCCCTGCTTCACTCATGCCGACTTTTTTTTCTCGGAAAATTGGTTCTCTCTCTTCCATTCTTCGTCGATACAGACTTCCGTTCTTCTTACCGTCGACCACACTTTTCGAGGGCTTGCAGCAGAAGTCTCGATCCTTGTTATTGCTCTTTCAACTTTTTTCCTCCTTGGACACAGCGTCCATCATCTCTCACCTTTCTACACCTCGTCTCCTCTTCCACTTTTTATCTATTTATTTATTTTTTGTTCTCTTGTAGGTTTCATGCTCTCATCCAGGTTTTTGTTTATACATTTATTTAGTTCATGTTATTTACTTTTTATTAATAGTTTGCTCTTTTTTTTCCTGCTTTCTCTCGTCGTTCAGATTTGGTCGAGTTTGTACTTTTGCGTATGTTTCAGTCATGTTTTTCCTTAAATGAAGATTAAGTTTATTCGTTATATACATATATATATATATATATATATATACATATATAAGGATTACAAAGGCGGAGCATGCCGTCAGGAGACCTTTTGATCCATATCTAGGTCGGATGCGAAAAAAAAATCATATTATAATTATAAAACAATAAATAAAAACTATAATAATGTAAATAACAAATAAAATACATAAATAAATGCATAGGTATAGTTAAATAATAAACAAACAGGTAAATAGTAAATAATAATAAATTGACATATAACTAATAATAAATGAAAATCAGACAGACAAATGATGATAAAACAAAAACAAATAATATAAGATAAATTATAATCATTACAGCATCTTACTTAGGTATTTATCTAACTGATTCTTAAAGCTTCGAACTGAACTACATTGCACTACCTGTGCAGGAAGTTTATTCCATTCATTTACTACACGGTTGGCAAAGTTGTTTCTACCTACTTCCAAATTGAATCTATTTCCGGATAGTTTGAGACCATTGTTTCTTGTCTGATTCTCATTCAATGTGAAAATTTGGTCACTTTTGATGTTGTCAATTCCCTTTAAAATCTTAAAGACCTGTATCAAGTCACCTCTGAGTCTACGCTTTTTTAGGGAAAACAGATTCATGTGTTTTAGTCGATTTTCGTATGATTTATTTTTGATATTTGGAATCAGTTTTGTGGCTCGCCGTTGTACTTTTTCCAGTCTGTCAATGTCTTTAATGAGATTCGGTGACCATACAGAAACAGCATATTCCAAATGTGGACGAACTAACGATTTATATAGCTTGTTAATGAGTGATGGACTTTTGAAATCAAAAGATCGCGCAATCTGTCCCAGAATCTTATTTGCTTTCTCAGAGGCTGAAATACACTGCTTGGATGATTTGAGGTCGTTACTGATAATTACGCCGAGATCTTTTTCACTATCAACTTTTGTTAACGAATTACCAAATAACTTGTAATCGTACTTACTGTTGTTTTTACCTATGTGCATTACCTTGCATTTACTTGTGTTAAATTTCATTAGCCACTTTTCAGACCATTGCTGTAATTTATCTAAATCTACTTGAATATCTAATTGGTTTGAGTGATCATTTGCCATTCCGCACAGTTTTGTATCATCAGCAAATTTGGAAACAGTAGATTTTAGTCCATGGTCTATATCATTTATATATACTATGAATAGAAGTGGTCCAAGAACGGAACCCTGAGGAACTCCACTTGCAACACTTTTCCATCCAGAAGTTTTTCCATTTAAAACAACTCTCTGTTTTCGACCATTCAACCAATTACTAGTCCAACCTAATAGGCTACCACTTATTCCATGCAAAGCTAATTTAGTAAGTAGTCTTTCGTGTGGGACGGTATCAAAAGCTTTTGCAAAGTCTAGATATATTAAATCTATATTGTTTCTTTTGTCATAATTCGAGATAACTGTGTTGTAGAATTCGAGTAAGTTAGTCACGCAAGAACGTTTCCGTCTGAAACCATGCTGGCTATCATTTATCAAACGTTTACTTTCTAAATGATGTTCGATAGCATCTCTGATGATAGTTTCCATTATTTTTTCTACGATTGAAGTCAAACTTATAGGCCTATAGTTATTTGGTTTCTTTTTGTCACCTTTTTTGAATATGGGAGTAACGTTAGCTAGCTTCCATTCTCTTGGGACATCTCCGGATATGATGGATTTCTTGAAAATAATTTCTAATGGAACAACAATCTCATTTTTCATTTCCTTTAAGATTCTTGAATGCCAACCGTCAGGCCCTGGTGTTTTATTAACTTTGAGTTTGTCTATACACCTTTTATTTTTTTCTTTTGTTATATTTACCGTAGTGAGTAAGTTTACCCCAGACTTTTCACAGGTTTCAGTTTGGAATTCACTTTGAGGTGTTTCGTTTACGAATACCGAGCTAAAATAATTGTTTAAGATATTACACATTCCTTCATTTGAATATTCAAGTTGACCGTCAGCAGATAATAGTGGACCAATGTGATTCCTAACAACCTTTTTATCTCTAATGTAACTATAGAATGTTCATTTCGTATTGTCGTTTTCTTTTCCTTATTGTCTTTTTTAAATCTCTCTGTATTGATACATAATTGGGATGACAGGTGGTGATGGATACGAAGCTGCCTAGTGTAGGCCTTATGGTCTTTTGCAGTCTCCTTTATTTCTTATGTTCTTATGTTTTCATAGTCATTAGATGCACCCGAGCACTTATATTTCTTATAAGCCTGTCTCTTTTTACCAATACTTTTTTCAGTTTCTTTGTCGAGCCACTTTGGGCGAGCCTGATTTGGGGGACATCTGTCCTTAAAAGGAATGTAAGTTTGAATCATCTTAGTGAGCGTATTTTGAAATATTTCCCACATCTGATCTACAGGTCTTTCGTTTAATTTTGCCTCCCAATCTGTAAGCTGAAGCTCCTGACGTAGTCCTATGAACTGAGCTTTACTGAAATCGGGTATTTTAGAAACACAAGTATCTATTCTAAAATTGTTTAGGAGTTTGAATCTAACTAAGATAGATGAACAATAATCAAAGATAAATAAGTAAATAAACAAATGAACAGATAAACAAAGAAATAGATTTTATCTCTTTTTTTTTACGCATTTTTATAATTTCTTTGTCTTACT
>NC_134796.1:58944069-59069069 GCF_046742065.1 Oratosquilla oratoria
CCAGTGAGAAGTGATCAATGAGAGGAAAGAAAGGAAATAGGGGAAAATAAATCGTGAAGAAAGGTAAATCAGAATGGAGATGTTTGAAGTAGATGGGGTCCGGTAAGGGCATCATGTTTTCCATCATATATTCATATATTCTGAATTGCGTTCAAATCTGTCTTTCCGTTTGTTCATATTGTATGCATGCCGAACGAAACAAGAGGAAAACATAAGAGTTTTATTAACTTGAGAAAAGAGGGAACATAATCCCTTTTGCACAAAGTGGTACTTCGCTTATTCCAACATTGTGTATGTATGTATGTATATATGCATCCATGTATATATGTATATATACATGTATGTGTATGTTTGTATGTGTGCGTGTAAGTTTGTATGTATGTTTGTATATATGTGCGTATGTTGGTATGTGTGTTTGATGTATGTTTATGCATCTATATTTGTATATATGTAAGTTTGCCCGTATGTATATATGTATGTTTTTAAAATATGTATGAATCTATGTATGTACGCATGTATGTATATATGCATGTATTGCATGAAGGCATTTATTTATGTATGCATCTATGTTTGCATACATATGTTTATACATGTATACATACATGTATGTATGCATTCAATTATGCATGTGTGTATGCATGCATGGTTGTATTTATGTATGGATGTATGTATTTATGTATGAATTCATGTATACATGTATGTATTTATGTATGTGCGTATCCATCTATGAATGTATGCATTCATATATGCATGTAGGTATGTAAGTATGCATGTATTCATTTATGCATACTTAATGAAGGAATCTTTAGCAATTATATTCAAGGATTTTGAGCAATATAAAAATATTTTCAAAAGAGAAATTACTAGAGTACAAGACTAATAGTTTCAATATGGAGCGAAATATCTTATTTTTTCTGATGTTTTTTTTAAACATATCAAGAATAAAAATACTCTTAAATCGAGTGTGCATGCATTTATTTTTCAAATAATTTTTCAGAAACTCTCCGAAAATACATGTACGCTTCTGGGAGGTTTGAAAAGTTTTTGGAAAAAAAAAAAAAAAAATCAAGCAAGCGTAGTAATTTCAAATCATAACTGGAAACGAGAGCAAGAATATCGAATAAAACTGTAAAAATAATCAATCTATTAAATGTAAGAAAAATAATTAAATCAGCATAAGAAGTTCTTGAAAGTTCCAAAGACAAGGATATAATATAAAAATGTAAAAATCATGAATTGATTGAATGTAAGAAAAATAATAAAATAAGTATAAGAATTAATGTGAACATGAACTAAAATTGAAAAAATATAAAATATGAAAATATAAAAATGCTTTTAAGTTCAAGAAGAAAAATTAATGTGATTTACATATGAAAAAAATAAAAATACTAGAGGAGCTTCAGACTATAAAATTGAAATATTTCACGATTCCCAGAATACCGTGCAGTATATTATACATAACAGAACAAATACTCACACAAAGAAAATCGAAATAACCCAAGTTATAATTTTTTAAAAAGATATATTGACGTAAGGTAGTCAAAATGAACATACGATTTAGAATACAGTATTATGCGTATACTCTGACCTAAGTGAAAGAAACGAGAAATTGAACTAAAAAAAAGAGAAAAAAAATCGAAACTTTATGCAAAAGTAGACGAAAAAAATTATTGCTCATAAAAGAACTCACAACGTCAGCCCCGTGCTCAGAAATCACTGGAAAATATATTATGACACAAAATTGAGAAAGAGAAAGAGAGAGAGAGAAGTGATGGAGGTAGAGGGAGAGAGGAGGGAGAAAGGAAAGGAGAGGGAGAGGGAGAGGGAGAGAGAGAGAGAGAGAGAGAGAGAGAGAGAGAGAGAGAGAGAGAGAGAGAGAGAGAGAGAGAGAAAGAGAGAGAGAGAGAGAGAGGTTCGCATTTGACTCGAGTCAAGTTTGCACGTGATAAAACGGGAATATTTTGCACGCGCAATCACATTCAAATAGCTCGCTCGTAAGTGATAAACGCAGAAAATGGAGAATCCCAGTAGTGAGCAGAATTGACACATTTCTGAAGCACTCCCCCTCCTCACATCCTCTTCTCTCCTCCTCCCTCCTCTCTACCCCTCCTCCCTTCTCTCTCCTCCTTCCTCCCTCCCCCTCCTCTTTCCTGTCTCTTCCCTTCTTCTCCCTCTTCCACTCCTCCCTTCTTCTCTCTTCTCCATTCCCCTTCCTCCATCTTTCTTTCTTCTCCCTCCTCACATCTTCTTCTCTCCTCCTCCCTCCTCTCTCCTCCCTCCCCCTCCTCTGTTCTGTCTCTTCCCTTCTTTTCCCTCTTCCCTCCTCCCTTCTCCATTCCCCTTCCTCCATCTTCCTTTCTTCCCCCTCCTACCATCCTCTTCTCTCCTCCTCCCTCCTCTCTCCTCCTTCCTCCCTCCCCATCCTCTTTCCTGTCTCTTCCCTTCTTCTCCTCTTCCACTCCTCCCTTCTTCTCTCTTCTCCTTTCCCCTTCCTCCATCTTTCTTTCTTCTCCCTCCTCACATCCTCTTCTCTCCTCCTTCCTCCCTCCCCCTCCTCTTTCCTGTCTCTTCCCTTCTATTCCCTCTTCCCTCCTCCCTTCTTCTCTCTTCTCCATTGCCCCTCCTCCATCTTTCTTTCTTCTCCCTCCTCACATCCTCTTCTCTCCTCCTCCCTCACCCTCCTCTTTCCTGTCTCTTCCCTTCTTCTCCCTCTTCCCTCCTCCCTTCTTCTCTCTTCTCCATTCCCCTTCCTCCATCTTCCTTTCTTCCCCCTTCTCACATCTTCTTCTCTCCTCCTCCCTCCTCTCTCCTCCTTCCTCCCTCCCCTCCTCTTTCCTGTCTCTTCCCTTCTTCTCCCTCTTCCACTCCTCCTTTCTTCTCTCTTCTCCATTCCCCTTCCTCCATCTTCCTTTCTTCTCCCTCCTCACATCCTCTTCTCTCCTCCTTCCTCCCTCCCCTCCTCTTTCTTGTCTCTTCCCTTCTTCTCCCTCTTCCCCCCTTTCTTCTCTCTTCTCCATTCCCCTTCCTCCATCTTCCTTTCTTCTCCTTCCTCACATTCTCTTCTCTCCTCCTCCCTCCTCTCTCCTCCTTCCTCCCTCCCCATCCTCTTTCCTGTCTCTTCCCTTCTTCTCCTCTTCCACTCCTTTCTTCTCTCTTCTCCATTCCCCTTCCTCCATCTTCCTTTCTTCTCCTTCCTCACATTCTCTTCTCTCCTCCCTCCCGCTCCTCTTTCCTGTCTCTTCCCTTCTCTCTTCTCCATTCCCCTTCGTCCATCTTCCTTTCTTCTCCCCCCTCCCTTTTTTCTCCTACTTCCTCCCTTGCCCTCCCACCTCCTCCCTTTTCTTTCCCACCTCTTCCTTTCTCCCTCTCACATCCTACCTCATCTCGCTCCTCCCTCCTCTCTCCTACCTCATACATTCTCTCTCCCACCTCCTCCCTTCTCTCTCTTACCTCCTCCTTCTCTCTCCCATCTCCTCCTTCTTCTCTCCCACCCCTCCTCCTTCTCTCCCACCCCTCCTCCTTCTCTCCCATCTCCTCCTTCTTCTCTCCCACCCCTCCCTCCTCTGTTCCACATCCTCCCTCCTCTCTCCTCTCTCCCTTCTCCTACCTCCTCTCTTCCATCTTCTACCTCCTCTCTCCCACCCCCTCTATTCTCTCTCCTCCCGTCTCTCTCTTACATCATCCCTTCTCTCTCCTACCTCCTCCCTTCTCTCTCCTACCTCTTCCCTTTCTCTTTTCTACCTCCCCCTTCCCTCTCGTACCTCCACCCTTCTCTCTCCTACCTCATCTCTTCTCTTTTCTACCTCCCCCTTCTCTTTCCTACCTCATCCCTCCCTTGTGATGTACATGTACCCCACAAGCATACCCCACAGGTATGCGATCGGGACTTGGATGGTACAAGGACCTGACGCTGGTATTGACAATGGTCAGAAGGGCCAGAAAGGGTCACCGCGTTAGATCAAGTCGCGTCATGGCGTCGGGTCAGTCCCGCGTATATATACTGCCTGCCCCGGGCGGGTAGCCCAGTTAGTTCTTTTCTGTACTCAAATTGTTACACGTCACTAGGCCTTCGCGGTCGGTCCCCCCCCCCCTTCGGGGACCACGCCACGTCTGCCTCTGACACAGGTACTTTCACTAGAGTAAAATATACAAACGAAACTGCGCATCAATCTCTCCTTATGTCACCTAGCCCAAGTAACACATTCATATGTTACAACCTCCCTTCTCTCTCTCCTACCTCCTCCCTTCTCTTCCCTATCTCCTCCTTTCTTTTCCTTATCTCCTCCCTCCTCTCTCCTACCTTCGTCTCCCACCTTATTACTCCCTTCTCCCCTGTTCTATCCTTCTTCTCTCCACCCTCCTCTTCCTCGTCCCTCTTCCCTTCTCCCCCTCCCCTCTTCCTCTCTCCATTTATCCTCCCCTCCTCTCCCTCCTCCTTGGCCTCTCCTCTCCCTTCTATTCTACTTCCTTCTATATCCTCTCTCCTATCTTCTTCTTTTCTCCCTTCCTTTCCATCCTCCCTTCCTCTCTCCTTCTCTCTTTCCGACCTCCTCCTTTCTCTCTCCTTCCTTCTTCCTCCTCCACATTTCTCTCTTCTATCTCGTGTCTTTTACCTCCGCCTCTCTTCTCTTTTCTTCTTTTCTATTCTCAACCCTTTATTCTCCTCCTCCCTTCCTTCTTCCTCCTCCCTCTATCTCCTTCCTTCATCTCCCTCCTCCCTTCCTCCTCCTCCTCACTTCCTCTCCCTCCTCCTTTCCTCTCCTTTCTCCCTTCCACTCCCTCCTACCTTCCCCCTCTTTTCTTCTCTCTCCCACGTTTCTCATTCACCCCTTTCCCTCCTCCCCACTGCCCCTCTCTCCCTCCTTCGCCCTTCCTCTCTTCTTCTCCCTCCTCCCTTCTCCCCTCCCTCCCTTGCAGCTTCCTCCTCCCTCTCCACAAAAATAAAATCGCATTCCTTTGATACTTTGGGGGTAACTGACTTGCTACGTCATGCGCAAAATCTGAATATAGGATATGTAGTAAGAAAAAAAAAAATAAATAAATAAAAAATAGGGTTACCTCCTTCAGTGTGTGTGTGGGGAGGTCTGTCATAGTAGTAACTAGGCTCTACCCTTTGATGATTAAAATAGTTTCAAGTTAGCCAGAATAGAATATGTAAAGTGTGCCGTCGTTGTGAAATGAATAAGTAAAATAGGTGCTGGAAGTAGTGGTGGTGATTGTGGTGTTGATGGTGAAATTAGTGGTGGTAGAGTTAGTGGTGCTGGCAGTGTTAGTGGTGGCGTTAGTGGTAATGATATTAGTGGTGGTAGTGATGGATGCTGGTGATGGTGGTACTAGTAATGACTGTAGTAGTGATGATAATGGTTTTACTCGTGTTTTGGTAGTGATGATGGTACTAGTTTTGGAAGTAGTGGGATTATTTAGCGGTGGTGATGGTTTTGGAGTTGGAGTTGGGTTGAATTTTGGGTTGGAAATGGAGTTGGAAATGGAGTTGGAAATTGAGTTGGAAATGGAGCTGGAATTGGGGTTGGATTTGGGGTTGGAAATGAAGTTTGGGTTGAGGTTGGGGTTGGAGTTGAGGTTGGAGTTGAGGTTGGATATGGGGTTTGGAAATGGAGTTAGAAATGGAGTTAGGGTTGGGGCTGGTGTTGAGGTTGGAGTTGGGGTTGGAGTTGGGGTTGGAAATGGAGTTGGGATTGGGATTGGAGTTAGAGTTGGAGTGGAGTTGGGGATGGAGTTGGAGTTGGATATGGAATCAAGTCTGGAGTTGGAGTTGGAACTGAAGTTGGAGATGAAGCTGGAATTGGAATTGCATTTACAGTTAAGTCTGGAGTTGGAGTTGGAGTTGGAATTGCTTTTGGAATTGCAGTTACAGTTAAGTCTGGAGCTGGAGTTGGAGCTGGAGTTGGAGATGGAGTTGGAGATGGAGTTGGAATTGCAGTTACAGTTAAGTCTGGAGCTGGAGTTGGAGCTGGAGTTGGAGTTGGAGTTAGAGATGGAGTTGGAATTGCAGTTAAAGTTAAGTCTGGAGCTGGAGTTGGAGCTGGAGTTGGAGATGGAGTTGCAGTTGGAATTGCAGTTACAGTTAAGTCTGGAGCTGGAGTTGGAGCTGGAGTTGGAACTGGAGATGGAATTGGAATTGCAGTTACAGTTAAGTCTGGAGTTGGAGGTGATGAACCGAATAGTGGGGTTATTTATTGATACAAAAGAATTTTCTATCTTCATTTACCTCAGTTAAGTGTGGGAGCGTCACCAATAGGTCCATCGCTTTCACTCTGCTCCCAATTTCGATTCAATTGGCAGACCTTCCCTTATATAATGGGGGAGTTGACCCAAAGGAAATGAAAACAGATGTGAAATGAAATGAAAACATGGAGGGTGGAAACATTTATATTCATTTTATTCTTCCCCGGGTGAAAGGCATCAAACTAACAAGCTGTGGGACTCGAACCCTTAGCTGTGTGTCTGCTTATGACAGCATAAGGAGAATACCGTTGCGCTGTACTGATAGTTATAAAAGGAATTATCTGAAAATTGACCATTCACTAACGACGCTCGTATGGTAACGTTTGTACTTCACATATTTTCATTAGAAATTAATAAAATCGTCTGGAATTAACCAGAATAGAATGGTTAAACTATCCAACATGACTGGGAAGTGTTAGTTGAAACTTTCTTTATTAAACCTTTACTCTCATGGTGAATAGAACTTAGCCAATGAAGTAGTTTAGAGCAGTGTTTCTTAATACTAGATTGGTATCCCTGTTTTAGTGGCATATAGTTTGTATCACTGGTCCAATTGGACCGGCTGAGGAAAAGTAAAAAAAATATATATATATATATATACATATATATATATATATATATATATATTATATATATACTAACATTAATTGTATTGGCCTGAATGAGTAAAAAAAAAAAAAAAAAAAAAAAAAAAAAAAAAAAAAAAGATCAATCTCCATGCTATCACAGCAAGTAATGAGGTTTTTCATGAATGTAGAAAAATATACTAAGGGAGGATTCTGGGAATTTTATGGCGTGAAATTAAAATCGTGGGATAAGCACCGGTCCACCTGGACCAGTGACACCAATCTAGTTTTCCTCAGACTGTTAGAGCTAATTTCCGACCCACAGCTTTCGAGAAGGAATCTGATATACTGAAAGATAATAATTTTCCTCCAGCATATCAAATAATATTCAACGTAAGTTATAAAAAAAAAAAAAAAAAAAAAAAAAAAAAATTGCTACAGTGATTTTACGGCAGAGAAAGTCCTGGAAGAGGGCGGTAGCACTGATTAATTATAAGTTAGAGGGAAAATGTTATTCATAGCAAAATGAGGAGTATTAAGGTGTTATCCTTTGTTATAGGAAAGGGTTACGATGTTATCCTTAGCAAATGGAAAAAGGTTAAGGTGTTATCCTTGGTTAAAGGAAAGGGTTACGATGTTATCCTTAGCAAATGGAAAAAGGTTAAGGTGTTATCTTTGGTTAAAGGAAAGGGTTACGATGTTATCCTTAGCAAATGGAAAAAGGTTAAGGTGTTATCTTTGGTTAAAGGAAAGGGTTACGTACGATGTTATCCTTAGCAAATGGAAAAAGGTCAAGGTGTTATCCTTGGTTAAAGGAAAGGGTTACGATGTTATCCTTAGCAAATGGAAAAAGGTTAGGTGTTATCTTTGGTTAAAGGAAAGGGTTACGATGTTATCCTTAGCAAATGGAAAAAGGTTAAGGTGTTATCTTTGGTTAAAGGAAAGGGTTACGATGTTATCCTTAGCAAATGGAAAAAGGTTAAGGTGTTATCCTTGGTTAAAGGAAAGGGTTACGATGTTATCCTTAGCAAATGGAAAAAGGTTAAGGTGTTATCCTTGGTTAAAGGAAAGGGTTACGATGTTATCCTTAGCAAATGGAAAAAGGTTAAGGTGTTATCCTTGGTTAAAGGAAAGGGTTAAGACGTTAAGGTGTTATCCTTGGTTAAAGGAAAGGGTTACGATGTTATCCTTAGCAAATGGAAAAAGGTTAAGGTGTTATCCTTGGTTAAAGGAAAGGGTTAAGACGTTAAGAGAAAAGCAGGAGAGGGTTTGTTGGCTAACTCACTCTGGGGAACGATACAGAACGAATGTGAATCTCAGGGGTATGTCAACAGGTTGTACTTCATAAACAGTTGAGGCATGTTTTGAAACTATGTTTTTTTCCTCTTTTGTTGTCTCAATAAGAGATGAGTTTTTCATCGGGCTGAAAGCTGCCTAATTAGTCAGGTTTTCATAAAAAAAAATATCATTTGAAGAAAACATAAATCTCTAGTACATTCTCAAAAAGTTTCGCCATGTTTAATTCATCTTCAGACAAACCTAGGAAGATAGTTTTCTTTCACTATACACTATAGTACCAGACATCTCATTAAAGGTGTTGGTGAGGAGCCTACGCCAGGAAGCGCTGAGTAGCTGCGGACGAAGCCGTCACTTTTGCCCCATGCGCTTGAACTGTTGGTGCAGGAAAAAGACAGTCATTGTTGGGAATAGGAGAGTAGTGCGGGATTCGAACCAACAACAAAGCGAATGCGAAACCAGTACACAATAAAGGCAGAAAAGAATTGAGGATGATACACTGCGGTGGACGTGAAAAAGGCTAAGGTTGGTCATAAAAGAAAAGTATTGATACAAGAGAAGGCTTTGGACACTACTTTCCACAGATGCGAGTCTCTCCTGATGTAAGAAACGTGTTACATACAAGGGCGAGTCCCCTGTATATAGTAAGCTCTTGAAACAAAGTTACTACGACTACTCCATTTGTTAACTACCTAAAGTGGCACAAAGCACTTCATTTAAATGAAAATTAAAATAACAGTGGAGATACGAGTTTTCCAGTTGGATTTACTTCTGAAGGATAGTCTAAGAATATTTAGGATGACAGGAGAAAGTAATGTATCATCAAAGAAAACGGCATAACTCAATGGAAAACTGAAGAAAAATCTTGGTGGCGTTCACTGAAACTAAGTTTTCTCTGCCCCAATTAGGTATGAGAGGAGGTCGTAATTCAGGTGTTCTTCAGTTATCCTTTTAGAAGAATGAAGTTAAACTTGAGAAGGACATCACATGAATGACGTAGAAAATATTAAATTAAATGCCATCAGCATTATAATGTATAGGAGAAAGTGTGCGGTCAAGCAGGACATTCGATAACAGGAAAAGAATGGGCGATATAACTAAACCTTGTAGAAAGCCACAGTTTGTGAGAGGAGCAGCTACCGCCTAGAGGAGTAAATGCATACCCCCCAAAAAAAAAAAAAAAAAAAAAAAAAAAAAAATATGGATACCATATGAGAGTACTTGAAAACTCAAAGTATTTTCACAGCACATATATTCAAAAGCAAAGTTTTGTATTATTTAGTAACCATGAAGTGAGTGCTGAAACATTTGGTTGCACTAATAGGGCAAAGATTATGATTTTTCATTGTCCCTTATGCCCAAGATATATTTTTACTTTATTGCATTATCACTGTATATTTGAAAAGGAATTAGAAAAATCAAAGTACTATTGAATCCTTAATCATTACGACTTATTTTCAGCGTATGTATTCTTGCAGTATTCACAGATTGAGAAGAGGTAGTGTGTTTTTAAATTAAAAATACCTTGAGTCAAATTCAATACAAATGTAGCTTAAAGTAATACATATAATATACGTATATAGTAAACCAGTATCCACTCCTGGAGCATTTTGTTTATGCCAAGCTATGGGTTTGAAAGGTGGTATACAGTACTCATAACATTAATGAATAAAATTAATTTTTTTTTATATATATTCTTAAAAGCTGAAAGCTAGAGTAAATTAAGTCCACAGTGACCTGAAATTACATTATCCTTATTGTATTTTTTAAAAGTATATTTTCAAATTACTTGGTCGTTCCTCTTTATAGATAGAGCTCTTATTAATGTATACGAGGTTCTCAATCAGGGGGGAATCCTCCCTCCCCTACCTCTGACTTAGGTGAAATGTTATGGTTTCAGGCGTGGAAAGGGTATTGTGACCACTTGTTAATGAAGATTTTTTTTTTTTTTTTTTTTTTTTTTTTTTGTAAAGGGTATATGTGGAACCCTCTGATATCTAATAACAAAGATAAAGAGGACGAAAAATATTGCAAACCATCGTTCTATATATACTGTATATACCATGACCTCTAGTGAAACCATCTCCTGATGAGCAAAAAAATCACACACACACACACACACACACACACACACACACACACACACACAAATCACCCTCCCCCACCTTTTACCTAGGGGAAATGATATGGTCTCAGGGATGAAAAGGGTATGGTGACCACTTAATATATATAATTTTTTTTTTTCATTTTCCGTAAGGTAACCTAGTAAAGGCTATATGTGGAACCCTCTGATATCTAATAACAAATATAAAGAGGACGAAAAAGGTTTGAAACCATTGTTCTCCATATAAACCATGACCTCTAGTGAAACGATCTCTTGACGAGCAAAAAGATCACAAAAATAAATGCACATGTATAAAGAATGTGGCAGTGCAGCACAACTGTATTGCGAAACCGGGATGGTCAACTAGGCCAAGAATAAAACTTTGTCCACCCCTTCCATGAATTAAACAAATTGAGTAAGAACACGATGGCGTGAATGTCAAAGGTAGACGATATGAACATTTGATCAAATTGATGTTGTTCACTCTCAGAAAAGTAGAACTGGAACAGTAGAACTTTCTAGAGGTAGCAATTAACAAGATGAAACTCCATTAAAACAAAGGGAAAGTCTAATGAAAGACACTGTTGAGAGTGTGATCTTCTGAAGTATTTGATCCCTCGGGCCGGGGGGGCGGTTATCGACCTCTTAAAAGAAGGAAAGAGCATAGATGAAATAATAGAATTTTCTTTGAAATTATATGAGATTAAACAATAAAATAAAAGGAAACGTTCACTTTTATCTTTCATTTCCATGATAATTTAAATTAGCTAATTAATAAATAAAATCATAAATAAATTGATAGATAAATAGATAACTAAATACATAAATAGGTACATAAATAGATGAATAAATGAATAGCTAACTAATCAAGTAGGATGAAGAATAAATAAAATTAAATAAGTAAACAAATTAATAAAAACAGGGAAAGTCTAGGAGTATACGAAAAAGGAGAGAGAATGCATGGAAAACGTTACACAACAATGAGGACGAACTGACTCAACTCAATGCAGGAATCAAGTTCATGAATAAATTGATGTGACAGAGAATGGTTAAGTAAACCATCAAAAATAGATTTATATATATATATATATATATATATATATATATATATATATATATATATATATATATATATACACACATATATTGAAAATGAATGATCATGGACCCAGTCGAATGAAATGATTAAATCAAACGAGAGAACATAAATTAGTAGTTATATAGAAGAAATAACAATGAGAAGAGAAATAAACAAATAAAGTGCACGAATGACAGAAAAATAGGGAGGATGCAAATCTTGCATTTATGTGTATATATATATATATATATATATATATATATATATATATATATATATATATATATATATAAAAGCTATCCTGACATAAAACCAAAGAATGATAAAAGGGATTAAAAAGACAGATGGAAGCCCGCTGGCCTAGCGGGTTAGAGCGTCATTACTTGCGGCGAAAGTCGAGAGGGATGGCGAGTCGAACCCTGCCACCGGCGAAGTTGAACCACGGGCATGGTACACTGATTTCCACGTTACAGAGTCCTCTGTAATGGGCACCGTCCTAGCCTCCCAAGAGGGGATAGTACGTGGAATAGGTATGTGACGTTAATCATCAAAATTATGTGTGACGTCATCATAAAAAATATATAAATTAAAAACAAAATTAAGCCAGATATATTTCACACACACACACACACACACACACATATATATATATATATATATATATATATATATATATATATATATATATATAATAAAATAAAAATATACAAGGGGAGAAAACACACACACACGAGACTGATACTAGTAAACGAAACTTACATTCATTAGATATCAAATGTTTATTATATGTAAAAGAAAATACCAAAAGCAACTTGTAAACTATAAACAGATTGTGAGATACAGGTACACGGGAAACAGAGTTTGGGAAGGGAGGGCAGAGTGAGAAAGAGCTCAAGAGAAGAAAAAATAAAAAAAAATGTTTGAAAATGAGCGAAAGTCTTAGTCAATCTGTTTGTCGGTCAAAGGGAAAATTGGACAACTTGGGCAAAGCGGAAGTTTGGCGAATCAAGTCGACGGAGGAGGAGGGGGGAGGAGAGGAGGAGGAGGAGGAGAAGGAGGAGGAGGAGGAGGAAGAGGAGGAGGAGGAGATAGATGAAGAGGATGGGAAGAAGGAGGAGGAAAGGGGAGATGGAGGAGGAAGAGGTGTAGATGGAGGAAGAGGGGTAGATTGAGGAGGAGGAGGAAGAGGAGGAAGAGAGGAAGAGGGGAGGATAAGAGGTGAGAAGGAGAAGAAGGAAGAGAAGGAGGAGGAGGAGGAAGAGGAGCAGGAAGAGGAGGTGGAAGATGAGAAGGAGGAGGAACAGGAGAAGGAGGAGGAGGAGGAAGAGGAGGAGAAGGAGGAGACAGACATGTCAAAAAAAAAAAACGAAATATGTGCAATATATATGATTAATGATAGATAAATCGATAAATAAAAAACAAATAAATAAATAAACAAATAACAAGATGTAGACTACAATAACAATAAAAACGACAGTATTGACCTTGACACAACCGGAAATACACTATACTCTATTAGAATAAATTTATATAAATACGTTTTAAGTCATGGGAATGGAATAATGTCCAGTTGTGATTAATTTTCTTCGAAACGAAGACACACGAAACCTTTATCATGTTCACTTGTGATGAATTTCTAAGACCTCTTCCTAAGTTCTTAGTTACACGATACAAAGGCAGATACCAGAAAAAGCCGAGAAACTTGTTTTCTTAACTTTACAAAGGAAAGCATATTAAACAAGGATACAGTTTTAACATGAAGAGAGTGGAAAAAAAAAATATTATACATATATATCTATATATATATATATATATATATATATATATATATATAAAAGGAATACAAGATAGCTAAAACACGAGTATCATAAGGAAGAAAATAATTTTGCGAAATGTTTATTTTCGATAAATACACAGTTAAATCTAAATAGAATTTACCTTTCCACCTTACCATTCTCTCCCCATCTCTCTTTTCTCTATTCCGCTCTCTTTCTCTTCCTCTCTCTCTTTTTCTTCCCTGTACTTCAATATCTTGTTATCCTTAACAATGAAACACACTAAACAATTAACAACCAACGAAGCTAATAATCACTGTAGGAGAGACAAGGAGAGCAAATACATCCAAACGTAAATCACTCACGGTAACAAAACAGATAACAATTCACATATCTGAAAAGAGAGAAATTAAGAGTGCTGTTGGGGTCATTCAATCTCTTTCTCTTTCTCTCTCTCTCTCACACACACACATACACACCATGTGTATGTATATATATATATATATATATATATATATATATATGTGTGTGTGTGTGTGTGTGTGTGTGTGTGTGTGTGTGTGTGTGTGTGTGTGTGTGTGTGTGTGTGTGTGTGTGTGTTTGTGTTTTCGTTTATGCGTTTGTGTTGCATAAATGTCGAAAATTTTGTATTCTCTTTGTTCGTTTCTGTGTGAAAACGCATTTCCTAACTATTGCTTTGGTTCTCGAAGTAAGGATAAGAGAACAAGAATAAAAAACGTACAATTGGAATTCACCAATGTCAATAACATTAACATTTATTGATAATAACAAATCTTGTGATACCAAACAGGCGTGTATTTATATATGGAATGCAATTAATAATTTCTCAATGGTTGCTATACGTTGTCACAAAAGTTCTGTTGAATTATTCAGAACCATATTGGTCTCGCATTTGTTTAGATGTGGGTTCGAATCCCGCACCCCTCACCGATTCCCAGTAGTGACTGCTACCTGCCACTGCAGTCCTTAAATCACATAAGGCAAAGGTGACGGCTTCGGCCGCAGCTACTCAGCGCCTCTTTGCGTAGACTCTTCAGAAGTGAGTGGAACGATAAGACAATTTTGAATTCCCATCACCTTCCTATACCTAAAGCAACAGGTATCTCTGTCCCCTATGCAATCACGAGTTAAGGATATTTGTACAGAACACCCGGGCTAAATACAGACCTCTACAAGTGGTTAAAAGGAGAATCTAGTCATATTTATTCTGGATACCACCAATTTATCTTATTTAGACTAAAGAAACTTCTAAATTGCTAAACGATCTGAAACTATATCGATGGCCCGTACCTGAGTCACGCTTATTATTATTATTAATTATTATTATTATTAATTATTATTACTAATCATTATTATTATTAGTATTTTTTTATTATATTATCATTATTATATTATTATTATCAGTATTATATTATTATTATCAGTATTATCATTATCATTATTATTATATATATTTTACCTTTTAGTTTTTACCAAGACCAGACAGTTTTATTCAGCTGAGGGAAACCATAATGCAACTTTTTTGAGCTGTATTGTATTTTGGTGTGAATATGTGCTTTGGTTATTGTATAACGTCTATTGATGGGCGATGCTCCTTTGTATAGTAGTTGGTTTCTTCATTTTTTTTTAAGCTTGGGACACTAGAATCTTTTACTATATTGATTTCTACTGTTTTGACTTTGCCAGCTATATTTTAAGGTCTTTTTCCAACAAAGACTCTTCCTGTAATTTGCTGGAGAAGTTGACGGGCTGGATGTCTCACCTTATACGATAACATTTCCAAATTATTTTCATTTTATTTTTCATGTTTTCATACGACAAACGGAAGTCTGACACTGTGGTCACTTGATATGCAGACGTACATGTTTTCTTCATTTTTTTCTTTGGGGCAGCTCGCCTTTCCTTTTACTTATCGCGAAGCTTCCGCCAGCCGGAGAACCTCTGAATGAGGTCTGGCTCTAGAAGCTCCACGAGAAACCTGGACGAGTCCTCCCCAAGACCCCAGACTCTTCATCTCGGGGTCCTTTCTGACCTACAAGCTCTATCTCTCGTCCTGAAGTACAGCCGTATTCCAGGGCCAGTCTCTGGTTAGCATGTTGACCAGGATGACCCCACAGGTCCAGAGAGGTCAACAGGAGGGCCAAGGTAGGTCGAGGCACTGGTGTCCTCGGGGGCCACGTAGGCTGGTGGACCTCCTCGGCGTCGGTATTAAAGACGTGGTCCTCTGACAGGAAGAGGCTGGAAGTCTTCAGGTCGCGATGTGCCACGCCTCTGCCATGGAGGGGCTCCACGCCTGCCATCAGCTATTCGAAGTAGCCGAGGGCGCTCTTCGGGTGTGAGGGTCTCCATGCTGCTCCTGAGGTCGCCTAAGGAACAGTATTCCATGTAGGGGTGGAGCTGGTGTTCTACGAAGTGATGACTCCTGTTCTGGGTTCTGTCCCAGCAGAACGGGTAGATGACGTCAGGGTGCTTGATCTGGAACTGGGTGACTTCCTCTCCGACGTACGAACCCTTGGGGGTTTTCGAAAGGACCGCCTTCTCAGCGACCACTTTGTTCTTGGTATCGTTCTTGACGAGGACCACTCGGCCGAAAGACCCCGACCCGAGAACGGGCACGGTCGTCCAGTCGCTAGTCTTCTGGAAGTTCCTGGTTCGTTTCTCGTTGGCTTTCAGGACGCTTCTCTCATGGAAAATCCATGAAAATGGAACCAGGGAGTTCAGAAACGTCGGCAACAATCGAAAACATGTTAGGCAAAATCTCAATAAACAAGAAATCTGTGCCCTGTGTAGCGAATACTTACAATAAAATAAGCAAATATGAATATTGTTTACACTTCATCCTCGTCTGCCTTCAAGAAAATATACTACCTGGTTGCACGTGTTTATTTGTGTGTGTGTGTGTGTGTGTGTGTGTGTGTGTGTGTGTGTGTGTGTGTGTGTGTGTATTATATATATATATATATATATATATATATATATATATATATATATATATATTCTCCCTCTCTCACAGACACGCACACACACACACACAAACGCACACACTATCGGCTACAACATGAATTACAAATATATAAATATATAAAATAATATCAACGTGACTGATGCTACTGAAATAATTTCAATATTAGAGTTGTGTTTTTCATTTCATATCGAATCTACGCTTTTCAAAAAATGTTTTACATTTTCTGTTTTGATGTCACTTGCAATATTTCTCACTTAAGATAAACGTCTAAAAATTTCTCTTCACACGGATCTAGTCAGGAACCTTGTTGAAATGAATTATAATAAAATAGAAAATACGCTGGATGACTCGAAGGGACATATGAAATGAACAGCACTTGAATTTTATTTTATTGCTAATTTACTGTACTGTCACATACTTATGTGGCTCTACAGTAGCTCCTGGTAATTTTATTTGTGTGGATTCTTCATCTGTTATGTTCTTGTTTAGTATATCTAAATAGCTAAATGATTTCATAGGGAATCATCTAGCTAAAGTGTCTGTAAAGAGTAAATGATATGACGACAGGTACAGCCTGTTGCACATGACTAATTAACTGTTGCGAGTTCGAGTAGAACCGGCTTCGGCTACAATCTTTCATTTGTCACATCTCTAAATGTCATATGAACGTTGTATCATACACTGAGAAGGTGAACACACAGAAGGAATTAAATCTAAACAAATGCTTGACATACTGTTGAAATGTTCCTTAAGGAGTCTACAATACTACAAAGCCTTCTGGTTATTCGGGTTCACAATTGACGAGTCACGGTCTGTTGTGAAACAGAGTGAAGAAGTTTCCTTATGAAGGCTTCCTTCATTCTCCAAGCTTATCTGTCACCATGTACGGTTGCCACCACTGTAACTCGCTCACTTCGTCCATCTCATCTCACCATCCCAATCCCACATAGTGGTAAATAAGAACATAAGAACATAAGATCACTGTTAACCCACTATCGGAGAATTAATAACGGAAAGTACAGTGGGTTAACAGTGATTTTTTACAAATGTGTTATAACATACTAGTTTCCATAAGAACATAAGAACAAAAGACCATAAGGCCTACACTAGGCAGCTCCGTATTATGGGCCTTCGAGCGGAGAACTCGATTCTCCTCTTTAAGGCACTTAACAGCATCCTCCAAGGCTTCAATTCTACTAAGTAGAGATTGTACCTCTTCGGCGCTGAACACAGTAACCCATGATAAGGCAAAACCTTGTCAGTTGTGGCAAGCCGCCGTTTTAGGCCAATGTTGTGTTACCTCCCCGCCTGGTCAGGGCTATAGGGAACCAAAGCGGCAAGTCCGCAGTGGGTTTCGGGAATCGAACTCACGACCATCTACTCATTAGTTCAAGACGGTATCCACTGGGCTAATACGCGTCCATCTACAACCCGAAACCATACACATTCCACAATTCCTTCCAGGAGATAAAAAACTGTTGTACATATACAAGTGTAGGCGACTGTACATCAACTTTATGGTACGATTCTGAGGACACACAATGTACACATATTCACATAGGAAATTAATTTCCAAACTAATTTAGCATGTGTGCATTACTTGTTTGTTCAATCCTATTCTCGAGCGTGAATGTAGCAGATTCGCTTGCTAATTTCCTTGGCTGATGTTACACTAAAAGATTACTTGGAGCAGAGAAAAGAATCATCAATTACGTTGATATACTTATACAAGTGAAAATTAATACATGGATAAGATTATGGACATCACTGCCATTTCGACTAATTATATATCATGATCATTTATCTATTTGTTTATTCTTTATCATTATGTATTTATTCATTTGATTTATTTACTTATTTATTTTTTTATTCATTCTTTTAAATTTTTTCCGCATCCGACCTAATTATGGATCAAAAGGTCTCCTGTCGGTATCCTTTGTAATTAATCCTTTGTAGTCGAAATGTCAGTAAACTAGTGTTCCTGATCCATCCTGTATTTTCCAGACCACTTTTTCCACTCAACTGCCTCACCTTTAAACAATGTTGATATGTAGATAAATGTATAAGTAATATGGCGTAAGGCAAATACAGAGAACAGCGGGTGCTATCTACTCCCTTAGAATCCTACTGTTTTGTGTTTAATTTACCACCTTATTATACAACATGTGTTTCAAGTATATATATATATATTATATATATATATATACATATATACATAGAAACATACACAACATATATATATATATATATATATAAAATGTGTGTGTTTATGTGTGTGTGTGTGTGTGTGTGTGTGTGTGTGTGTGTGTGTGTGTGTGTGTGTGTGTAAGTCTGCGTGCAAGTACGTGTGTTTGTGCATGTGTTTTTAACTGATGTCAATTATTAAAACGAAGATAATTATAGATCAAGAACCCTCAATATCCTGAATATCACTATAAGGTTAATTATTTCTTTCTTGGAGTTACACAGAATTCTTTTTAATATAAAACAAAAACAAAACTAAAATAGATTACCATAACAACGGAAACACTGCAAGACATACGCAAGCTCCCCAACTAATTACAATTATTTTAATTAGCTGGTTAGGTAGTAAAAAAAAAATGAATAAAAGCCTTGTACACAATCTAGACTGCAATATAGGACACATTTTGTAGCCAACTTAGAATCTTATTTTCACCCAACGTAGGTTTGCCTTCACTATAACGTTTCTTAACATTAATTCTTATTTTTGTAGTTTCTCTGTTTTAATTTTCTGATCCTCATTTGCGTCTTCCAATCCCACATTATGTTCCTTTTCTTAGTATAATGGTAAGTAAAGATTCAGTTTCATTCTCAGACACTGGAGTAAGACTGATGTGTCTTTGTTTATATTACATTTGTATGATAACCGACAGTTTTATCTTAGCTGATGATTTCTAACTCTCAAATTAGATGTCACTCTATAATTAGATTTTCTTATCTTTGTGTTCATAAACACGCGTCGTATATTTAGTCAGTTTTGACGTTAGTTCGGATAAGCGAGAAGCCTACGCCAGAAGGCGGTGAGTAGCTCCGGCCGAAGCCACCACCTTTGCTTTATGCGCTTGGAAGGATGTGGCAGGTAAAAGTCACAGCTGGGAATCGGAGAAGAGTGCGGGATTCGAACCCATAAATTAGCGAATGCGAGGCCAGCACCCTTCCGATTACTCCACCAGCGCACAGAGAAGGCGTCAAATTGGGCAGAAGGCGTCAAACTGGGTAGAAGGCGTCAATCAGGTCAGGTCAATCTGGGATAGCAGCTTCAGAGAGTTGGCGAGTGGTTGCGATTCAGTGATCAGTGCCGGAGTGCTACAATCTCTACGTAGTAGACTTGTAGCCTTAGAAGAGACCGTTGCGGGCCTTATAGAGAAGTAACGAGTTCTTCAATCGAAGGACTAAATCACGGACAACAAACCGTGTTTAAAACTTTAGTGGAAAACGGTGACCAAAAAAAACAAACACGGGAAGGTGGTAGAAAGCACTTAGGGCCCGCTTGAATGCAGGATCTCTTTTCAAACTCTCGCAGGACAAAAAGGAGAAACGAATAAGATGCAAGCGAAGATGGGAAGGGCAGTCGATCCCTGCCCACAGGTAAAAATTTTGTTGTAGGGGATAACCAGGTGAGGTGTTTAGATAGGGACTTTTGTGACAAAGATAGGAAACACAGAACTCAGGCCAGGGATAGGTGATGTTAGAGACAGAATTGAAGAGTGTATGGTCGGAGAAGGCGCACGATCCATTATTTGTTTGAGTGCAGGAGGGAATGACATATGTAAGTTAGGGAGGGAGGAATTACTTACGCGGTTCCGGAATGCGTTAGACAAGACTAGGATTACGAGTGGAATTACTATTGCATCTGGAATCCTTCCGATTCGAAAACTTGGAGGCATGTGCCATTCCAGGGCTATTGTAATGAATTATAGAATAGCAAATAATTGTAAGGCCAATGAATGGGTATTTGTCGACAACTGGGATCACTTTTACGGCAAGAATGATCTATATATAAGGGACATGGTGCACATGACACCCAAAAGATTTCGGCTCCTTGCTGAATCTCTTGAGCGAATAGGCGGCATCCTGCATGGTTTTCCCGGGTGAATTACATGGGAGTAGGGAAAAAAATATCGGAATATAATTTAGACAACAGAACTAGCTGCGAGCGAATGTGAAAAGAATCACTTAAACAGGTGGAGGGAAGACACACTTAAGGTTTAATAAACAAACAGCTGAAGCGTACCGAACAAAAATTATTCGTTGAGAGGTTAAGCTTGCGTAGAGAGATTTGATAGTATAGCTATTACTGAATCTTGGGTCACTATGCCGGATAGACATTTCCTTCCGGAGTCCGTGATAGGATATAAGCTATTTCACAACGATAGGGAAGGCAGGAGGGGAAGGAGAAGTAGCACTTTTCGTCAGAAACACAACCAATAGTATAATCAACAATTCTATTAAGGAAGAGGAAATCACGAAATCTATTCGTATGGAGATTATAGGCGAAAATAAGCAACTTAATATCGGTGTCCCATACACACCTAACCTAAGCACTGAACAGACTGAACCCCTAATTCACGAAATTTGCAGGGCGTCCCAATATATAAAAGTGATCGTGGGAGATTTTAACTATGGAAACATTGACTGGGAAAATGTAGATCAGGAAGATTTTTTTTTTTTTTTATGACTACAATTTTCTAAAGCAAATTATTAACGATTCTACGAGGGGAGAGAATACTCTGGACTTTTAATTAAAAATGGAGATCTAAAGAGAAACGTACAAGTGGGCGATAATCTAAGTTCTCGCGATAATCAAGAAACAGGGTTTAATATTATATGGGAGGAATGGAATAATATGAATAAAATTCTAGAACCTGATTTGATGAGAGCCAATCTTGAAAAACTGAGGAAATATTTAGGGCAACTGGTCACATTTGAGGCCAGACCGGAGGACAGTGACAGGGTCAGCTGTCTAGATGAAAAGTATAATGAGGTCAGCGTCAGTAGCGCAATCAGAGGTCTCGATCAAGGTCAGGTCACAGAGGAAGGTGTGCAATTCCCAGGTTAGGTCACATACAAGCCTGAAGCCAGTGGTCTAGATGAAATGTACAGTAACCTAACCGCTATGATTTTGTGTGTGCAAAGTAAATTCATTCCCCTCAAGGCGATAAGAAAAAATACTAATACTCCCAAATGGATAACGAATAGGCTGAAAAATGAGATCGGAATAAAAAAGAGGGCTTTACAACAAAATAAAAGGCGAGGAAACATACCTTAGATCTTAATATAACGATATGGTTAGATTGGTTAGAAAGAACACGCGAACAAAGAACAGCAATTCGTAACCACAAAATTAAAGTTGCCAGACAAGAGAGATCCAACCGAAAGGTCTTCTTTCATCTCTACAGAACAAAATATAAGGAAAGGATAGGCCCAATTAAAAAGACGAAGATGTCTTCATAGATTCGGAGGAAAAAATGAGAGGTATTTATCAAAAATTTCTCATGGTATTTACAAAGGAGAAGTTAGATATGGTACCTCACTCCGACCCGATATTCAATGAGAATGAGGGAAGTAGACTAACGTCAGCATCAGTAAGGAAGTAGTCAAACAGAATGATAGACAAGATACAAAATCCCGAGATCCAGATGAATTTCTTCAGAGTGGTTGAAAGTGTAAAATTGAAATCTGCGACCAGTTAACGAAATATGAAGTCGGTAGACACTGGATTCGTGCCTACTTTCAGTGGCAGGCAAACATTGCTCCTGTTTTCAAAAACGGTGATAAATCGTGTATGCCCAACTACAGGCTCATTTTGACGTCGGTTATAAGAAAAATGCTAGAATCAGTAATAACTAATAGAATCAGAGAAAACATCGAGACATAATTAAATTCGTAATTCACAGTATGGGTCCACCAAGGGTAAATCAAGTGTAACTAATATTCTAATTTCTTTTTTTTTCACTTATGTCTACAAGGCGTCAGATAACAATGATAATAACGATGTTATTTACCTTGATTTTAGCAAACCTTTCGACAAGGGTCCCCACAAGAGGCTACTAAATAAAATCAAAGCCCATCGTATTGGAGGAAAAGTGTTAGAATGGATTAGGGCATGGATCAGTGACAGAAAACAGCGGGTTACCATTTACGATATAAAATTCAAATGGGGGAGAGAAAACTGAGTGCGAGACTTTGGAGTGCTAGTGAGTCCTGACCTTAAATCCAGGAAACAGTGCATTAGCGCCAGGAATAAAGCTAACAGAACATTAGGTTTAATACCTAGGACGGTTAGAAATAACATTCTTATAACATTCTACCTGACGTTAGTTAGATCCATCCTTGATTATGCGGTACAGCTTTGGTCTCCGTCCTATAGAGTGGATATTAATTCACTAGAATCAGCATAGAGGAGAATGACCAAAATGATACAAGGGCTCAGAAATTAACCTTACGAGGACAGTTTAGGCACTTTAGGCACGTTAGTTAGATCCATCCTTGATTATGCGGTACAGCTTTGGTCTCCGTCCTATAGAGTGGATATTAATTCACTAGAATCAGCATAGAGGAGAATGACCAAAATGATACAAGGGCTCAGAAATTAACCTTACGAGGACAGTTTAGGCACTTTAGGCACGTTAGTTAGATCCATCCTTGATTATGCGGTACAGCTTTGGTCTCCGTCCTATAGAGTGGATATTAATTCACTAGAATCAGCATAGAGGAGAATGACCAAAATGATACAAGGGCTCAGAAATTAACCTTACGAGGACAGTTTAGGCACTTTAGGCACGTTAGTTAGATCCATCCTTGATTATGCGGTACAGCTTTGGTCTCCGTCCTATAGAGTGGATATTAATTCACTAGAATCAGCATAGAGGAGAATGACCAAAATGATACAAGGGCTCAGAAATTAACCTTACGAGGACAGTTTAGGCACTTTAGTTTACACTATGAATGAGGACAGGTAGTAATGGACATGGAATTACCTAATGGTCTCTGACAGTCCCCTTTCTTATGTTCGTAGAACTTCACTCTAATGCTGGAGTTCAGTCATGAGAGAGGTTCCCCAGTATCGTGTAGGAATAGAGGAGAAAATATGTAGATGATAGATGGTAATGGACATGGAACTACCTAGTGTAAGTCTTATGGTCTTTAGCAGTCTCCTTCATTCTTATGTTTTATGTTCCTATGAGAACCCTTCAAATATATTGAACTGAGAAGTTGCATCTCCTCCATCTAATGTTTGTCCTTGAATGACTAACTCAAGATACCACCAGGAGAGCCATCTGCTAAAGGTACGATTTCCTTGGTGCGTTCATGGCTCAATGATGCTCGTCAAACGATTGTGTCCAGCAATTCTTTGTTTCTGAATGGAATTGTTTTGCTTCGAGCTGCAAAGTAAAATGCTGACCATTTCAACCGAACCTACCAACGCGTTTACCCAAATATAATGTCTGAACAAAGTGTACTCGAGCACATTGGTGATTACCTTCCAGAAAATCCGCATATAATCTCTTCTGAATCGTGATACTGCTACATGTAAACGGAATGTCAATGTGACTTTGCGTTGCTAATTGATCATTGTCAAGAAAACAATCTAGCATTGATGATTGACGTTAACAGTTTATTAGTTTTAACCCGAGATAATTCCTAAACTTATTATTCCATTTGTATTAGATTATACTTTGAATTAAAAAAGTATAATTACAATAATATATATCTTCGTTTACTTTTCTAGTTAGGTGGAGGTTGTGAACAGCCTACGCCGGAAGGCGCTGAGTGGCTGCGGCCGAAGCCATCACATTTGATCTGTGCTCTAAGACTGTTGGGACGGGTAGAGGTTCCACATTTGTTGCATTTCCACGTATTGTATCATCTTTGCGTACCACCTAGTGGTACGATACGGTGCAACAGGGTATTGTACCCACTTGTTGCGTATCCGTATACAGCAGGCGGATACGCAACAAGTAGGTATAATACCCTGTTGCACCGTATCGTATCACAGGGTGGTACGCAATAATTATACGATACGTGGAAATGCAACAAGTGTGGACCCGGGTTTAATACAGTTATTGCTGGGAATCGGGGAAAAGTGCGGGATTCGAACCCACAACTCAGTGAACGCAAGGCCAACAGGCTTCCAACTACGCCACCAGCACACGACTAGTTTGGGTTCATAAATTTCTACTGGATTAAACTCGGAGAGATTTATAAAGATTCATGTCGGTTTCGTTATCACATCTAATCAATCTACCATAGGTAATTATGGAAAAAGGTATTACAATGATTATTTTACAACGTACACCAAAAATCATTGAACAAACATTTCTTAAACCAATATTCATACAACAAGAGAAAGAGAACAAATTATATAAAAAAGATGCATAATATAAAGAAAAAAAAATGAAAACCGCTTTCTTCCATCCTCAGCAGCAGCTCTTTGTTTTTGTTTTTTTTTCAGCCTTTTATCTTTTGACCACCACATTTTTTCTACCGCCCGCATATTCTCTGCCACATTAAACACCACCAGTTTACATCCATGTTCCTCATCATCCCATATTTTCCGGATCAACCTCTCCCCCCCACCCCTCGTCCCTCCTCCCCTCCCTTCCCCTCTCCCCCTCCTCCTTCCTTTACCCTCCTCAGTCCTCCCTCCCCCCTTACTCGTCCTCTTCTTCCTCCTCTTCCTTCTATTCCTCTTTCTCTTCCTAATCACCCTCTACTTCCTCTTCCTCTCCACCCTCATCCCTCTTCTTCCCTTCCCCTCTCCCTCTCCCCCTTCCTTTCACCTCCTTAATCCTTCCCCATTTACTCCTCTTCTTCTCTTCTTTCATCTCCTCTTCATCTTCTCTTCCTTCTATTCCTTTTTCTCCTCCTCTTCGTCCCTCCTACTCTTCCATTCCCCTCCTCAGTCCTCTCTCCCGTCTTATTCCTCTTCTTCTTCTCTTCTTCCTCTTTACCTTCCTCTCCCTCTTTTTTTATCTTCTTTCTATTCGCCCTCTTCTTCCTCTCCCACCTCGTCCTTCCTCCTCTTCCCTTCCCCTCTCCTCCATCCTCTCCTCTCCCCTCCTCAGTCCTCCCTTCCCTCTTACTAGTCCTCCTCCTTTTCTTCTTCCTCTTCATCTCCCTTCTATTCCTCTTCCTATTTCTCCTCTTCCTCTACCTTCTCTTCTTTCTCTTCCCTTCCCCTTCCTCTTCCTCCTCGTCTCCCTCCTGCCCTTCCTCCTATCATCAGCCTCTCATCTTGTTCATCCTCCTCCTCCTCCTCCTCCTCCTCCTCCTCCTGCTCTGCCCTCAGAAATTTTCTGAACAGGCACGAGTTATTTAGGGGTAGTTGGGTCGGGGGCCTGGGTGGGTCTCATCTCTTTAATGAAGGTGAAGTAAGATTCTCTCCTACACTTTAGCAGATAATCATGTTAATGAGGAAGATTTTCGCTCCCAACTTTGGGAATCTCGTTTTATCAAGTTATGTGGGTACCCGCCTGTGATTTGGGAAAAGTGGCTTTGTATGCGCATGCGCAAATCGAAGGAAAAAGGTCTGATATTTTCTGTTTTATTTGGTAACGTGGACATAGATAATTAATGTAGTTATGCGTTACGAAATAACAAGCAGGACATCTTGTTACCCTCCACACTCTCTCTCTTTATCTAGACAGATTTTTTCTTTATTCATTCATATTTACACCAATACATTGTAGCAAAGCATTAAAGAACTCTTTTTTTCAACTTTAGAAATCTATATGCTATGAATGTATATGCTACCCGTAGTGTTTGGTTTTTATGTATACAATTGTCCATAAATACATACGAGTCCATCTCATATACATAAGAACATACGAGTACACACTCCCTCTCTCTCTCTCTCTCTCTCTCTCATACACACACACACACACACATACATACATACACACACACGTGTTTGCATCCACAAGGAGCTAAGATGAAATGAAAAAAATATATATATTGTGTGTGTGTGTGTGTGTGTAAAAAAAAAATAATAATAATAATGATAGGTTTATTGAGATAGCAGTGATACACTGACAATAATACAATTGGGCACTTTTATGAGTAATATAGTAATTATTAGAGTGATATGCTTAGTCTAAAATTTATGATGAGTTTATTGTGCGGACAATGGATGGAATGGCACTGTTCTTGTATCGGTCAGTTCTCGGCGCTCTGATGGGCTTGTGTGTGTGTGTGTGTGTGTGTGTGTGTGTGTGTGTGTGTGTGTGTGTGTGTGTGTGTGTGTGTGTGTGTGTGTGTGTGTGCGCCTACATATATATATATATACCTATTATATATATATATATGTATATATATATATATATGTATATATATATATATATATATATATATATATATATATATATATATATATATACAGTCCCGTGTTAGATATAACTCAAAGCGATACAAAGAGTCTCCCTGTCGACTAAACTTCTATCCGAAGATGGCGTTATCTTACATAATAAAACAAACATAAAATATTTGTCGAAGCAACCTTGGTATAGTGAGCGTAAATCTTTGTCGTATCATATTTCACCGCAAGAAAAGAGAAATAATATTTTTCTTGTTGTACACGATGTCGCTATGTTTGTCTATACAAAATTTACCAAGTTTTGCAACTTATTTTTCATGTAAGAATGATCAAATGAACTTTCAATTGACAGCCTGGAAAAGGACAAAGTCGAACCATAAAAATTATTCCAAATATCAGAAATAAGTCATACAAAAATCGACTAAAACATATAAATCTACTCTCCCTAGAAAAGCGTAGACTCCGTGGTGATTCCATACACGTTTCTATGATTCAAAGGGAATTGACATCAAAAGTGACGAAATTTTCACATTGTATGCAATTCTGACAAGAAACAATGGTCTCTGTCAGAACGTAGATATTTGGACGTGGGTAGAAACAACTTCGCCAACCGTGTAGTAAATGAATGGAATAAACTTCTTCATGAGGCAGTGCAATGTAGTACAATTCAAACTTTTAAGGTTAATTTAGATAAACACCTAATCAATATGCTGTAACGCCTACCATTAATTTAATTTTATTTATTAATCATTGTTATAAATTATTATCTATCTGTTTTTATATAAATTTTATTACCTACGTTTGTTTATCATTATCATTATTTATTTATCTTGTTTATTTATTTATTTATTTGTTTATTCATTTAGTGATCTATTTTTTATTTCATATTTTTTGCATCCGATATATTTATGGACCAAAAGGTCTCCTTTCGGCATGCTCTTGCAATTATGGTAAGTGAATCTAGAACAATGAACTGTCAATTAGGATAAGTGAATCTAGAAAAGTTTGAATTTTTCAAAATCAGTCGAAAAATGCCTCAGCAAAGTGCTTTTATTCCTGTCAATTGTTTCGTTATATTTTATGTATTTTCTTATTTCGTAATTTTATTTCATCTAATTTAATTTTATTTATTAGTTTATTCTTACTGTTCATTTTCTCTTTATTTTATATTTTTCATTTTTCTATTTGACTTATTAATTTCATTTTTATTTTGTCTTACACTTTATCATAATTATATGTGTTTTTTTTTTTTTGTTTTTTTTTGGCAGTGGACGGGATACAAGGATGACCCGTCATCCATGAGGAGCTAAGATGGAAGGGAAGACAGGTTGGTGGATGAAGGTGGAATGGGTGGAAGCGAAATGGGAAGGAGTGGGAACTTGTCTTTTGACTTGGCTATCTCCTTTATCATGGGGAAAAAATCCCTTGCTATATATGATATAGAACTTTAATTTCGTTTTTTTTATGTTGTTCTTTTCTTATTCCGTTTTACTCTACCATTCCATACTTTACTCTATTTTACTTTACTTCCTTTCCGGATCTTTGTTATAGACATGAAAATCTCCTATCCTCATTTTTCATTACTGCAACTCATTACAAACATACGCATGACAAGATGTGATACACAACCTGCAACATCCAACATTATGATACATTACATTGCCTTCATAGCAATCTCGTCTGCAGAGCAACCCAGAAGATTTGCAGATAATGATGACGCTGCAATGCCAAGATAAGGTGTTTGGTGTGTGTGTGTGTGTGTGTGTGTGTGTGTGTGTGTGTGTGTGTGTGTGTGTGTGTGTGTGTGTGTGTGTAGACAGACATACATATACCAAAGGCTTTTTCCCCCTTATAAGGGAGGTTGCCAAAAAACAAAGGCATAAAAACCACTCTTACCCATTCCATCCCCATCACACTCCACTCCCCTCCACCCTCCTCCCTTTCTCTTATCTTGGCACCTCTCGGATGACGGGTCATCCCTGCATCTCGCCCACTGCCCTGGGTCATAAGTGTCACAAGACACAGCACATCCACAGCAACACCGCTTCATTAAATCGGCGACCCCTCTCTCTCCGTCCCCATCATGCAGAAAAGAAGACGGGGAGAAATCCCTTCGGACTGCGTCAAATTATTTCTCATACATACTCCCTCATCCCCCATCCCCAACCCACTCCACCTCATGCATCACAACATCATCGATATACATTCTCCATTCACCCCATGTCTTCTGTCCTCTCCCGTACTTCCTCAACAGACATTCCCCTCTTTCCCAAAGCCCCTTTTACCCCATCCATCCATCTCATCTTAGGTCGCCCCCCTCATGTTCACTCCTTCCACCTCTGCCTTACTCACCTCTTTTACTAGTCTTTCTTCACTCATTCTTTCCATGTGTCCAAACTATCCCAATACTCTTTCATCAATCCTATCTCCCAACTCCCTTTCCACCCCCGTTCTCCTCCTCACCTCCTCATTTCTCACTCTATCCAGCCAAGTAACCTCCATCATACTTCTCAGACACCTCATCTCAAACACATTCCAACTCCTCTCTTATGTTCCATGTTTCTGCCCCGTACAGTGCTGTCGGCACAATCGCTCCTTCATACAATATCCTCTTAGCATCCATTCCCAAATGTCTATTTCTCAGTACACTTTTTAATCCACCAAGGCATTTACTCGCTTCTCAAGCTACATTCTACCTCCGCCTCCACTCTTCCCTTTCCTGCCACATTCGCATCCAAGTAACTAAAAATATCCACTTCCTCCAGTCTCTCTCCCTTAATACTCACTTTCAGTCTGCTGTCACTTTCTCCCTTTGTACATCTCATTACCTTACTTTTACCCACATTTATCTTAAACTTCTTTCTTTCACACACCTTCCCAAACTCTGTCACTAACTTCCTCAATCCCTCCCCTAATCCTTCTACAAGCGCAGTGCCGTCCGTTAACAACAGCTGGCTTATCTCCCATTTTTCTCCATTTTCTTTAACCATCTCAAATCCCTGCCCCACCACCCTTGCATTTACTTCTCGCATCACCCCATCCAAGTATAAATTGAACAGCCAAGGTGATACAACACATTCCTGACGAAGTCCCATCTTTAACTCAAACCACTCACTCTCTCCATTTCTAATCTTGGCACACGCTCTACTACTCTCGTAAAAATCCTAAAAGCTTTCCTCTTATCCCATATATCTGCAATACCTCCCACAATGCCTACCTGTCTACCCTTCCATAAGCCTTTTTCAAATCCATAAAAACCCAAAACACATTCTTACCTTTTCCTATAAATTTCTCACATATCTGTCTTACCACAAAAATATGATCTACGCAACCCCTACCTGTCCTAAACCCACACTGTTCTTAACTAATTACTCCCTCTGTTCCTCTCCTAATCCTATCAATCAAGATCCTCCCATAAGCCTTCCCAACTACACTTAACAGGCTGATCCCTTTGAAACTACACTTGTCCCCTTTTCCCTTGTAAAGTAGAACTATACAGACACTCCCACTCCTCCAGTCCTCCGGTACTCTACCCTCTCTCCAGCAAACATTAAATAACCTCACCAGCCAGTCCACTATCACTGTACCACCTTTTTCAGACATTCTGCATGACATCCATCCAGCCCAGGTACCTTACCTGCTCTCATCATCTAAACAACTGCCTTCACTTCATCTTTCATTAATTCTCCTCCATTTTCCTCATACATCACGGTTATCTATCTAGCGCTTCCCACTGCAACTACCTTTCCTCCCTATCCTCCTTCACATTTAGCAATTCCTTAAAATACTCAGCCCATCTTCCTCTTACTGCCTTTTCTTCGATTATCATCTCTCCATCTACATCTTTTACCTTTTCTTCTCGCCTCCTCCTCCTCTTTATTTCTTTCCAAAAACATCTTTTCATTACTTTTAAAAAATTTCTATCATACTCTCAGCCCATATATATATATATATATATATATATATATATATGTGTGTGTGTGTGTGTGTGTGTGTGTGTGTGTGTTCACCTTGGTCTTTGGATCACGTGTTGGGCTCGTGATCGACAGCTATTTCCCTCCCGGAAGAGAGCTCAGAGCTCGTATGACCGATCTATGGGTAATGCTATGACCTTACACACACACACACACCCAACTCCCCCCCCCACGAGAGTCAGAGTAACGACCCGAAGCGCAGCGATACCGAAATAATTTCGGCCCTGGGCAGGATTCGAACCAAGTACTACGAGCACCATCATGCTGGTAGTCCAGCGCTCTACCAACTGCGCCACCGAGTCGTGTGTGTGTGTGTGTGCGTGTACATATATGTATACACACACACAAATATATATATATATATATATATATATATATATATATATATATGATGAAGGTGGAAAAAGAAGTCACGGGTCTAGTTCCGAGTTCTTGAGTTTATTCCTGACCGGTTTCGCTCTATGCTTCTTCAGAGGAATGTGACTCTGGAGTGAAGCTGGCGGTATACATAGTCTGAGTAAGACCGCGTTCCCTCCTTGGAGGTGGGTTCCGTTTGGTTGTACAATGGTTTATAATTTTTGCCAACATCAACCAAAAAGTAGGGGATATAAAATGGGAAAAATTCACAGCTCAATACGCAGCCATAAGAACCTGCCCCAGAACAGCGCCCACATAGAACGACATGACAAACTCCATCCGGTGCCCAAACGCCCGCACTTCCTGGGTTGAGGGCTTGAGGCCGGTCAGTTCGTATTTTTATTTTTATTTTTATTTTTACTATATATTTCTTTGGCATTTATTTATTTATTCATTTTTTTATTATTGTTTCATTTTATATTGCTTCATTTTAAATTAAATTACAATTTATTATCTTAAGTATAAACTAATCTATATCTTAGGTCATACAATGATGTGTCAAAGAGAACGTTGCCCACTATCACACTATTATTATTATTGTTATTATCATATTTTTATTCTGTCCGAATATGTCCAAATATGTTATTATCCATTAATTATATATTTATTTATTATTTACAGTACCATATGTAAAACTGTACCATATATGTATATGTATGTATTTTTTATAACATTCTGTCACACAACGATATGCGATGAGATGTCATGTCACTTTAAATTAGCACATTTTTATCTATTTATTTATTTTTATTTTTATTTATATTTGTATTTTTATTTTTATTTTATTTCATTTTATTTATCTGGATATTCATCTTTATATTATTTAATACTATAAGTTATCTTATGACACTTTTTAGGATTCCCACATTTTTACACCACTCACTTCACTTACACTGTTACACCCTCGATCAACATTCCACACACACCGGAGCTGTTTTATAATAACATCACAACAATTTATTGTATACTGTATTATCACTATTGTTCATTGTATTAAAAATTATAAACTATTGTACAACCAAACGGAACCCACCTCCAAGGAGGGAACGCGGTCTTACTCAGACTATGTATACCGCCAGCTTCACTCCAGAGTCACATTCCTCTGAAGAAGCATAGAGCGAAACCGGTCAGGAATAAACTCAGGAACTCGGAACTAGACCCGTGACTTCTTTTTCCACCTTCATCAACTTGTCACAATGTACCAACATATATATATATATATATATATATATATATATATATATATATATATATATATATACACATACACATCGCCGGAGACATATACGGAAAACTTATACGAAGCGAAGCCAAGGGCTCGAACCTCAGCTCAGACGTATCAAAGTAACAGTTACTTTGATACGTCTGAGCTGAGGTTCGAGCCCTTGGCTTCGCTTCGTATCAGTTTCCGTATATGTCTTCGACGAGCGCATTGTCAGTCTCGTTCGTGATGACATGGAATTAAAAGTAAAAAGTTAATGTGGTAGAAAAAGATTAAGATCTACACTGCGGACCATTCAGTATAACACTTGCCCACGCGCACATACTACAATTGTACCATTATAGCGGGGATGGGTTGAGCAGAAAATTCGTGTATATGTGGCTCGAACATACAAATATAAGAAATTGTACTCAACTTATATCTCTCTTGATGGCGCAGTGGTTAGACACTGTTACTTTGATACGTCTGAGCTGAGGTTCGAGCCCTTGGCTTCGCTTCGTATCAGTTTCCGTATATGTCTCCGACGAGCGCATTGTCAGTCTCGTTCGTGATGACATGGAATTAAAAGTAAAAAGTTAATGTGGTTGAAAAAAGATTAAGATCTGCACTGGGGACCATTCAGTGTGTGTGAAAACCATATATATATATATATATATATATATATATATATATATATATATATATACATACATGGGCAGTCTGAACGTCATTAGCGCGGCCAGGGGTCGGGTCACGGAGGGTAGTACGCAAACCTTCGGTCAGGTCACTTACAAGCGCGAGGTTATCAGACCGGTCAACGATTTGGATGAAATGTACAGTAACCTAACAACTTTAATTCTAAATGCACAAAATAAATGTATTCATCTCAAGTCGATACGGAAGAATAGTAATACTCCCAAATGAATGACGTACAGGCTGAAATATGAGATCGAAATGAGCAGAGAACTTTGCGTAAGAATAAATAACGGGGAACACACCTTAGATCCAAATATAACGATGTGGTAAAACTGGTTAAAAAGAATACGCGCACAGCGAAACGTAACTATGAAATTAAGGTTGCCAGACAAGCGAGTTCCAACCTCAAGGGCTTCCTACATCTCTACAGAACAAAAAATAACGAAAGGATAGGGCCAATTAAAACGACGAAAATGTCATGATAGAATCGGAGGAAAAATTGAGTGAGGAGTTTAACAAATATTTTATCTCGGTGTTTTCTAAGGAGAGATTAGCTAAGGTACCTGACTGCGATCCGATTTTCAGTGGGGTTGAAGAAAGTAGACTACCAAATATCAGCATTAGTAAGGAAGTAGTAGTCAAATAGATTGATAGATTTAAAGCTATAAAATCCCCGGGTCCAGACGAAAATTTTCCAAGAGTGCTTAAAGAGCGTAAATTTGAAATCTGCGACCAGTGAACAGAAATATTTGATAAATCGGTAGACACCGATTTTATGCCCATTGCTTGGGGGCAGGCACACGTTGTTATTGTTTTCAAAAAGGGATATAAATTGTCTTTATGCAACTACAGGCCAATCAGTCTGACATCAGTTAATAGGTAAAATGCTTGAATCAGTAATAGTTAATAGACTCAGAGATCACATCGAGAGATATAATTTGATTCGTGACTAATCTTCTATTCTTTTACACTAAAGTATATAAGGCGTCAGATAACAATGATAGTTCGACAAAGTGCCCCACCAGAGACTACTAAATAAAATAGAAGCCCATGGCATAGGAGGAAAAGTGTTAGAATGGATTAGAGTTTGGATCAGTGACAGAAAACAGCGGGTCACCATAAATGGTGTAAAATCCAAATTGGGGAGTGGAATTGCCAAGGGCTCGGTTTTGGGTTCAACTCTTTATCCAAGCAGATAAACCTCGGGCCCTCCCAAGCATGTGATAAATCGCCACAAACCCAAGTAGATGACATAAACCCACAAATCAAAGCCCCAGACAAAAACGCCACAAGCCCAAGCATAGGACATTCTGTCACTACACGAAGTCGGAGGCTTCCCCTAGCACGTGACATTTCATCACTGCCTGAGTTACTAGGAAACCTCTCCCAAATAACCGGTAACCTCCCCCAGTGAAGAGCAGGTACAGATATTTAAGTATATAAAGTAACATAATTAAATATACCAACAGGCCCCCGTCGACATGGAAGTCCCCCAAGGCTTTGTCGTGGCCCCCCTACTCTTCACACTACTGCTGGCGGATGTCGGAAAAGGCGTGCGCAGCGACACGGTCGTCACTGCCTATGCCGACGATGTAGCACTATGGCACAAGTCCAGGCACAGGCGTCCCAAGCGCGACTCTGCACAACACAAAGCGGAACTTCGGGTATTCCAAAGCCAAATAGAGCTGGTGGTGGCACAACTCACGAGCCTGGGATTCTCACTCTCCTCGACCAAAACGGTGTACATGCCTGTACATCAAGTTGGCTACAATAGGGGAGAGTATCCCAACTGGAACCACATCACAGTCTGTGGCTCACCTGTGAAGCCCACGGCCTCAGCTCGATACCTGGGAGTCATTTTCCAGAGAGACGGACGGTGGACCAAGCACATCCAACAGGTCTCCCGAAACGCTAGACGAGCACTCAACCTGGTTCAGGCTATCCGACACGAGTCCTGGAGTAAGCACCGTGCCACCCTTATTCCCATAGTCCAGAGTCTTGTGCGCTCTCGGCTCCTCTTTGGCGCCCCTGCCCTCCACGACCTACCGCCAGAGACCCTACGCAACATGACCCGGATCGAGTGCCAAGCACTCCGCCTAGCGCTCGGTCTACCGACATCAGTCCCGCAGGAGCAAGTATACAGCGAAGCTGGGATCCTTCCTCTCCGACATCGTCTCAAGTGGGACGCCTGCAGATACTTTTTGGCTCCGCGAGGGTCCCAAACTCTACGGATGCGGAACTGACCGAAGGCTGGGTCGAAAACCAGACTACAGCTCTTATTCAAGGCCTGCCCAGCTCAATAAAGGACATCTGTCTCGCAGCCGGACTTCGACCAGACGACCGAAGGCTTGTATCCCAGCATCAATTCGACCCTGTTCCTCCCTGGGACCTGGACCCTCCCGACGTCACACCTGGCATCCCCGGACTAAACCGCGACGACAGCCCCCACCTGCTGTTAATGCGGACCCGAGAGTTACTGGCGAGAAAATATGCGGAAGACTTCCTCGTCTACACAGATGGCTCCGTCCGTGAGGACGGCCGCACTGGAGCGGGAGTCTTCCTGCAGCCGACAAACGAATCCTTCTCGGTGAAGCTTCCCCCCACCACCATCCAAACGGCCGAGCTCGTCGCCATCCGAGAAGCAGTGGTCAAGGTCATCAACCTACCCCAACCTCCACCACGAGTCACCATCCTCTCTGACTCCCGAACAAGCCTGACTATCCTGCAGGGAGCATACTACGAGTCGAGGTCCGAACTCCTCGACGACATACTACGCCTCTCGACTGAGGCCACAAATCTAGGCGTCCGCCTCCGTTATCAGTGGGTCCCATCCCACGTGGGACTACACGGAAATGAAATGGCGGATAGCGCCGCCAAACGAGGCGCTCTACTGCCAGAGGAATACCGGGTCGTGTTACAGCTCACGGTCTGCGACGCTTTCCGCAGGATAGAACAAGCTTCCTGGGACATCTGGGAGTCGGACTACGCCGCCACCGCAGCCTACCGGGGATGGCCCACTACTCGCCCTATGACCAAGGCCTCGGGCTCTTGCTCACTACCTCCTCACATATCTTCTGCTATTTCCAGGATCCGGGTCAACCACTGGTGGACCAAATTCCTACAACCTACCTGCACCTGCGGCACCGAACCGGTGTCCTTCCAGCACTGCCTCTTCTTCTGCCCCAAGCTGAAGGACCACTTCCTCCCTCTACGAGACCTCGGCGACCCTTCTACAGCCCTGGACCGCCTCCGGGCCAACACCACCACGGATTCAGGCCACACCCATATCGTCCTGGCAGCCCAGCTAACGTGCTCCTCCCCAGTAGGAGCCCTCCTCTAAAAAAGAAGGATCATCTTAAACACTCCATCACATCTACACATAAACCGTTCCCTCTGGCACATGCTCCTGTCAGGAGCAACCCCTCCCCACCGAACCCACAACACCACCGCAAGCTAAAAGACAGTCCCTAAATCGGATACCTCCGCTGGGACGCAAATATATATATATATATATATATATATATATATATATATATATATATATATATATATATATATATATATATATATACCAACGGAATAATTCTTATCCTGGCCAGATAGAAAATTTCTAAGAGCTAGTGAAGAAGGGTCTTACACCCGAATTCGCGATATAGCAAACATGACCACCTTCAGTGAAGTCATAAACATCCTTTCAAAGGAACCTTAGTCCATAGTAAGATATGGAAAATACATTTAAGAAAATAATAAATACACAAGTAGCCATCACTTTCAATATATATATATATATATATATATATATATATATATATATATATATATCTGCGTGTATGTGGGTGTGGGTGTGCGTGTACGGTGTTGGTTCATAACTGCATGATGTATTTGCATACTTTCACATTTAGTGTTGTATATATATTAAGTAATAACCTTAGAACGAGTTCGGAAGTCTATACATATGTGTATGCACATGAATGTACACTCACCCACGCACGCACAGGCACACCTGCATACAACGTACACGCGCACACATGTACATAGATATATGCACATAATCATACGAATGTACACGCACATGCACACATGAAACGAAAGTAGGTGCGTGTGTGATTCACCATGATCTCGGATTACGTGTGTGTGTGTGTGTGTGTGTGTGTGTGTTTTAAACGCGCGCACATGTGTGTTTCTGTATGTTATATATCTACGCGCCTTTCCCAGAGCTACAGATTCGCGAATCCTAATATACGTGGACATGACGAATAAATTACAAATTTACGGAAGAATTACGACCTTATTACAATACAACGTTGAACAAATAACCATAATGTAGGATAGCACCGAATTCCCTTGATTACTGTACTGATTATCGAAGCAAAATAAATGATTATGTAAAATTATTATCATGTTTTGGTGGCGGGCGATATTGAGCTAACGTTGCTATAGACCAAAAGAGCCTTTGCGCTTTTTTAATACTCGATGTAATTATATGGAAAGGCTTTGAATTTATAACATCAGAGATCGATTACCAACTCTTTTAAGCTTAATGAATAAATTTTAATTATTTTTTTCGCTACACTGGCTTGATGAACTCTTTTGTCATTATCGAATATATATTTTTTTCATAGTTTATTACTTCCTGTGATATTTTAAAATAATTATTCTGTGTCAACGAAAGTATGAAATTATGTTTAGAAAATGAATTTGATTAATGCAAGCATAACCTTACAAAAAAGTAATAAACTTGTTCATGGTATTATTACAAAATATATTCGTATATTTTCCGGTGTTCTGATAACATAATTCAAACACATGCATACGCACGAACGCACACACACACACGTATATATATATACGCGCGTACACACACACACAGACACACATACGTATCATACATCTGTCAAGTGGAATTTATTACCATACAATTTATGATATTTGGTGAGTGAAACGTTTGAATTATATTATTCATAATAACGAATTAATACTCTCTTGGGAATTCCATGTACATGATAAGTTAAGTTATTTTGTACGTTTGACAATCATTAAGTTCTTATGGTCAGCAGTGTGTGTGTGTGTGTGTGTGTGTGTGTGTGTGTGTGTGTGTGTGTGTGTGTGTGTGTGTGCGTATGTGTATATATACATACATGTATGTGTATGTGTGTGTTTAATAAAAATTTGCTGCGAGATAAAATAACTTCGTGTGTATAAACTTATTCCTCCAGGTGTGAATAAAAAATTAATATCTCGCCCAAGTAAAGACACAGGATCTCAAGCAGGGTAATCAGGGAAATGTACAGTAATGAGATTGATATTGGGGGAAGGATAATGAGGCAAGAGTAATGAGGGAAGGGCAATGATGGAAGGGTAATAAGGCAGGGGTAATGATGGAAGAGTAATGAGGCGAGGGAAATAAGGCAAGGGTAATGAGGTAAGGGTAATAAGGCAAGGGTAATGAGACAAGGGTAATGATGGAAGGGTAATGAAGCAAGGGAAATAAGGCAAGGGTAATGAGGAAAGGGTTATAAGGCAAGGGTAATGAGGAAAGGTAATAAGGCAAGGGTAATGATGGAAGGGTAATGATGGAGGAGTAATGAGGAATAGTTAATAAGACAAGGGCAATGAGGCAAGGGTAATGAAGGAAGAGTAACGAGGCAAGGGTAATAATGGAAGGGTAATGAGGTATGGGTAATGAGACAAGAGTAACATAGAAGGGTAAAGAGGCAAGGGTAACATGGAAAGGTAATGTGGCAAGAGTAATGAGGCAAGGGTAACAATGCAAGGGTAACATGGAAAGGTAATGAGGCAAGAGTAATGAGGCAAAGGTAACAATGCAAGGGTAATGAGGTAAGGGTAACAAGGCAAGGGTATTGAAACAGAGATTTCTTCAGCTAAATAACACTCCTTATTGCCAACCAGAACAAACAGTTTAAATACTACCACTCCTAAACAAGCGGACAATCCCACAGGATTCGTGGCGAGTAAATTAATTAAAAACCAGAAACAAGTAAATAAATAATTAATCAAATAAACAAACATTGTGTAACTCTGGTCCAGAGGGGTACCACTGAATATTAATTATATAAATTATGAAGCTAATACCCTTGATAGCAAAATGTGAAATCTAGATTAAAATTTGTAAATAACTAGAACATACATCTAACCTAGAAGTAGGCTGATAGCCTTTCGATAATAGAGGAATCAGTTGCTAGAATAGATTTCTCACTGAAGCGTCTTAATCTAGAATACTCCAAAGTTCTTAAACTCACTCGGGTAAACACCTAGGCAAAAATGAGTTTTTATTTATCTATGTATTTGTTCATCGACTTTTTATTTGTTTGTGTATCTATCTATTTATCAATTTGTTTATTATATTCTATTTATCCATTATATTTAATATACCTATCATTACTTTTATCTTTATTTATTTTTTCGTTTATTTCATTTTATATCTTATTCTATTTTTTTGGCATGTGCTTGTTCACTTATTTCTTAATTTCACCTTTTTTTTTTCTTCATTTGACTTATTTAAGGACGAATAAGTCTCCTGTCAACCAACTCTGGCGTTACACCTCTTAGCAACTTTACCCATTGCAACATAAATTTCATTTTTGGGCTAATTGTTGAGAAATATACTCTGAAAGATCATCGGCCAGGCTGTCCATTTCGTCGCAAACTTGTGTCAGAGGATTCCTTGACAGGGGCTAAAGCGTCGCCTTTGACATGTGGCACCGATTGAGAGGAGGTCGAGAACAGATTTGACCGACTAAATGACTTTAGTTGGGCCATTTCAACCTGGCAGATGTTTGTTGATTGGTTTATTGATTTGTTTCATTTGCTCATGTATTCATCAAATTACTTTGGTTGGGTCATTTCAACCTGGCAAATGTTGGTTTATTTATTTACTTGTTTTTATTTATATATCTAGTTTTATACATTTATCTTATCTATTTAAAAATATACTTGCTTCTTGTTTTCTTTTATTTTCTTTTTCTTTTTTCTTTACCTCGCTATTTTTTGTCTATTTATTCATTTACTTTAAATCATTTATAGAATTATTTTCTTTGTTTTTTTCTTCTTTATTTCCATGTTTATCTATTAGTTCATTTACTTTGATCTACGAGTATCTAACATTTTACTTAAATCTATTATTCATACATCTACTTAACTGTTTTCAACACTCAGCCATTACTCGCTCTCCGAGGGAGCTAGGCATGATAGCCTTCTGGGGATTTAAGTCCATATTCCCTTACTGACATCACGCGCGAACTTATGCGGATTCGAACAACCCAGCCTTGGCTTCTCTTCTTCAGAAAATATTGTCTAAGTACACCAACGTGAAGAATAATACATAAAAATAAAAAAAATTGCAAGTCATTATGACTGGAGAACTAAATAACAACCTTTCTACATTAGTGAACAGAATCTCAAGTCAAGTTCAAATGAACTATGGAGGAGGTAAGGCGGAAGGGGAAGGAGGGGGGAAAGAAGGGGGAAGGAGGTGGAAGGAGGGCGGGTGGTTTGCTTTCTTACACACAGAAATCATTTTATTCTTAAAAAAAAAAAAAAAAAAAAAAAAATAGGATTGATCTATTGCGAAATGTCCTTCCCTTGATTTTTTTATTCTTGCCAGAAATTCAACAAGTAAACAAATAAATAATTAAACAAGTATACATACATATACCAAGGCTTTTTCCCCCTTTCAAGGGAGGTAGCCAAAAAGGGAAAGGCATAAAAACACTCCCACCCATTTCATCCCTAGATACACTCCACACCCCTCCCACCCTCCCTCTCATCTGAGCACCTCCTGGATGACGGGTCATCCCTGCACCTTGCCCACCGCCCTGGGTCAGAAGCAGTGTCGCAAGACACAGCACATCCACAGCAAGGCCGCTTCATTTAATCGGCGACCCCCCCCCTCTCCGTCGCCCCTTGCATATAAGGAGAGGACGGGGAGAAATCCCTTCGGGCTGCGTCAAAATTTACTCACACATACTACCCCCCCACCCACCCCGCCCATTCCTCCTCATGCAGTCACACATCATCCATATACAACCATTCTCCACTCACCTCTGTCTTCCGTCCTCTCCCTTCCTTCCTCAACAGACATTCCCCTCTTCCCCAAGAGGGGAATGTATACTGTATATATATATATATATATACATATATATATTGTGTGTGTATGTATATTTTGGGGGGAACTAAAGGCAAAGAATTTTCATTTCGCGGTGTTTACAACAAAAACCTATTCATAAATCAAGGTTGTTGAAGAAAATATGATAAAAAAAATGAAAAAATAGATTAGTGGATGAAGCATCAGACAGAACAAGTATAAAAAATCAATAAAATTCAGATAAATGAATAGCTAGATAAATAAACAAGTGAATATACATAAGATAAAGTAAAAACAAACGGAAAGGTGGGAGTGGACCCTGAAGAAAATTCCATGTAAAATAAAGGAAGGCCAATGGAAGTGGAGGCCAAATGGTTGGATGGGCCATATCGGACGGATGAAGGGGCGAGCGGATGAAGAGGATAAGCGGATGGAAGGAGCAAATGGATGGAATAAAGCACGTGGATGAAGGGGGGTAAGCGGATGGAGGGGGCAAGTGGGTGTGGAGGGCAAGTGGATGGAGGGGGCAAGTGGATGAATGAGCGAGCAGCGGAGGGAACAAGGAGGGTGCAAATTGATGAAGGTGGAAGAGGATGAAAGAGGCAAGCGGATGTAGGTGGCGAGTGTATGAAAGGGGCAAGACGGATGGAGGGGGCAAACGGGTGAAAGGGGCAAACGGATGAAGGGGGCAAGTGAATGAAGGGTCGAGCAGATGCAGGTGGCAAGAGGATGAAAGGGGCACGAGGATGTGGGGGGAAGGCAGATAAAGGGTGTCAGACTGAAGGAAGAAACAAACGGATGGAAAGAAGGCATGGATGAAACAAATCAGACGGATGAACCAGGAGGAGGAGGAGGAAGAGGGGGAGGAGGAGGAGGAAAAGGAGATAGAGAAGGGGGAGAACGAGCAGAAGGAGAAGGAGAAGAAATAGAGTGGTGGTGGAAACAGAAAAAGGAAGACAATACACTAAGAGGAAAACTACCATTCCCTAACAAGCACCCAACATCCCACAGCTACCTGCTCTGTTATGTTCTCCTAGGAGCTAAACGCCTTCCAGCGTAAGCTCCTTAGCTCCTGCGATATATATATACATATATATATATATATATATATATATACTGTATATATATACATACATATATATACATACACCCATATACAATAAATCACATTTGACATCACACTAGATATACCAGAACTGTTTTTGTTAATCAATTTGTTATATTCCAGAATCAGATATGTGATTTATTATATATCAGAGTCGGTTATGCAATTCATGATATGTACAACCCAACTACGGAACCCGCCCCTAGGGAGGGACGTGGACTTGGTTCCCTATGTATAACGCCGGCTTCATTCCTCTGAAGAAGCTAAGAACGAAATGGGTCAGGAATAAAACTCAAGGATCAAATTCAGACCGTGGCTTTCCCTTTCCACTTTTCTTATATACATATATATATATATATATATATTCTGTATATATATATATATATATATATATATATATATTGTGTGTGTATGTATATTTTGGGGGGAACTAAAGGCAAATAAATTTTATTTCGCGGTGTTTACAACAAAAACCTATTCATAACTCAAGGTTGTTGAAGAAAATATGATAAAAAATAAAATGGAAAAAAAATAGATTAGTGGATGAAGCATCAGACAGAACTAGAAAGAAAAAACATATATATATATACTGTATATGTATATATATATGTATATATATATATATATATATATATATATATATATATATATAATCAATATCATCATCATAATCACCGTCATCTTTGTGGTTACCATCTTCATTATAATTTTCATTATTAATAATATTATTAATAAAATATACATAAATCAGGAAAAAATAAATATCTTCATTAATATTTTGAACATTTCAATTCTGACTACTGTACATGTAGACAATCGACTTCATTCAGCTTTGATGAAATTCTAGGAAACCCGAGGATCAAAAACTATACGAGTTTTTTGAATACCCAAATCTACTTTTATGCTTACTCCTTCACCAGACTATCGTATTCAGCTCCGTTTAGTTCCCAAGATGTCGAGAGATTAAGCTTAATAAAAAATATTTTAGTGTTAGCCTAAATAAATTAATTACTGCGTAAGCAAGATAAGTAAATGAACGGATGAATTAATACACAAATACGTAAACAAGCGGATGGAAATAAAACAAAAAAAATGAAGCCTGTGGTGTGTGTGTATGTACATGTGTGTGTATATGTGTCTGTGTGTTTGTGCATGCGTGTGCATATGTGCGTGTCCGTGTGTGTCTCTCTCCCTCTCTCTCTTTATCTCTTTATCTTTGTGTCTCTTTATCTCTTTATCTTTGTGTCTCTCTCCGCACACGCCCGCGTGTGCCCACGCTCGCCATGGGTTTGAGAAACCTCGGCTTGTTTCTGTTTGTCCCCCGCCTCTAACAAGCAAGACTCTTTCAGCTCAGCTCCTATGAATAGGAAGCTTGTTAGCATTCCATGTTTGTTCGTTGTTATCATTACACATGTGTAAAGCTGCACAGGGATATGTTGATGTGATTGTAGGCACAAGGGTGTTTGAAGGTGGTTACTTGTCCTTGTTTTGTGGCGAAATGTCACCCTAAAAGTCCTTGTGTCCTCTTCGGGGATTTTCCCACTTTTGGTTGAAGACAGGTGATTTTATACAGTACTTTTTTTGAGGGGGGGGGGGTCCAAGTTAATATGGGACTCTATCTTAGCTCTAGTTTCTCTTGATATCTTATCTTCACTCTATTGGTTGATAAACATAATTAAAACAAGTTTTTTGATAACTTAATCATACGGCTAGATCTTATAGTTCACGGACATGAGTTTCCAGGTTAGTCTGGAATTGTTTGCTCTGGTACGAGCACTAGTTTCTCTTGAAACCATATGCTCACTCCGTTGTTTGTTGAATATAATTAAACAAGTATTTTGAGAAGCTGACTATACAGTTAGATGCTATAGTTCACCGACAGTTTTGGAAAATCATTATATGCTTTTGAATGACACCCTAAGACATTGTTTTGTTATGTTTGTTTTGCTATTGTTGTTGGTTTTATAATATGACACTCGTTCATATATCTGCAGATGATAGGAATCAGACGGATTTTGTTAAAATATAAGATTAACACAAAGTCCTTCTCATACATTGACACCTTTGTTATTTATTTATCTATTAATATTGTTTGTGTATGCGATTGATGGCCGCCCAAAAGTATATCGAAAGAAACACCTGGACGGCTTCTTTATTAGTTCGTTTGAACTGTATCGAAATGCCGTAATAAAGGCTGCGTCCTCACACCATATTCCTTTGGCTAAATATCATTTGTGCCTCTTCGAGATCACCTTGTAAGATAAGGTCCAGGGGCCGAATTTATTAAAGATCCTAACCCCTAAGTCTAGACATAAATCTTCAAAACGGCTGAGATTTTACCTAAATCCTTATGTCAGTAACCTAAATCTTATGTCTAGAATGTCTATATACACTCTATGAAATGGCTGTAAAATTTACGGTACATTACTGAGAAATAATTCAGTATGACTGTATTGAGGAAGTTTACCAAGAAAATGCGTTTTCTCAGTAATGCACTGAAAACGTTTAGCCTTTGTGCGGCGCATTGCATTCTGGGATACATACAGATCTGATAGGTTGCATGAATGACCCTGTAACTTCCACCCCTGGAGAGAATATTTCATCTAGGGAGGAAATTGGCCTAGGAAGTTTAGCTAAGCCACTTCCAAAGACAAATCGCACACCCAGGCCAAAGAAGAAATTGAGGTTTGCTGACCAGGTGGTACAACAGAGTGATGCATTGCAATGTGATGAGGTGCTTCCTCATACGCCTTCTGGAAGTTGTGATTTTAAATGTGATGATCCAGATACACTCCCAACACCACAATCACAAAAAATAAGTACTAGTAATGCTGGTCATGCAAATCACAGGCCTCTTGAAACCCCAAGGTCGAAGAAGAGATTGAAATATTCTGAAGGTAATGAAGGATCAGAAAGTACATGTAGCATGATAAATGATTCCGTGTGTAGCATTAGCCACCAGCCCCTGGTACAAACTAGGCCACCTGTACCAGATGAGGCAATGGAGACCAGTGTTAAAGATGCGACTAGCAAACACAGGCCTAGGCTCTGTCTCAGAAGATCCAGGAATGACTCCACCATAAGAAATGAGGCAATTTGGATCAAAGACCTGACAAGAATATATTACTGGCGTCTATGTGCTTAACATCTGATCACATGAATGCTGTAAATATTCTAGTTCGTCAGCAATTTCCTGAAGTATTCGGGTTGCAGAGTACTTATCATGCTCCTGTTTTCTCAGAAAGTAAGCAACACTGGACATGCCCCATGCCATTTAAGTCAGTCCCAGACGGCCTCAGCTCTGCACAGATACATCACAATGGCCGTGACCATTGGGTTCTGACTGTTCGCCCTTCTGCCACTAATGACATATTCTTCATAGATAGCTTGCTACATAAAAATTCCATCAATCCTTCCTTAGAGGTTCAGATGGCCCAAATTTATGGCAAGCAAAAGAAGAGCATCAAGGTAAGGAATCCCAAAGTCCAACAGTACCGATTGTGGTATGTTTGTCATTGCCTTTTTGGTAGAATTCTGTGCAAATGGTGTCGATCAACTGCACAGAATATCATTTGATGTCAATATCATGAGGCATCATTTGGCTGCTTGTTTGGAAAGTAAGTCATTCACACCATTTCCTAAGTTGTCATCCAGAGTAAGCAAGCGTAATGAAGGTGTTGGTAGGCCATGTGTACAACAAATGGTTCCTTCTGAAATCGACTTGCTCTGCCCGTGTGGAATGCCAAATGTGTATGATGACATGGTAGGCTGTGATGGTAGGCATTGCTCCTGTTGGCTGGTATCACAAAAGCTGTGTCGGCCTGGTGAGCGACACTAGTGAAGTATGGACTTGCGAAAGCTGTACACAATAGGGCACCACCACCCCCTCCCCACCATTCTACTAAAGTCTCATCTCATGATCTACTGGTCAATGATTTTCTGTTACTCTTTCAACATTTTGTCAGTAGTCATCTTCGTGTGTGTCTTTTTATATTTCATTTTTTCATTTGTTTTATCTGTTTATTGTGTTTTGGGTAGATTTGTACATTTCTTTTGTATGTTTTCTTCAATTAAACATTCCATTTGTATCATCTCGCAGATAGGCAATTGCCAGATCCACATTTCTGAGCCCTTTCTAATTGGTTTATGGTATTTTTGCCAGGTCATTTTTTGCATGGTTGCATGATTTCAAATATTAGTTTTAATTGGAATTTCTTTACATGTATATGTGCATTTTCTTTTTTGTTTACTTGCTGCATTTTCTACTATATGCTCATCATGTATTTTAATAAATAAAAATAAATGCATAAAAACAGGTTCATTTGTCTTATTATTATAATACAAAATATACCATTGGAAAGTTATGTTTTATAAAATAATAATTTATAAAAACGATGAAAAGAATCGGGAGTAAAAGATAAAAAATGGAGGCATAAAAACATCTTCATTTAATAATATACTAAACTTTCACAAAAAAAAAATAAAGAGATGATATTTAGAAAGTCTTTGGGGGAAAAGATCAGCAAAACTAAAAATCTGGACATTTAAAATGCACAAAAAACCGACTTCTTTTATATGAACAAAAGTAACCAATTATTTTTTTTTTTAATTTTTGAAACGTTTGATACCATTGGAAAGGTACGGTTATAAAAAAAATTACTGTTGAAATTTCACCAAAAAATCGCAAAAACTAAGGAGATGGTATTGGGCTTTGGGAAATAATATCAGCAAAATTCAAAATGGACGATTAAAATGCACAAAAAGGGGCTAAGTATATCTGATAAAAAAAATAACCAATTAAATGTCATATCTTTCATAAACATATGGCAGCATTGGAAAGAAAATGTTGTAAAGAATAATATACTAAACTTTCACTAAAAAATTCAAAATCTAAAGAGACGGTATTAAAAATACTTTGAGAAATATCAGCAAAATTCAAAATGGACATTTAAAATGCACGAAAAAAGCCTAAGTATATCTGATCAAAAATAGCCAACTAAATGTAGATTTTTTTTATTTTTTTATTTTATACTACTGGAAAATTAAGGTTATTTCACTAAAAAAAATCAAAATCTAAAGAGATGGTATTAGAAAAACTTTGGGAAATGATATCAGCAAAAATTCAAAATGGTCATCTAAAATGCCCAAAAAAGGCTAAGTATATCTGATCAAAAATAACCAATTAAATGTAGAAGTTTTAAAAACATTTTATACTGGAAAATCAAGGTTATAAAGAAAAATATACTGAAATCTCACAAAAAAAAATCTCAAAAACTAAAGAGATGGTATTAGAAATACTTTGGGAAAAAAGATCAGCAAAATTCAAAATGGCCGTTTAAAGTGCGCTAAAAACGGCTTCGTATATATGATAAAAAAAAATAACCAACTAAATTTGGGATTTAAAAAAAACTTTTGATACCTTTGGAAAGATAAGGCTATAAAGAATAATATGCAAAAATTTCACAACAAAATCTCAAAACTAGAGATGATATTAAAAATACTTTGGGAAAAAAGATCAGCAATATCTAAAATGGCCGTTTAAAATGCGCAAAAACGGCTTCGAATATTTCATCAAAAACATCCACCTCGACATGGGACTTTTTCAAAACATTTGATACTACTGGAAAGGTAAGGTTTTAAGGAATATAATACTTAATTTTCATTTTAAAAGATCAGCAAAATCCAAAATAGCCGTTTAAAATGCGCAAAAACGGCTTCGTATATTTCATCAAAAACACCCAACTCAACATAGAACTTTTTCAAAACATTTGATACCATTGGGAAAAGGTAAGGTTTTATGGAATACAATACTTAAATTTTAAAATACTAAAAAATATAGAAATGAGAAAAGAATGAAAATAGTGTTTGAGATCAGCAAATTCATCAGCAGAATCATCATCATTTTACACCCACCTTCTTTTACATCACATCTAACTAGGAAACATAGATATTGGACTCACACATTATTGCAAGACAGCTGTTTCCAAATTAGCACAGAGGAAACTTATTTCTATGTAAATGAAATCTTAGAAATGGAAATTGATGAAAATGATGTTTCGCTGAATAATGATACAGATGATGATGATTCGCTCTCGGATGAGATGAAGGAAGAGCTACTTTTGTGGGAATTAGCAATATTTTACTTGAATTTAGAAGCAAATTTTTTTTATACCTACCAAAACAGTACAAAAAATTGTAGATGAAGTCAGATGCATACAACAGATAGAGAATAAACATGCAAAAAAAATTATGTGAAAAATTGATTGAGGCAGGTGTAGAAAATGACAAAATTCAAGGAATTCTTGAGGCAGTTGGTGGAGCAGGGATTTTTCTGAGAAGTATGAATGGTCCCTTAAGATCAGAACAAACTAGAAAAACATATTATGAGAATAAATTTCCTTCTTTGCGTCCTAGACCAATATATCTTGGACATGATGATGAAAACAGTGCAAGATATGCTCAATACATCCCAATTAAAGAGAGTATAAAATTTCTGTATGATAGTTATCCTGCTTTCATAAATTTACATAATGTCCCAGAAGCTTGTACTGCAGTAAATGAGATGCCTGAGATACTCAGAGATGTTAAAGATGGGACAGTATTTAGATCAAATGCTTTATTTCAGCAGGAATCGTTCCAAATTATTTTGTACCAAGATGCCTTTGAAGTGGTGAATCCTCTGGGATCAGCCAGGAAGAAGCATAAAGTTGTAGGTGTCTATTTTACCTTGGCTAATATTGATTCACATTTACGGTCATCTGTTGACCATATGCAACTGGTTATGCTATTCACCGAGTCGGCTCTGCAGTTTGGGCAAGATAAAGTGTTTTCAAGACTAGTGAAATATCTGCAGTCACTGGAAACTACAGGCATAAAAGTGAAAACTGTTGAAGGTGAAAAGAATATTCAAGGCACTGTTTGTGCAATTGTTGGAGATAATCTTGGATCTCATGGAATTGGTGGATTTGTGGAGAGTTTTAGACACCAATACTTTTGCAGATTTTGCACACTTGACTTGGACTCCTTCAGAGAGACACCATACAAACTTGGGACTAGGAGATCTGTAAAGTTACACCAGGGATATTAAATACACTGATGAGCATACTGACCTTGCTTCTCATGATGGTATTAAATTTGATTCAGTTTTTAACCAGTTGACACATTTTCTTGTTGCAAATCCAGGACTGCCACCTTGCTTGGGACGTGACCTCTTTGAAGGTGTAATGTCATATGACATGCCACTCATTATACATAATCTTGTCAACAAGAAGTGGTTTAGTTATGACAAATTGAATAGCAGGATATTTAACCTGGTTTTATCAGGAACTGATAGCTTGGATAGACCAGGCGGTGTAACTAGGAATAATGACAGACTGGTGGGCCATGCTGTTCAAAATTGGGTTTTTCTCAGGCTGTTTTCTGTGTAGATTGGGGATTTAGTTAAAGATACCAATGATGAAGTCTGGCAGCTTTATTTAAAGTCGATAGTCGAATTGGTTTGTGCTCCAGCTATAGCCCAAGGTCAGATTGTCTTTTTGGCTTCTCTAATTGAGGGTTATATTGATTACAGAGCTACGATATTCCCAAACATCAACCTTAGACCAAAATATCATTTTCTCTGTCACTACCCTGAGCTAATTGTCAGATTTGGTCCACTGATCCGATTGTGGACAATGAGATTTGAGAGCAAACACTCATACTTTAAAAAGTGTGCTAGAGGTCTTCATAATTTCAAAAATCTCCCCAAATCACTTGCCAAAAGACATCAGTTGCTACAGGCATTTTACAGTGCTGGTTGTCTCTTCCCTGCTGCCTTTCAAATAAAACATTCTATAGATTTCAAGCTTGACATTCTTGATGGACATATTAAAACAGCAATAGTTGGTCAACATTTTTCACATTCAAATACAGTGATGGCCAATTCAGTAGTATTTAGAGGTACTGAGTTCAAAAAAGACCAAGCCTTGCTTCTAGAAAAGAACGAGGATGGTTTTCTGGTAGGAAAAATTATCCTTATTTTGGTGAAAGAAATGACTGTGCTTTTTGTTGTGCAAACCTATCAGTTCATTTCTGTGCCAACCTTTGGCTTGCTAATATGTCATGAATCCTCACAGTCTGTAAAGAGTTCAAAATGTGTAAATTTGGGTCATATTCCGAGTTATACACCCCTTAGCATCTACAAGCTTGGACAGGACTGGGGAATTTCATTAAAACACACTGTTCCTACATAAATATAATATATGTAGACAAGCAGATTTATGTGCAATGCAAATACAAGCCAGCCTCAAAAGTTTTGTTTGTTGAACTTGCATAGTTTTCAGACAAGTGTATAAGTATTGATTAGTGTGTGTGTCAGACCTCTTTCCCCATCGCACTGACAGTGCGGTGGGCAGGGTGCAGGGATGACCCGTCATCCAGGAGGTGCTCAGATGAGAGGAAGGGTGGGAGGGGTGTGGAGTGTATTTAGGGATGAAATGGGTGGGAGTGTTTTTATGCCTTTCCCTTTTTGGCTACCTCCCTTGGAAGGGGGAAAAAGCCTTGGTATATGTATGTATGTATGTACATCTCATTTCTTGCATTTGGTGGTGTGTAGCTGTTTCTGGACTACATACTGTCATTTTCCAGTGGCTGTATCAGTTTTAAACATGGATGAAGTGAAAGACCTACTCTTGTCCGGCCTGGTGAAACTTAAGCTTGAACACAAGCTAGAAGAAGTGATGAAATGCCTGGAGGATGTTGGAGTGGATAGAGCTGATGAGTTGAGGCTTATAAAAGACATCAACCTTCATGCAGCACTGAAGCCTATAAAGGCCAGAGCCCTCATGGAGACATGGACAGCCCAGGATAAGTCAAGTGGTATGTTTGTGTCTGTAGGAGATTTAACTTGGGTTGACAAAAATGGGTTCACAGGCATCCATCATTATTTCAACATGAAAACATCAAGACAGAATTAAGCCAGTAAAATATATTTTCTGTAAGTAGCTGTAAACAAAGTGAGTACACTTCCCAGCCTTTTTAAAATAGAAATCTGTGCTTAGAATGTGTATTGGAAATTGAAGTCCCTTAAACAGCATTTTAGGAAAAATGAGAAATCAAATGAATGCTATGAATGGGCAAGCCCAATTTAGAGTTGGCCATGATAAGTGGGTGGGGATGTGGTCCTGATCAGGGCCATCCACATTGGGCAGAACCTGGTCAGTTTAATTAAATTCATTTGTTATAATTTACAGTGGATGATAACCGTCAAGTTGTCAATGAAGCAAGCAGTCCCCTACAACTGATACCTCGCACCCCCTTGTGGTCCATAGTTCCTGACAGCCAGTCACCATCCCCAAGTGCTCACTGTGCAACATGGCCCTCAACTGATGAGCTGACATTTGAGGACATGGAAGACAGGCCAAAGGAGGTCAGGAAGGCAGTTCATAGAGTGCTGAAGCATGGTGGAACTGCAGAGCTGTCTCCCAGAGATAGGAGGGCCATTATCAGACATGTGGTGGCCAAAGTACTGCAGGTGCACCCAAAGCCTTATCGGTGTCACATGGTAGTGATTGCTAAAAAAGTGATTGACATCTTCCCATGCCTCAAAGATGCACAAGTGGCTGGCACTAGTATTGGCAGAGGATATGATTCTGTTCTCAACCAGCTGGTTGCTAGAGTGGAGACTGAGAGGCATGGGCAGTACAAAATAAAGAGAATTGCTGAAGATTCTGACAGTGAAGAAGCTACAGTAATAAAAAAATCAAGTTATGGACCAACAAATAGATTGCCTGACCCCCCCCCCCCTGAGGAACAATCTGGTCCTGAGTTTGAGTATTACCATCAGAGGGTAATGATTATGAAGGGCTGCAGTATATTCGTGCTGAAGGACAAATGGCCAGCTCTGTTTACAGCAGAAGCTTTGGATGGTCACTTTCAACAACTGATGGGCTTCAGTTGTCAAGGCAGAATGCTGGAGGCTTTTGGGGAGAAGCAGCAACTTATTGTTGACTCTTTTGAAGAAGAAAGCAGAGTAAAATCCAAACTTGCAAAGAAACTGAGGGGCAGACTAAGAGGTGCAAAAAAAGCGTGTGAAGAAGTGGGAAATCAGTTGCCCTACCAGGCGGCAACAATTACCCTCATCATGGCATACTTTCAAGAGGAAAAAGAATCCCTGTTTCGAGTTGCAGAGGTAGGATTTATACTATACTTGTTAAGCAACTACAGAATTAAAAGATATTTCAATAAAAAGAAAAAGTTTTAAAAAAGCTGCAACATAACAAAAAGACTTTAAATAATATTAGAATTATTCAGTATCCAGGACATTTTAGGCAATATATTAAGTTGAGAATTTATTGGTGATGTACACATGACTTGAAAGAAAGATTTATGTTGAAATTATATGAATAATTAATTGCTCTATTTCTTTTCTAAGAACCATCTGATGTTAACAGACTGACAGAGGAACCAGACTTCCCAAAAACACCATGTCTGATTGCAGTTGGTAAGAATATGTGTATGCATAAAATATTATAATATGTAAATTACTTGCTCTTACACTATTCCATGTCCTCTTTATTTTAATCAGGAAACTTCTGTTTGTCCAACCATGATTTCCTTTTTTGAATTCCTAATTATCCTGAACAAGTAAAGAGCTGTTAATGTTGAGCCCTGGCAAATGACTGTTTAGAAGCCTTGAAATTGTTCATGTGTTTCCACTGCAGTGATATTTGCCTCACACAATAGTCACCTTTCTCTAGGTCTTTAACCCATTACCTACCAGTGATCTCATATGAGATCACTTAAAAATTACAAATTTCCTAATTATCTGTCAATATTTACACATATCTTACCTTTTTGCTATATCTACTAGGTATATTTCTCTGATATTCTAATGAGGTTTCCTAATTTTTCACTGAAAATTTAACGAAACATAAGTTCATAATTATCAGAATTTGACTAGGGAGAAGTGTCAATATAAAATTATTCAAATAAGTCATACTAAACTACAATTAGAAGATAATAGCAGATCCCACAAGACGAAAATGTAGTAGCACATTTAGTAAATTGTTTTAATTACCCACTGTCGGAGAAACAAAGCAAAAGAAACAGACGAACTGTATACAGTATTTCGACTACTTCTGCCGAAGAGGACCACAGTAGTGGTCGAAATATACAGTTCGTTTGTTTCTTTTCCTTTGTTTCTGCAACAGTGGGTAATTAAAACATAATAGCTGATGGTACATGTTGAAATAACATACATTAAATTAAACATTTGAATGCTTGAAACAATAGTAGATGTAGTATAAAGAGAATAGAGGGCAATAAAAGTTGCCGATCTCATATGAGATCATTGGGAAGAAGTGATTACAAATTAGACGGGTCACAACGTGTTTACTGTTGCCCCACCAGATAGCTGAGCATAGGTATTGCTTGTTGAAACTTGTTGATACCTGTCTAATTTGAAGCCTTTATTTTTGAAGAACACCTTGCTGTTGATGAAATGATAGTCAAATATTATGGTCATCACGCTCTGAAGCAATTCATCAGGGGTAAGCCAATTAGGTTTGGCTACAAGTTTTGGGCATTATGCGGTGTCTCTGGTTATTGCTACAATTTTGATCTTTATTGTGGCAATAGCTCATCTGATGACAAACACGCAGACTTACTGCTTGGATCAAAAGTTGTATTGAACATGCTAGATGTCGTAGAAGAACCATAATCACATAGTGTCTTCTTTTATAACTTATTTACTGGATATGAGTTACTGGTTCATCTTCGCGATCTCAGCTTTCAAGCAACTGGAATGTGCGCGAGAACAGGGTAAAGAAATGCCCTTTGATGGAAGCAAAAGAACTGAAAAAGCAAAAAAGAGGAACATACAGATTTAGATTTGACACCAATGAAGAAATTCTTTTCGTAAGATGACTTGATAATACATGAGTCACAATTGGAAGTACAGTAATTATGATACAGTGGAACCTCTTCAAAAAGTGCAACGTTGGCTGAAGGAATGCAAAACAAAGGATTCAGTTCCTCAACCTCATGTGTTAAAAAATTACAGTGCATATATGGGAGGCAGGGCCGTTTCTAGCTATAGGCGGTATAGGCGATTGCCTAGGGCCCCCAACCTACCAGGGGGCCCCCGGCCGGCCCAATGGCTAGGTAACGCTACCGAAGGTCAAATATGAGCCTGTGCCTCTCCCGCTCGCCGACGCAAATAAACAACACGCCTCTTGCAGTGTTTGTTATTGTTTGAAATGTTTTGATCGTCTGCTAAAAATACTATCTTGTTAAAAATCACCTATATCTTATTTAATCTAAAGATATAATATGGTAAGCATTAATTGGCTTTATTTATTCATTTATGTGTTCACTAAGCTAGGGCTTATGGCTACAGATGTTACTAATTGTTGATTACAAACTCTTTTTGGCCATTAGCTTACTATTCTTTGTCCAATTGTTTGGCTTTATTTGTCACTGGAATTGGCATCACCAGCGTTCTTGTTTACTCTTTGGTCGCTTCATGCTTAGCTTCTGATAGTGTAAATTTGTAAGTTTGTGTGTTCTGTGACTGTAAGTTGGAATTCCTTTTATTATATTTGTATGCACAATAGGAAATGTTTGTATTCTATGGAATGTTTACCTTTTCCACCTTTTTCAATATTCAATGTTCATATATGTTCATATGTTCAATTTTGTTGATTTTGTATCGATATTTTATCCAATCCCTTATTCATTTATTCGCTTATTTCTTTATTATCAAAATTATGATTATTTATTTTCTCACTTCACCTACCTAATGAAAAAAACACTAGATGGCAGGACCGAGGTTAGCTCAAAAGGAAGTGACAGAAATACATGAATTCTATTCCGTTTGTCGTGTGGTCCGTTTCTCTAGTTCGTATATAATATTAAGATAACCACAGGCTCAACAATCACCCATCTGTTCACCTTTCAGGTCTACCCGAATTTCGTGTATGTAGAATTATTTTTATTAAGGGGTATTTAAAAGGTTTACACTTTACAGATATCTGTGTTAGGCCTACACTGATAAAAATAATCATATTTATTCTACTCGAATATCGTGTATGTAAAATTGATTCCATGTATTTATAAGGTTTTCACTTAACAGATTTCTGTGCTAGGCCTACATTAGACTCTAAGACTCGCCAATCATCATTCCCGTAATGGCATCAAAACGAATTTATCTCAGCGGAGCAGAGAAACGAAAGAAAAAGAAATTTGACGAAGAAAAATGGTCAAAAGAAAAAGGTAATTCATTATCGCTTATTTAATAATTTAAAGAAACATATTAAAGTTTGGTTTTATTATGTTTTCGGAATGGTGAGTATTATTTTAGACTAACGCCTAATCATCTAAGGAAATTTGTAATTTTGCAGGATCAATTCTAAAATATATTGGAGCTCCAGACAGCAAGCCAGAGGAATATTCTGAACTTCCTGAACAGGATGCTCCAGTGCCATCACATTCATCAGGATCTGTCCAGGAAGCTGTACTGCCACCAAGACCACCACATTCCCCAGAACCACAGAAGGCATCATCTACTTCTGAGCAGCCTCCCATTTATTCTAAACCACTAGATCCTGCTAACTGGCCAACCATTCTGTCTGATGCATTTAGAACGGATGCAGTAGGTAGAGGGCCATTTCAGATTAGTTCTGATTTCACATTTCCCAAAAAAAGAAGACGGAAGAAGTTTCCATTATCATTATTTTTGTAGAACATTGGTTAATGGAGAAAAGATGAAGCGGACTTGGCTTATCTACTCAAAAACAAAAAATGCTCTCTATTGCTTTTGTTGTAAATTATTTTCAACCAAAGAACAAAAGTTAGTGACAGAAGGACTGACAGACTGGAAAAACATAGGCACACTTTTGAAAAGTCATGAGAGCAGTTCAGCACACATAGCGCACATGGCAACCTGGAAAGATTTACAACTCAGTTTGCAAACTGGAAAGACAATAGACCAAGCTGAAAGAACACTATTGGAGGCTGAAAAGAGGCGCTGGAGAGATGTCCTGACTCGCTTAATCGCCATTATCCAATCCTTAGCCGAGAGAAATCTTGCATTTAGAGGTTCATCAAACACGTTACACCAGCAGAATAATGGGAATTTTCTAAAAGAGGTGGAGCTGCTTGCTAAATTTGATCCTGTCATGAAGCAGCACATTGAGCGTGTTGAGAGTGACCAGTTCAGTCATTCCAGCTACCTTGGAAATATCATCCAAAATGAACTTATTGCTTCAGTCAGTACTAAAATAATGGACACAATGGTGACTGAAGTTAAACAGTCCAAATATTATTCAATTATTTTGGACTGTACTCCCGATGTAAGCCATCAAGAACAGATGTCAGTCGTCATAAGGACTGTCAAAATGGATAAGAAACCAGAAATTAAGGAACATTTTATGGGGTTCCTTGTAGCTTCTGAAACAACAGGTCTTGGTTTGTCATCTCTAATTATAAAGAAACTGACGGAACTGAATATTCTCCTTGAAGATTGCAGAGGACAATCATATGATAATGGTGCCAACATGAAAGGGAGAAACAAAGGAGTTCAAGCCAGACTTCTTGAGAAGAACCCTCGTGCACTCTATGTTCCATGTGGAGCACATTCCCTAAACTTGATGATATCTGATGCAGCAACAGCTTCAATAGATGCCACTAGCTATTTCGGCACTGTTTAGAAACTGTACAACCTATTTTCAGCCTCACCACAAAGATGGGCAATCCTAAAAGATTATGTCACTGTTGCACTCAAGACCTGGAGTGACACAAGATGGGAGAGCCGTATTAATAGCATAGAAGCTGTGCGGTATCAGGCCTCTAATATAAGGGAAGCTTTGTTGAAGGTCAGGGAAGTGTCTGATCCTCTGACCAAGGTTGAAGCCCAAAGTCTGGCAGAAGAGGTGGGGTCATACCGATTTATCATTTGCACAGTCATATGGTATGACATTCTACACATTGTGAACCATGTCAGTAAGCTCCTGCAGTCTCCTAAAATGCAGCTTGATGTGGCAGTTGACCTCCTTACTAAAGCGAAAACATCTCTGACTAACTACAGAAGAATTGGATTCACTTCAGCTCAAGTCTCTGCTAAAGATATGTGTGAGGAAATGAATGTAGAGGCTGTACTCAAAGAAAAGAGATTAAGAAGTACAAAAAGACACTTTGCTTATGAGGCCGCAGATGAGATCTGCAATGAAGAGGCTAGAAATAACATTCTTTAATGTTGTTGTTGACACTACCATTCAATCCTTAACTGATAGATTTAAAACTCTGAGTGAAGTAAGAGACCAATTTGGAGTGCTGCTCAATTTCCAGAAACTGGATGATCAGTCATTGAACAACCAGTGTGACAAACTATGCAAGACATTAACCTCTGGAAATGAAAGTGACATTGATGGAAAGGAACTGGCTATGGAAGTTAAACACTTACCAAGTTTGCCCTCAGACGAAATGACTGCTCTTGAGCTCCTCACCTTTATCCACAAAAAACATTTTGAGGAATTGTATCCCAATCTGTGGGTTGCACTGAGAATTGCCTGTACTCTGCCTGTGACTGTGGCCTCAGCAGAGAGGAGCTTTTCGAAGCTGAAACTCATCAAGACCTATTTAAGATCATCTATGGGGCAGGAGCGACTCAGTGGTCTTGCAATAATCAGCATCAACCATGAAGTGGGGAAAGACGTGTTGTATGAAGATATCATTGATGATTTTGCTAGTAAAAAAAAAAGCCAGAAAGCAGAGATTTTGAGCCCAATACAATGCAGTTGGTGGTGGTTTGTATTCAGAGACTGTGATGTTAAGTTACTACTATTTTGGAGTGTGGTTTGTATTCAGAGACTGTGATGTTAAGTTACCAATATTTTGAAGTGTGGTTTGTATTCAGAGACTGTGATGTTAAGTTAAAATAAATGTTTAAATAAATAAATATGGTGTAATAGTTACTTGCATCCTTTAACACCATCAAAAGATATAGAAATCGTTTAATTACTGTTTGGCAAACTTCACAGGTATAAATGAAATACCAATCTGTCTAGCTCTCTAACTTTTGAGGGCCCCTAACTGCCTCTTGCCTAGGGCCCCACAAAGCTAGAAACGGCCCTGATGGGAGGTGTCGATTTTCATGATTGGTGGATCAGCAAATATGCAACAACAATCAGAGCTAAAAAGTGGTATTGGCCTATTTTCATTCGAATTGTGGACATGGCAGTTGTGAATGCCCATATCATATATAACTTGATAGAGAGCGAAGATGGAAAATCAGCCACCAAAATGAATTTGCTTGAATTTAGAAGAGCAATTTGCCGATCCTATCTAAAAATCCCTACAAACAGGCAACAACCAGGTAAAAAGCGCAGCTGTTCAGCGCCTTCACAAAACCCTCACGATGTTCGTTTTGATTGCAAAGGACACATTATAATAAAACGAAGTGAACAAAGGCGATGCCAGAATAAGCCATGCACTGCTAGGCCCAGGACATATTGTTCGAAATGCACAGTCACTCTATGCGTAACCTGTTTCTCTTCTTATCATAAGTACAATGGCTGAAGATAAAAGTAGCTAAAAAATTGATCAAGTGTGCAGTCACTATATGTGTAAACTGTTTCTCTTCATAATATTATAATTACAAAGGACAAACATTTTCAGCATTAGTTCATATTACTTATTTTGTATAGCTATTTTTTTCCTTTGAAAATATTTTTTTTTATTTATGTATATTTTTTGGTATTGTATGTCTTTTTTTGCTTTGAAAAATAAAGTGCATATGGTTATATATAAATCTTCATTTATCCATATATAATAAGTAGTCTTGAATACCATAATCAAATATTGCATTTTGAGATACACTGGGGTTATTGCAACTGTATCATCCCAGTGATCTCATATGAGATCACCCAATATCTCGCTTATTTCTATTTAAATCGTTATTTTGACTATTCCAGCGTGTTTCTAAGGCTCTTTTATGCCAGATATCAGTTTCATAAAAAAATTCTAGTTAATAGAATTATGGGAGGTAACGGGTTAAATATCAAGTCATTAAATATGTTTATATATTTTTTGAAGGAACCCCTTGCCTTTACAATGGATCAAATTTCTACTTGGCATCAGATGGAGTGATCGTCATGAGGGATATTCCATGCTTCATCCAGGCCTTTTCTCTCATGTTTGAGCTATTTTTCAACATGGATGTAAAATACCCATCAGATGCTGGGTTTACTTTGGAGTTTGCTCAGAGGTACTTGTTCAAGTGGATCAGTAAATCTAGATTCAATAAAGATAGTTGCAGTAATACATGTATTTCATTTAAAATCCAAAATAGCATTCCATGATTGAAGTAACTTTAAATGTTAAATTGAATTTTCCATCCAGGTTCTTCATGAATATCAATCCAATTTCTGGGACCAAAAAAAAAGGTGGGTCCTGTTAGCCCAAAGGTGCTGTCTCTGTTTAATCTGATCAGCCAGAGCATGAGTGAGAATGTTTTGATTTTCTAACTTTGATGGGAAAAAGTGTTGTTTATATGTACATATAGTTTTCTTTGCATATTTATTTGTAAATTGCTTTATAAATCAGTATTTTTATCATTTCAACAGTCAGCGGGGTTATGTATAAATTCTTGTATTGGCTTCAGTAGGATAATGATAATGGGTCTCAAGCAAAATACCTACAATGCTCTTTTTATGTTATGTACATTTATTTTCATACTGCTTGTAGTTTTTTACACCTTGTACATAGTTTTTTATATCCATTTAATTAAATGGTACAATGATGTTATTGTTACCCCATTTACATTTCTCCCTGGAGTTACTTGGGGTAACAATAACATCATTGTACCATTTAATGATTCTATCAACTCGGTCTCCAAACTTCTACCTAATAATCAAATCAAATTTATTTACAATTATCCAAACAGCATTTTTAGAAAGGTAGTTAATGTACACCGGAGGGATGATGTGGACCAAAACTCCGGGGTATATAAATTGCCGTGTAAAGACTGATGATGTGTACTGGGGCCAGACTGGCAGGAATTTGTCCACGAGATTAAAGGAACATAAAAACTCCATAAAATATGGACAAGTTAACTCCGCTGTGTTCCTTCATGCCAGCCAAAAAGACCATAGATTAGATTGGGATAATGCATCAATAATTTATAAATCACACTGTAGCTATAGAAGAAAAATTGTAGAATCTTCTCTAATAAAACATTATCCTAACTTTAATACCTCTAAAGGCCAGTGGCCCCCAGATTGTATTACCAAGTTAGCGGTCAACAAGATCATGTCTAAAGCGGTTGGACAAAATATCACCCCTTGTCCTACTTTGACCCGACCATTTCAAGGGCATGTGACCTGAGCCCCCCCCCCCCCCCACTTTCCTCATCCCCTTCTATGTACCCCTCATTTCTTCATATATACTTGTACCTTAACCTTATGTAAGCATTCTGCTGAAGAGGACTACAGAGAGTAGTCGAAATATACATTTTCTCTGTACTTTCCGTTATTATTTCTCCGATAGTGGGTTAACAGTGATCTTTTACAAATGTGTTATAACATACTAGTTTCCAATTCCTTGTCAATTTGTTTACACATGGTACATTGCATCATTTATTCTCTTAAGGATTTGATCTTAGTAGTTGTTCAGGTAAATGTTGTGATTCTTTAACTTTGATGGGAAAAAGTGTTGTTTATACAGTATGTACATATATTTTTCTTTGCACAATTACTTATTCCTAAATTGCTTTATACATCAGTATTTTTATAATTTTAACAGTCAGCGAGGTTATGAATAAATTCTTGTATTGGCTTCAGTAGAATAATGGTAACGGGTCTCAAGCACAATACCTACACTGCTCTTTTTGTGTTATGTAAGTTTATTTTTGTACTATAAGCTAGGCTACCAGTGTGTTAAATTTTCTTTGGAATGAACATATTTTCATTTGTTAGTCTTAATACTTCAAGTGCTAAGAGTCCTGTATGTTACCATTGCCAGCTGGCCAGTTCAGTTTAGTTTCTTTTTCTTTTCTTTTTTGTTAATGCTTGTAAGAGATTATATCACTTGAAGACTGCATTTAATTAGGTAGCATTCCTCACACAGACATATATGCCACGTATAGGCATATTTAAAAAATAAAATAAATAAATAAAATAATATCCTTGTGGAAAATACGGTATTATACTGTAAAAATTTCGGTCACCGTAAAAAATATCCTTGTGGAAAATAAATTATTATACTGTAAAAATTTCGGTCACTGTAAAAAAAATTCGGTGTGACCGTAATTTTTTACGGTAGAAAGATGGAAGCCTCAGCTGCCGGTATAGTACCGTAAAATTACTGAATTTTTTTTAGAGTGCTATAGACATGACGATTTAATCCGCCGACATAGGGATTTAGGTAAAACCTCCGCCATTTTGAAGATTTATGTCTAGACTTAGGTTCTTTTATTAATTCGGCTCCTGGATCATATCTTCATTACCCACTGGCCTCTGTCACCTTTCGGCCCTGTCCACTCTACCGGTTTCAAACGCGCCGGTTCAATTACAATGTACGTCAATGGTGGCGTTCAGACGCAGTTTTTCCTTGACTATGCGGTACAGCCGCTGTTTCCGCGCGGTTCAAACCGCTAGTGTGAACAGGGCTTTATCCTTACATTTCAAACATACAAGGCCAAGATTACGGATTTACTAAACTTTTCTACAAATGAAATAGATACCTGTAGATTATCATATTATTCGTAAAATCCTGTAGTGAAGAACTTGCTTCAAAATGTGCACAGCTACCTAAGCCTTAACCTTCGGCTTATGTATTAGGAGAATCAAGACTGGTAACAAGTGGATTCGAATCTGGGCTCACTGAAAGGAACGAGTGCTTTCGTCAACATTAACCCATTCCGTACCGCAGTCTAACGGTTCGTCGAACGCGGTTCGACAGACACGTGTTGAAAGTGATGTGTGAACGGGGTATTTGGTTGTCGAACACGTTGGTTAAACCCCAAAAACCCCGTTCACACGTTCACACATCACTTTAAACACGTGTCTGTCGAACCGCGTACTTTTACGCAGGTGTCACACTATGCGGCTGCGACGGACGCGGCCAAATGACGGGCAAGTTCAATTATCTTAATAAAATCACCTGACGACAGCCAGAACTGTATACAATGACCACCACGTCCCCTTGGTTAAGATATTCCCATTACTTATCAAGTCTTATGACTCATAAGGGAGACTGCTGTATTTATTATTGTCAATTTATCATTATTCACTATTTGCCTATTTGTTTATTATCTAACTATACCAATACATTTATCTATGTATTTTATTTGTTATTTACATTATTATAGTTTTTATTTATTCATTTATTATTTTGATTTTTTTCGCATCCGACCTAGGTATGGATCAAAAGGTATCCTGTCGGCATGCTCCGCCTTTGTAATCCTTTGTAAACAAGACGCAACGGCGGCCTCAGATAATATAATGTGTCTTAAACATCTCGAACACTTTCTATCATCAGAATGTAGGACTCCACTTGTTTTTCGGGGTATCTGGTTTATTGGCTTGTCTATAACATGTACTGATAATTTTTGTAAGAATATGTACTCAAGTTTGTAAAAAAAAAATTTAATAATAGAAAGCATTTCCCCCGAGCTGACGAATAGCTGTACGGTCTAAAATCAACATAAGAATGAAGGAGACTGCACGAGACCATAAAGCCTAACACAAAGTAGTTCCATGTCCCTTATTGCCTTTCATTCCTGTCCATATACTCAATAAACGTGGAATGATTTTTTTTTTCTGTTATGATAATTCACGCCTCATATTTCTTAGACTTGAGTAAATCAAAGTTTTTCAGCATTTTCTGTTTTTTTTTTCTCGCAAATATTGTAATAAAAAAAAACGTCTAAATACGAAAACTTCGTATAATAGGCCAAAGTAGTTCTATAGTATAGATAAAAAGTATAATGTCGAGCGATTCTCTTCAGCAAAGAGGTCTCGTTTGATTTATAAAATATATATATATACATATATATATAATATATACATATATATATATACATATATATATACATTTATATATACATATATATATACATATATATACATATATATATAATATATATATACATATATACATATATACATATATATACAATATATATACAATATATATACAATATATATATATATATATATATATATTGTTGAGACATTCTGACAGGTTGATGTAAGCGGAATAGGAAACACAGGAGTCTTGGTCTTGAGTTTATTCCTGACTAGTTTCGCAGGTATGCTTTTTCAAAGGAATATGTGTACAAACGGGCTGTGGGCATTATATACATGGGGTGGACCTCACCACCTCTCCGAGTTACCATAGTTGGTGGCGAATGTGAACATCACATTGTGGCTCACGTGACAATGAAGACATTTTTACAATTAAATATGGTAACACTAATACCAAATAAATTATTAATAGAAAATGTAACAATAGTAATGATAACGATGAAGATAAATAATTTAAATAATAATATTAACAATAATAACAAAGATGATAGTAGCAATACAGGAAATAATAACAATAAAATAAAAGTAATAATAATAAAAACAATAATAAAAATATATATATATAAAAATTATAATACTAATAACCAAGAAATGAAAATTAATATTATGACAATAATGGTGAAAACAATGATAATAGAAACGAAAAATTAATTAAATATTTAAATAGTAACAATAGTAATAACAATAATAATAATAAAGATAATGAAAGTAATAATAATAAAGATGGTAATAATAAAAATAAAAATGTAATGATAAAATTTCATCCTCCTTAGGTAGCATTAGCGGAACACACCTTAGAAACTCCTCCGACCTAATAGACAAACTCAACACATTTGACTTCACAGACCAACGCCTGATAAGCTTTGACATCACTTCCCTCTACACAAACGTAACAATAGACGGTGCCCTTCGGGCTGTTAAAGAAACAGTACAACACATTGACACCGACAACTTACCCATCAACAAGCGTGACTACTTGGAGTTGGTGGATAAGTGCATGAAATTTGGTTCCTTTGTTTTTAACAAGCAGGAATACAGACAACATGAGGGGCTTCCAATGGGGTCTCCATTGAGTGCGGTGGCAGCATCGCTCTACATGGAGACTTTGGAAAGGGACCACCTTCTGCATATCGTCCCAGCTAACTCCAGGTGGTACCGTTATGTTGACGACATCCTCTTCATTTCACACAAAACAAACGACACAAGAAACATACTGGAACAACTGAACAACGTGGACAAAAGAATCAAATTCACAGTAGAGGAAGAGACCAACGGTTCCCTACCTTTCCTAGACGCTGTCGTCATCAGATCGGACAGCAGCGCTAGGTTCAAGGTATACCGTAAACCGACAAACAAAGACGACTTCATCCACTATTTTAGCGCACACGACGAGAAGACCAAATCAGGGGTTATCATTGGGTTTTACCTTAGGGCTCTTAGAATATGCAGCGAGGAGTATTTACAAGAGGAAATTGAATACGTAACCGCTGCGTTCAGGAACCTAAGGTACCCAGAGGGCATGTTAGGGACGTCACTACGGAAAGCCATTAAAATCAGACAGAGGAAAGGATGTGAAGAGAGGACAAATTTACGATACCTTGTGGTTCCTAACTCTGGCCTCTCTCACATGCTTTCCAAAACGTTGAGACAGACAGGACTCATCATAGTAAATGACACAGGGAAGAAAATAGGACACTTGACCACCAACAGAACCAAGACGAACCGTGACAATAGCATCGTTTACAAAATTCCCTGCAAAGGATGTGACTGTGCATACTACGGAGAGACATACAGAGGACTTAACAACAGACTCAAGGAACACAAAGCGGACATTAGACACCACCGAGAAACCAACGCTCTAGTTAACCACATTGACACAGAGGGACATTTGCCTAACTGGGAGGGTTCCACCATTCTAGCTAAAGGACTACACAAGAAACAACGGAAAATAATTGAATCACTTTACATTGCCAACCACAAAAACACAAACAAGAGAACTGGTGACTCGAAATGGACAAAATCTACCGCGACACTTGCCCTCCAAGAATGGCTTCCCAGACCCCCCGACCCTAAATAGATACCTTTTTCCCACTTCGGCCTACCCTCTCCAGCTTTCTTCCTTTCACTCTGAAGTTCCTCCATGCTACCTTGCCCCAACTTTTTATCATGATTTATTCTTTTAATGCTATTTGTTACTATTTATTTTCAACACTTATTATTATCATTGTTATTATAACTATTATTTATTTATTATTTCTATCATTATATATTTATAATTTTATCATTACATTTTTATTTTTATTATTACCATCTTTATTATTATTACTTTCATTATCTTTATTATTATTATTGTTATTACTATTGTTACTATTTAAATATTTAATTAATTTTTCGTTTCTATTATCATTGTTTTCACCATTATTGTCATAATATTAATTTTCATTTCTTGGTTATTAGTATTATAATTTTTATATATATATATTTTTATTATTGTTTTTATTATTATTACTTTTATTTTATTGTTATTATTTCCTGTATTGCTACTATCATCTTTGTTATTATTGTTAATATTATTATTTAAATTATTTATCTTCATCGTTATCATTACTATTGTTACATTTTCTATTAATAATTTATTTGGTATTAGTGTTACCATATTTAATTGTAAAAATGTCTTCATTGTCACGTGAGCCACAATGTGATGTTCACATTCGCCACCAACTATGGTAACTCGGAGAGGTGGTGAGGTCCACCCCATGTATATAATGCCCACAGCCCGTTTGTACACATATTCCTTTGAAAAAGCATACCTGCGAAACTAGTCAGGAATAAACTCAAGACCAAGACTCCTGTGTTTCCTATTCCGCTTACATCATATATATATATATATATATATATATATATATATACATATATATATATATATTTATATATTATATATATATATATATATAGGGAACTCCTGTTGAGGTGTTATGTCTTGCTGCATTGCTTCTGACCCGAACAGTGTGGCGGGAATCAGGGATCTCCCTTCATCCACTAAGAGCCAAGATAGAAAGGACATTAAATGGAGGTTGGACGGGTGTGCGATGGGTGAAGAGTGGGTGAATGCTTTGACAATGCCACACGCACACCCTTTCGGTATAAGTATATACATATATATATATATATATATATATGTATGTATATATATATATATATATATATTATATAAATACATATATATACACAATTATATATATATATGTGTGTGTGTGTGTGTGTGCGCGCGCGCACGCGAATAAATCACAAAAAACACGTGATTCACAAAATGTGTAATAAAAAAACTAAAAATAAAATGAAAGGTGACCGAACGTTTTCGTCTATTTAAGACATTTGAAAATGTCTTAAATAGACGAAAACGTGGTCTTATTACACGCACACACATTATGTGTATATATATATATAATATATATATATATATATACATATATACAGTATATACATACACATGTATATACACGTGTGTATGTATATACATGTATAAGTATATAAGTGAGGAACTACAAAAGTACTATCTGATTTAAGACAAAAAGAAATTTCGTCGGAAACCGATTATTTCACAGTAATGCACACGAACCCTGGTATTCAAACTACATCTGCTACTCCGCTTATATAGCTGGGAAGCTTCGTATCAAGCGATGTATGAAAGTACTTTCCTATTCCTAAGCAAGTATTGCTTAATGGAGCGATTTGTACCGCACTGGGGTTCAGCCACTTGACAAACACGATACCGTAGCAGCAACTCCAGTCACCCAGAGACGTTGCCACATATCAAGCCCGATCTTTCTCACATCCACAGAGTTCGTGTATTTTTCTCAACATTTTTCTTTTGTTGCACGTTTATTTCTTTAGCAGCTAACACTACTTTGTAACCTAACCGTGTCTTGGATCACATGCTGGACTCATGATTGACAGCTATTACCTTCCCGGATGAGAGCTTTGAGCTCGCATGTAGCCCCATCTATGGATAATTCTGTGACAATCAGACACACACATAATTACCCCCGAACTCCTTCCCCACCAGAGTTTGGATGTCGACTCACGGAGCAGCAATGCTACATTTCACCTCTGGGCACAACTCATACTCGAATCGCTGAATTAGCAATCCAGCGTGGTACCAGCACACTATCTAGCCGGTGCGTGTGTCCGCGCGCGCGCGCGAGTGTGTGAATGAGCGTGTGTATGCGAATGAATATGTGAGCGCACCAGATGAATACGTGTGTGTGTGTGTGTGTGTGTGTATGAGAATGTGTATACGAATATGTGTGCGCACCAGTTGAATACGTGTGTGTGTTTGCGTATGAGCGTGTGTATGCGAATATGTGTGTGTGCACCAGATGAATACGCGCGCGTGTGTGTGTGTGTGTGTGTGTGTGTGTGTGTGTGTGTGTGTGTGTGTGTGTGTGTGTGTGTGTGTGTGTGTGTGTGTGTGCCTGCGAGTGTACGCGTGTGTGTAACGGGGGAGAGGAGCATGTATGCCAAGGTAGATTCGCGTGTATGCATATGTGAGCGTGTGTACACGCACAAAGACCAATGTGTATATTCAAACAAGCTGAAAGTACCATTTTCTATCACCAGATTGACCAAAGCGCCACAAACTATTCTATCCCTTACTATCCAGCCACTATCTACAACGGCTTCTGATTAGTTAGAACACAGGTAACAAGTCTTTTAAGTAAAGTAGTAAATGTTACGAACACTCGGGGTCAAAGTGTAAGAATGATTCTGTAAATGGCTATTCGATTCACACTGACCAATTCTCGTCAAATGTTTTGATTTCGAATGGCTGGATGAAGACTTTGCTTGCAGTATTCTAAACTTCCCGAAGAATATTTCAACAATTTATCTAACATTCGTACAGTTCTAACTTCCAATTTGTCATTCGGATTTTCAACATTTGTCGCAAAAGTAATTTGACATTTAGATATTTGAAAAATAGAAAGCCGAAGTCGTTTTCTGTCCAAACGAACTCGTAGCATTTGATGAAAAACGTCCTAACGTGGAGCGACCCTGGTCATACTATTCAATATTTTCGTCAAATGTGAATTTGAAAAACTGGAAGGCGACTTCGTATACAATATACCTGACTTCCCTGAGGATATTCAACCATGTGTCTAATATTGGTATACGTTCAACTTCTCTTCGTCAGTCAGATTCACAATGGTGATTTGACATTTGGAGATTCGAAAGTTAAAATATTGTAACCTAAGTCGTTTCTACTCATACGAACTCGGTTAAGTCACGTGGGAGTAACAGGGGCTTACAACAGGAACTAGCGAAATAATTTGGTTTAAAGTATATCATTTACGTGACCCAAATACGAATATAGCTTTCGTCTACCCTAGTATACATGCACTGCAGATTCCATAAATACAATAACTGAGCAGAAGAAACACTTATATACGTGGGATGTGCTTAGGCTTTCATTGTTGATGTGAGAGAAAATAAAATTACACATACTTATGCAGTACACTAGTTTATATGTATTTGTACGCGTGTGTGTACGGGTGCGCGCGTGTGCGTGTGTGTTTTACCATGTTCTTGGATCACATGTTGGACTCGTGATCTACAGCTCCCCTCCCGAAAGAAAGCTCAGAGCTCATATATGACCGATCTATGGATAATGCTGTGACCTTACACGCGCACACACACCTATCTCCCCGCCCGCGAGAGTTGGAGTAACGACTCGCAGCGCAGCGATACTGAACTTATTTAAGCCCTGGATTGTATACCGGGCCGCCGTGAACGCTCCCACTGCGCCATCGAGTGTGTGTGTGTATTTGTCCGCGCGCTCACCCCTACAAGTACGCGCACGTTTTGAGACATACTTTTTTTTTTCTAATGCAAATTCGGTCTTTTACCATAATAACTGGGGTTGACTTTCCCTGTGTTCTGATCATCAAACTACCAATTTGCACACACTGGACCTGTCTCTCCAAGGATTCGACTTTGTATATGTCTCTCTCTCACTGTGCGTCTTTCTGAAAAATATTAAAAAGTCAATACCGTTCAGTACAAAGGTGGAATTACTCAATTATGTTTGGTTGCTTCCAGTCGCTTCGCAATTAGTTTTTTTTTTTTTTTTTCATCTTCCAGTCAACTCCGTCTAGACTTTTATTTCTAGGTTTCTCTATTCAATCATTCACTCTTTTTTATAATTAATATATTTACGCTTTTATTTGTTTATCTATTTCGGTTATTCATCTACTTATCTGTTCATTGATTTCTTTTATCTATTTTTATTTATTTTCATTTATTCATCTAGTCTTATTTTCCCTCATGCGCCTAACAATATTACATCGCTAACAGGCACCCGAAAATTTGCCTTGACCTCCTTGCTTACACAATGTTAGTTAACAAAACGAGGTGGTTAGACAAAACATGACTGAAAACATTGTACGTCACCTCATCCTGTGCGTGAGTGGTGCTCCTACGAGGCAGACCTGAAAGTGTGGCTGGGCCCATACGCGACAACCTTGACTTCGCATTTTCATAAACAAATTAAAAAACAATATTTGTTTTCTTTCTAAACATTTATAAAGCTGTTGGTGGTACCTCCATGTATCTATGCATGACAGTAATATGGATCTCCAATATGAGCTTAATAATTGAAATGTCGTTACCATAAGGCTGATGTCACACGGGCGGTCTACCCGCCTGACCGCGGCGGGTGAGACGCATTTCCCCACTTGAAACCGCCGCGGCCAGCCCGCCTGGCTATGTCAGACGAGAGGTTTATACATAGGAATCAATATAAAGCGGTTCCGCGGCGGCTGACCCGCTTTGCACCCGCGGCGGCCAACCCGCTCGTCTGGCTAGGGCTTAACACCATGTAACATTTTTGTCTCTGTTCCTGGCTTGTAATATTTATGTTACTTATGCCCCAAATAAATCAATAAAATGCTCTTAAACAGTTAAAAGCTTGGGTTTGTAAAAAAAAAAAAAAAAAAAAAAAAAAAAATATAGCCTAGCCACTAGCATAATCTAATATTTTAGAATTGCAGTAAAAGCAATATATGTCATTTTCAAGCACAATTGGGGCACTTTGGTACTTTTTTTTATATATTTGATGACTATAGCCCGAAATACCCTACTTATTTTGTACATGCATGTTTACTTAACATGTTTATAATTCATACTTTCAGATCTATAAGACCCACATTTCCTGATTGCATATATTTCTATATTTTCAGATGGCTTCAAGGGGCTGCCGGCACCGCCTGACTCATGTTATATATGCGGCGAGTATATAAAGAAGAAAGGCAAAAAACTATCCTTGGAAAATTCGGCGAAGGTTTGTGAAACCTACCAGAAGTGCTTCGGGATGTCAGTTGGGGACCAGGACAACCCCTGGGCCCCTCATTGCAGTTGTAAACACTGTAAGAAGACGCTGGAAGGGTAGCGGCGAGGTGAGAAAAGGTCCCTGAAATTCTCTAACTCACGGGTTTCCCATACGACCACCTCCTACCCAACCGCCACAAGTAACACCGACGCAAGCCCATGGTACGGAGGCACAATGTTGTCAGCACTCAGCTCAGACTTGGGAATCAACCTATGTGACAAGGCTCCCAGACGGATAATGTGCCACAGTGATCACCATGCTGGCTGTATAACCGTCCTAACGCGAACATCACTGAACATTATTATCTCCAATAACCCGTGGTGACAGATTATATTCCCCAGAGACAAGGCATGATAATTGTATGTAACACTTACATAGTACCACTATCTCGCCATCCCTATTTCGGGGGATCTTGAATGATTATTACATTATGTCTCCCTTTAAAGACTATATGTAATAGATGACATGTTCTCTAATACAATACTGACTGTAATTTATGTACTATTGTTTGCCGCCCACGGGCGTAATAAATTTATTAAAACCAAAACCGACTCACGGGTCTGGCTAGAGCCAACAGACCACTGCACTTTCTCTCTCTCTCTCTCTCTCTCTCTTTTTTTTTTTTTTTTTGCATGGTAGGTGTTAGCAAGCGGAGGAAGGGAGAGAATGCTGCTGCTGAGAATTACCCAAATCTCCCATCATCAATTGTTCCAATTCCTCAAATATCCCGTGTCAGTACCACCTGCTCCAGGTGAAGTCCAAGACAATTATTGTGATGAAGAGGAGGAGATGGATGCTGATAACTTGGCTTACCTGCCTAAGGTACCAGAGAAAGATCCTTACTTCACAAATCAAAAAGAAATACATGACTTGGTCAGGGACATGGGTCTGACCAAGTCCAATGCAGCGCTAATCTCCAAAATAAAAATGTGGAACTTGGTCAAGGAGGTGTAGGTCACATGTCAAGAGAAACCGGCACAAACCTTTCTCAGGCTTACATTCTTACAGAAGGCCTGTGCTTCTGTAATGATGTGCCTGGACTGTTTGACATTATTGGAGTGCCGTCTGTGCCCAAGGTGTGGCGGCTCTTCATAGACAGCTCTACCACAAGTTTGAAGGCTGTCCTCCTCCACAATAGAAACAAACTCCTGACGCTGCCCCTTGGGCATAGCCCATTCAGTCTGTCTGAAGGAGAATACTAGTGTGAAACTCCCCCTAGAAGCTCTGCAATACAACCAGTACAATTGGGAAATCATTGGAAACTTTAATATTGTGGCTTTCCTGCTTTGTCTCCAGGGAAGCTTTATTAAATACTAATGCTTCCTCTGCCTTTGGCACAGCAGAACCACATCTAACCACCATAACAGGAAGAACTAGGAGCAGCGAACAGAATTTGTAGTTAGGACTCGGAATGTCATGTGGGAACCATTGTCTGATCCCAAGAGTGCTTATGCATATTAAGTTGGGGTTTATGAAACAGTTTGTGAAGGCTCTCAACCCTCTCAATCAGAAATCAACCGGTTTTAAGTACTTTCCTGAGTTATTCCCCAAGTTATCTGAGGCCAAAATCAAAGGTGGGATTTTTGTTGGACCTCAGATAAAGAAGGTGCTTCAATCTACCAAGTTCTCCAATAACCTCAGTAGGATTGAGAGAACGGAATGGAACTGTTTCACAGAAGTTTTCAATGTCTTCCTGGGTAACCACAGAACTGAAAACTACCAGTAGATGGTGCTGGATCTGGTAAAGGCTTTTGACGCCATGGATGCAGGATGTCCCACCTTATATGCTGGGCACTCGCCTGGACAAATTCAAGGACAGTATGGACACTAACTCAGGAGAACAAGGCGAACGGTTCCACCAAAATGTGAAGGAGATAGAGCGGAGGTACAGCTTCACAGAAAACTATCGTTAGTAGGGGTGTCGAAACATTCGCTAATGAACATAACCTTATGATACCGAAGGGTTGGTATTTCTGGGGTTCGAATTGTTCGAATTCCTTCTGAATGAATATGAATCGAATAATAGTTCCGGAGTTCATATGGATTCACTATGACATGATAATCTTATTTCCGATGGAGACTTCAACTTGTCTCAAATAGTTTCGTTGTTTTGTGTCAAAATGATTAGCGTCATTCACTAACGATAGTTTTCTGTGCAGCTGTACCAGGGCAACTACAATGTGGGACTATATCCAGAGTGCGACCACTACAACCGTAAATCCAGGAAAGCCAATATCTATGACGTGTTGAAGTTGCTTTATAACTGTTATTTGTTTTTACTTGTTTGTCTTTGATAAGCTCGTGCCATAAAATAATATACTCTGTTGAGTTAGTTATATGAACTGATATAAAAAAAAAAAATCGAAATATCAATGTCCGGATCAAACCCAAACTTCTGATTAAATATATAATATATATATATATATATATATATATATATATATATATATATATATATATATAATAGGATATAACAAACCAGGAAATGAGAGAACCGGAAAAAAAAACGTGTTACACTGTGTAACCCGTCAATGGCGGTGAAATGCCAAAGATTGTCAAACTTATCAATATACATTAAATCCAACTGTTAATATTGATATTGGAACTACGCTTAGACTGGGAACAATATAATATGTACGTGACACAAGACTACATTTAATTACATAAAACAATCTACCTTGGCAGCGAATCTGACTGAAACCAAAGAAAAACTTGCAAAGGCGACACAACGAGTAAATGGACAGCTCCGAGGTTAAGTTACAACTCCTATTACCACGCTAGATTGAAAATATCTTTGGTTAGATTAGGTCGTGATAGTCTTAGGCTCAGAATAACGCGGTCCTTATATCAAGAATTAGCATGCATAGCAGACTTTATTAGTACCGTGAACACAAGCCAAAAGGAACCACACACATTGCACAGTCAAAGTTGATCACGTATGAGCCACTGAGAGGGTTTTCACACTGGGCTATTTTTCCTCCCTCCGTTTGAATAACTGGAATATGACTTCGTTTACAACTTCTCTAAGAACATTTTGACAGTATGTCTAACACCGTTACACTTGTATAGGTTTATCTCTTAGTTCACCATTCATTTCGCTATAAATGATGGAAATATATTTTGATATTTGGAAATTTGAATAATAAATTATTGTAAACGAAGTTGTTTTCATTCATACGAACTTTCAACGGTCGGCCATTGTGAGGCTCGTGGGAGCCCAGTGTGATGACGCCTCAACGCGGGATGCAGCGTGTATGCATTTCATCAGTCTCCCTAGCATACTTCGCGTCAGTAAAAACTACATTTCATTCAAGAAGGCGTAACCTTTACTCTGACATTAAGTCACAATTATACCCCTTCTCACCTCTTGAACCAGTGGTTCTTATTAGCCCATTCAGAAATAGAATAATTGAAATATGCTAGTGGAGACTTCGTGTATGAAGCTTCGCGTTGCTGTTCTCTGTACTTACCGTGAACCGGCGAGCTGCTCCATTAGAAGAATTCATTGTTCTTTATTTGCAACTCCACTACAACTGATGTCTTTTACATGCACTGCACAATAATGTTATCACTATGTTCATATCGCTCACTAACCGTGACAAGGCATCACAACACTAACACTCATTATATCAAAACAAACAAATCGATTCAGGTGGAAACATCGCCTCCGACTTCCTTCTCGATGGAAACTTGATCGACATTTGAAATAAAACCGTTGGGAAAAACCTAATCACTGTTATCGACGTATGAAAAAATAAACATATAAAATAAAGAAATTAATAAATAATAGTAATAATGATGAAATACAATTGGCTATCAGATTCAAACTTTGTCATCAACAAGCGAATCACATTTCTCGAAGTTAAAACAAGTACAATACTTGCGGACGGAGAGTGAAGGAAAGCTTTTCTTGTTTTTGTCTTGGGACATACTTTTCCACTCCTTTTTTGTAAATTTTTGTCAAAATATTCCATTTCTCTTCCACTGTTGTTTCTTCTTTGTATATTTCTTCCCAGTTTTCTTGTTGGAAGAATTCTCTTATTTTATCAAAGTTTGTTTTTTCATACATCATTCTTCCTTTTCTATATTGTTCATTTCTTTTCATATATTTTTCTTCATTAAGTTCCAGTTCAATCAATATGTGGTCACTTTTACCTATTGGTGTTTTATATTCAATCTTGTCCACTATTCTAGGTTCAGATGTAATTATTAAGTCTAGCCTCGATGGTTCTTCTTCATTTCTATACCTAGTGTTCTCTTGTATCCATTGTGTCATTGAATGGTCAGTAATCATCTCAAGTAGAGCATTTCCCCATGAGTCATCACCACTCTTTACTGTCATTTCTTCCCAGCAGATTTCTTTGCAATTAAAGTCGCCCATCATAACTATTCTTCCTCCGTCTTCCATTATTTTAGTTAATGCTATCTTTGTGTCCTCTAACATACTTTTATGTTCACTCTCCTCCCATGAGGCTGTTTTCGGAGGCACATAATTGATCACAAATTTTCTGCTCTTCTTATCTCGGTCTTCCACTTCTATCATAATCATCTCTACTGTATTCTTTCCATATATGACACCTTTCACGTTTATATCCTTCTTAGTCAGGAACATAACTCCACCCCCTTGTTTTTTCTCTCTGTTTCTAATCCAATAATTGTATGTATCATGTCCTACACTGTTGGGTGGTAGTGGGCCTTTTAATTTTGTTTCTACAATTCCCATTATGTCCGGTTCTTTTTCTTTCAAATAATCATTCAGTTCATTCAATCCTGTTATCAATCCATCTATATTTGTGTAAGACACTCTTAGTTTTCTGCCACTTCCATTGTATTCTCTGTTTCCCTTATGTTTTTCTTTAGTATGTCGAACTGCTTTATTTTCATGTTCACTACTCTCCAATAGAATCTCTCTTTCTCTGACTCCGTTCTTTCCTCGTTTTTTTGCCTTAGCTTCAATTCTTTTCTGCTTTTCTGCCTCTCTTTCCTCCTTATTCATTTCTCTTTTTATCCATACCTTTTTATATTGATCATTTGTTGCTAGTTTCCCTGTCTTGGATAGAATTTTCTCTGCTGTTGTTTGTGACCTGAATTTAATCTTAATTGGTCTGGTCTTATCTGTACTATATTTTCCGAGTCTGAATTTTTCCTCAATTTCCTTTATAATTTCTGGTTCATCTTCCTGGACTAATTTTAATAAACTGCTTACTCTTTCATTTTCCTCCTTGATTCTTGCAGTTCTATCTGGGTTATGTTTCTCTTCCATTCCTAATATAATTATACATTTCTTTTTGTCAGCTAATTCTCTTACTATATTCTCCTTCTGTCTCATCACTTTAATAACTGAGTCTTCATTATGTTCTTTCAATTGCTGTTTGACTATGTCAGTGAATGAAACCTTATTCCCTTCTTGAGTTATTCTCCAATTTTTAGCTTCTGTAGCTAGTTTCTCTCTGTTTTCATTACTATTCTTCTTCAATTTCTCATTCTCCTCCTTTACATTTCCTAACTGTCTTTTTAGGTCCTCTATTTCTTCAGTTAAGTTTCTGTTAGCCTTCTCTAGTTGTTCCAACCTTTCAATTCTTTGAAAAATGGAGTCTACGTTACCTAACTTACGCTCCAAGTCCTCGATCACCTTATCAACTCTCTCCTCTAGTCTTATCAGTCGGGGGGGGGTTGTGTCCCCCCCACCCTCTTTAAATCCCTGGAACATATTCTCGTCACTTTCTTCTGTATTGCTCCTCTCTATACTTCTAATCTTTACATTTTTATTAGACATTTGATCCTCGCTAAGTCTTTTGTTTACCTTCCGCTTGTCTGGCTGGTCAAAGTCTACTCCCTCCTCATTTCCTTCCATTTCCCTCAGTAATCCCTCCCCTTTTCCTCTTTCCCTACGTTCCCACTACTCCACGAGCAATTTCCCCCCCACCCTGCAAAAACACTAGGCACTTCTCTTTGCGTTGGGATCCACAGACTTCACTTTTCTTCAGAACGTCTTCTAAGCCGTCCATTCGTTGAAGTGTGTGTGTGTGTGTGTGTGTGTGTGTGTGTGTGTGTGTGTGTGTGTTTTAAACGCGCGCACATGTGTGTTTCTGTATGTTATATATCTACGCGCCTTTCCCAGAGCTACAGATTCGCGAATCCTAATATACGTGGACATGACGAATAAATTACAAATTTACGGAAGAATTACGACCTTATTACAATACAACGTTGAACAAATAACCATAATGTAGGATAGCACCGAATTCCCTTGATTACTGTACTGATTATCGAAGCAAAATAAATGATTATGTAAAATTATTATCATGTTTTGGTGGCGGGCGATATTGAGCTAACGTTGCTATAGACCAAAAGAGCCTTTGCGCTTTTTTAATACTCGATGTAATTATATGGAAAGGCTTTGAATTTATAACATCAGAGATCGATTACCGACTCTTTTAAGCTTAATGAATAAATTTTCATTATTTTTTTCGCTACACTGGCTTGATGAACTCTTTTGTCATTATCGAATATATATATTTTTCATAGTTTATTACTTCCTGTGATATTTTAAAATAATTATTCTGTGTCAACGAAAGTATGAAATTATGTTTAGAAAATGAATTTGATTAATGCAAGCATAACCTTACAAAAAAGTAATAAACTTGTTCATGGTATTATTACAAAATATATTCGTATATTTTCTGATAACATAATTCAAACACATGCATACGCACGAACGCACACACACACACGTATATATATATATACGCGCGTACACACACACACAGACACACATACGTATCATACATCTGTCAAGTGGAATTTATTACCATAGAATTTATGATACTTGGTGAGTGAAACGTTTGAATTATATTATTCATAATAACGAATTAATACTCTCGTGGGAATTACATGGACATTATCAGTTAAGTTATTTTGTACGTTTGACAATCATTAAGTTCTTATGGTCAGCAGTGTGTGTGTGTGTGTGTGTGTGTGTGTGTGTGTGTGTGTGTGTGTGTGTGTGTGTGTGTGTGTGTGTGTGCGCGTATGTGTGTATATATACATACATGTATGTGTATGTGTGTGTTTAATAAAAATTTGCTGCGAGATAAAATAACTTCGTGTGTATAAACTTATTCCTCCAGGTGTGAATAAAAAATTAATATCTCGCCCAAGTAAAGACACAGGATCTCAAGAAGGGTAATAAGGGAAATGTACAGTAATGAGATTGGTATTGGGTGAAGGATAATGAGGCAAGAGTAATGAGGGAAGGGCAGTGATGGAAGGGTAATAAGGCAGGGGTAATGATGGAAGAGTAATGAGGCGAGGGAAATAAGGCAAGGGTAATGAGGAAAGGGTAATAAGGCAAGGGTAATGAGACAAGGGTAATGAAGCAAGGGAAATAAGGCAAGGGTAATGAGGAAAGGGTTATAAGGCAAGGGTAATGAGACAAGGGTAATGATGGAAGGGTAATGAGGCATGGGAAATAAGGCAAGGGTAATGAGGAAAGGTAATAAGGCAAGGGTAATGATGGGGGAGTAATGAGGAATAGTTAATAAGACAAGGGCAATGAGGCAAGGGTAATGAAGGAAGAGTAACGAGACAAGGGTAATAATGGAAGGGTAATGAGGTATGGGTAATGAGACAAGGGTATTGAGACAAGAGTAACATAGAAGGGTAAAGAGGCAAGGGTAACATGGAAAGGTAATGTGGCAAGAGTAATGAGGCAAAGGTAACAATGCAAGGGTAACATGGAAAGGTAATGAGGCAAGAGTAATGAGGCAAAGGTAACAATGCAAGGGTAATGAGGTAAGGGTAACAAGGCAAGGGTATTGAAACAGAGATTTCTTCAGCTAAATAACACTCCTTATTGCCAACCAGAACAAACAGTTTAAATACTACCACTCCTAAACAAGAGGACAATCCAACAGGATTCTTGGCGAGTAAATACATTAAACACCAGAAACAAGTAAATAAATAATCAAATAAACAAACAATGTGTAACTCTGGTCCAGAGGGGTATCACTGAATATTAATTGTATAAATTATGAAGCTAATACCCTATGCAGAGGAGGGATTTCGATTCACCATAACTTGATAGCAAAATGTGAAATCTAGATTAAAATTTGTAAATAACTAGAACATACATCTAACCTAGAAGTAGGCTGATAGCCTTTCGATAATAGAGGAATCAGTTGCTAGAATAGATTTCTCACTAAAGTGTCTTAATCTAGAATAGTCCAAAGTTCTTAAACTCACTCGGGTAAACACCTAGGCAAAAAGAAGTCTTTATTTATTTATGTATTTGTTCATCGACTTTTTATTTGTTTGTGTATTTATCTATTTATCAATTTATTATATTCTACTTATCCATTATATTTAATATATTTATCATTACTTTTATCTTTATTTATTTATTCATTTATTTCATTTTATATCTTATTCTATTTTTTTGGCATGTGGTTGTTCACTTATTTCTTAATTTCACCTTTTTTTTTTTCTTCATTTGACTTATTTAAGGACGAATAAGTCTCCTGTCAACCAACTCTGGCGTTACACCTCTTAGCAACTTTACCCATTGCAACATATATTTCATTTTTGGGCTAATTGTTGTGAAATATACTCTGAAAGATCATCGGCCAGGCTGTCCATTTCGTCGCAAACTTGTGTCAGAGGATTCCTTGACAGGGGCTAAAGCGTCGCCTTTGACATGTGGCACCGATTGAGAGGAGGTCGAGAACAGATTTGACCGACTAAATGACTTTAGTTGGGCCATTTCAACCTGGCAGATGTTTGTTGATTGGTTTATTGATTTGTTTCATTTGCTCATGTATTCATCAAATTACTTTGGTTGGGTCATTTCAACCTGGCAAATGTTGGTTTATTTATTTACTTGTTTTTATTTATATATCTAGTTTTATATATTTATCTTATTTATTTAGTTATATACTTGCTTCTTTTTTACTTTTATTTGCTTACCTATTTAGCTACCAATATATTTTCTTTTATTTATTTCTAATTATTCATTCAATTCTTTACTTTTTTTTTTTTTACCTAAGTATCTTTTGTCTATTCATTCATTTACTTTAAATAATAAATTATTTACTTTGTTTTTTCTTCTTTATTTCCATGTTTATCTATTAATTCATTTACTTTGATCTATGAGTATCTAACATTTTACTTAAATCTATTATTCATACATCTACTTAACTGTTTTCAACACTCAGCCATTACTCGCTCTCCGAGGGAGCTAGACATGATAGACTTCTGGGGATTTAAGTCCATATTCCCTTACTGACATCACGCGCGAACTTATGCGGATTCGAACAACCCAGCCTTGGCTTCTCTTCTTCAGAAAATATTGTCTAAGTACACCAACGTGAAGAATAATACATAAAAATAAAAAAAATTGCAAGTCATTATGACTGGAGAACTAAATAACAACCTTTCAACATTAGTGAACAGAATCTCAGTCAAGTTCAAATGAACTATGGGGGAGGTAAGGCGGAAGGAGAAGGAGGGGGAAGGAGGTGGAAGGAGGGCGGGTGGTTTGCTTTCTTACACACAGAAATCATCTTAATCTAAAATAAATAAACAAATAAATAATAATAATAATGAATAAATAAAAAAATAAAAATTCTAGGATTGATCTATTGCGAAATCTCCTTACCTTGATTTTTTATTCTTGCCAGAAATTCAACAAGTAAACAAATAAATAGTTAAACAAGTATAAAAAACATAAAATTCAGATAAATGAATAGCTAGATAAATAAACAAGTGAATATACATAAGATAAAGTAAAAACAAACGGAGAGGTGGGAGTGGATCCTGAAGAAAATTCCATGTAAAATAAAGGAAGGCCAATGGACGCCGAGGCCAAATGGTTGGATGTGCCATATCGGACGGATGAAGGGGCGAGCGGATGAAGAGGATAAGCGGATGGAAGGAGCAAATGGATGGAATAAAGCACGTGGATGAAGGGGGGTAAGCGGGTGGAGGGGGCAAATGGGTGTGGAGGGCAAGTGGATGGAGGGGGCAAGTGGATGAATGAGCGAGCAGCGGAGGGAACAAGTGGATGGAGGGTGGAAATTGATGAAGGTGGAAGAGGATGAAAGGGGGGAAGAGGATGAAAGAGGCAAGCGGATGTAGGTGACGAGTGTATGAAAGGGGCAAGACGGATGGAGGGGGCAAACGGGTGAAAGGGGCAAACGGATGAAGGGGGCAAGTGAATGAAGGGTCGAGCAGATGCAGGTGGCAAGAGGATGTGGGGGGAAGGCAGATAAAGGGTGTCAGACTGAAGGAAGAAACAAACGGATGGAAAGAAGGCATGGATGAAACAAATCAGACGGATGAACCAGGAGGAGGAGGAGGAAGAGGGGGAGGAGGAGGAGGAAAAGGAGATAGAGAAGGGGGAGAACGAGCAGAAGGAGAAGGAGAAGAAATAGAGTGGTGGTGGAAACAGAAAGAGGAAGACAATACACTAAGAGGAAAACTACCATTCCCTAACAAGCACCCAACATCCCACAGCTACCTGCTCTGTTATGTTCTCCTTGGAGCTAAACGCCTTCCAGCGTAAGCTCCTTAGCTGCTGCGATATATATATACATATATATATATATATATATATATATATATATATATATATATATATACATATATATATATACTGTATATATACATACATATATATACATACACCCATATACAATAAATCACATTTGACATCACACTAGATATACCAGAACTGTTTTTGTTAATCAATTTGTTATATTCCAGAATCAGATATGTGATTTATTATATATCAGAGTCGGTTATGCAATTCATATGTACAACCCAACTACGGAACCCGCCCCTAGGAGGGACGTGGACTTGGTTCCCTATGTATAACGCCGGCTTCATTCCTCTGAAGAAGCTAAGAACGAAATGGGTCAGGAATAAAACTCAAGGATCAAATTCAGACCGTGGCTTTCCCTTTCCACTTTTCTTATATACATACATACATATATATATATATATATATATATATATATATATATTATATATATATATATATATAATATATATATATATATATATATATATATAATATATACATATATATATTTGTGTGTGTATGTATATTTTGGGGGGAACTAAAGGCAAATAAATTTTATTTCGCGGTGTTTACAACAAAAACCTATTCATAACTCAAGGTTGTTGAAGAAAATATGATAAAAAATAAAATGAAAAAAAAAAATAGATTAGTGGATGAAGCATCAGACAGAACTAGAAAGAAAAAACATATATATATATATATATATATATATATATGTATATATATATGCATATATATATATATATATATATATATATATATATATAATCAATATCATCATCATAATCACCGTCATCTTTGTGGTTACCATCTTCATTATAATTTTCATTATTAATAATATCATTAATGAAATATACATAAATCAGGAAAAAATAAATATCTTCATTAATATTTTGAACATTTCAATTCTGACTACTGTACATGTAGACAATCGACTTCATTCAGCTTTGAAGAAATTCTAGGAAACCAGAGGACCAAAAACTATACGAGTTTTTTGAATACCCAAATCTACTTTTATGCTTACTCCTTCACCAGACTATCGTATTCAGCTCCGTTTAGTTCCCAAGATGTCGAGAGATTAAGCTTAATAAAAAATATTTTAGTGTTAGCCTAAATAAATTAATTACTGCGTAAGCAAGATAAGTAAATGAACAGATGAATTAATACACAAATACGTAAACAAGCGGATGGAAATAAAACAAAAAAATGAAGCCTGTGGTGTGTGTGTATGTACATGTGTGTGCATATGTGTCTGTGTGTTTGTGCATGCGTGTGCATATGTGCGTGTCCGTGTGTGTCTCTCTCTCCCTCTCTCTCTCCCTCTCTCTCTTTATCTCTTTATCTTTGTGTCTCTCTCCGCACACGCCCGCGTGTGCCCACGCTCGCCATGGGTTTGAGAAACCTCGGCTTGTTTCTGTTTGTCCCCCGCCTCTAACAAGCAAGACTCTTTCAGCTCAGCTCCTATGAATAGGAAGCTTGTTAGCATTCCATGTTTGTTCGTTGTTATCATTACACATGTGTAAAGCTGCACAGGGATATGTTGATGTGATTGTAGGCACAAGGGTGTTTGAAGGTGGTTACTTGTCCTTGTTTTGTGGCGAAATGTCACCCTAAAAGTCCTTGTGTCCTCTTCGGGGATTTTCCCACTTTTGGTTGAAGACAGGTGATTTCATACAGTACTTTTTTTGAGGGGGGGGGGGGTCCAAGTTAATATGGGACTCTACCTTAGCTCTAGTTTATCTTGATATCTTCACTCTATTGGTTGATAAACATAATTAAAACAAGTTTTTTGATAACTTAATCATACGGCTAGATCTTATAGTTCACGGACATGAGTTTCCAGGTTAGTCTGGAATTGTTTGCTCTGGTACGAGCACTAGTTTCTCTTGAAACCATATGCTCACTCCGTTGTTTGTTGAATATAATTAAACAAGTATTTTGAGAAGCTGACTATACAGTTAGGTGCTATAGTTCACCGACAGTTTTGGAAAATCATTATATGCTTTTGAATGACACCCTAAGACATTGTTTTGTTATGTTCGTTTTGCTATTGTTGTTGGTTTTATAATATGACACTCGTTCATATATCTGCAGATGATAGGAATCAGACGGATTTTGTTAAAATATAAGATTAACACAAAGTCCTTCTCATACATTGACACCTTTGTTATTTATTTATCTATTAATATTGTTTGTGTATGCGATTGATGGCCGCCCACAAGTATATCGAAAGAAACACCTGGACGGCTTCTTTATTAGTTCGTTTGAACTGTATCGAAATGCCGTAATAAAGGCTGCGTCCTCACACCATATTCCTTTGGCTAAATATCATTTGTGCCTCTTCGAGATCACCTTGTAAGATAAGGTCCAGGGGCCGAATTTATTAAAAATCCTAACCCCTAAGTCTAGACATAAATCTTCAAAACGGCTGAGATTTTACCTAAATCCTTATGTCAGTAACCTAAATCTTATGTCTAGAATGTCTATATACACTCTATGAAATGGCTGTAAAATTTACGGTACATTACTGAGAAATAATTCAGTATGACTGTATTGAGGAAGTTTACCAAGAAAATGCGTTTTCTCAGTAATGCACTGAAAACGTTTAGCCTTTGTGCGGCGCATTGCATTCTGGGATACATACAGATCTGATAGGTTGCATGAATGACCCTGTAACTTCCACCCCTGGAGAGAATATTTCATCTAGGGAGGAAATTGGCCTAGGAAGTTTAGCTAAGCCACTTCCAAAGACAAATCGCACACCCAGGTCAAAGAAGAAATTGAGGTTTGCTGACCAGGTGGTACAACAGAGTGATGCATTGCAATGTGATGAGGTGCTTCCTCATACGCCTTCTGGGAGTTGTGATTTTAAATGTGATGATCCAGATACACTCCCAACACCACAATCACAAAAAATAAGTACTAGTAATGCTGGTCATGCAAATCACAGGCCTCTTGAAACCCCAAGGTCGAAGAAGAGATTGAAATATTCTGAAGGTTATGAAGGATCAGAAAGTACATGTAGCATGATCAATGATTCCGTGTGTAGCATTAACCACCAGCCCCTGGTACAAACTAGGCCACCTGTACCAGATGAGGCAATGGAGACCAGTGTTAAAGATGAGACTAGCAAACACAGGCCTAGGCTCAGTCTCAGAAGATCCAGGAATGACACTACCATAAGAAATGAGGCAATTTGGATCAAAGACCTGAACATTGCTGACGAGAATATATTACTAGCTTCTATGTGCTTAACATCTGATCACATGAATGCTGTAAATGTTCTAGTTCGTCAGCAATTTCCTGAAGTATTCGGGTTGCAGAGTACTTATCATGCTCCTGTTTTCTCAAAAAGTAAGCAACACTGGACATGCCCCATGCCATTTAAGTCAGTCCCAGACGGCCTCAGCTCTGCACAGATACATCACAATGGCCGTGACCATTGGGTTCTGACTGTTCGCCCTTCTGCCACTAATGACATATTCTTCATAGATAGCTTGCTACATAAAAATTCCATCAATCCTTCCTTAGAGGTTCAGATGGCCCAAATTTATGGCAAGCAAAAGAACATCAAGGTAAGGAATCCCAAAGTCCAACAGCAGACCAACAGTACCGATTGTGGTGTGTTTGCCATTGCCTTTTTGGTAGAATTCTGTGTAAATGGTGTCGATCAACTGCACAGAATATCATTTGATGTCAGTGTCATGAGGCATCATTTGGCTGTTTGTTTGGAAAGTAAGTCACTCACACCATTTCCTAAGTTGTCATCCAGAGCAAGCAAGCGAAATGAAGGTGTTGGTGTACAACAAATACCACAAATGGTTCCTTCTGAAATCGACTTGCTCTGCCCGTGTGGAATGCCAAATGTGGACATGGTAGGCGTTGCCCTGTTGGCTGGTATCACAAAAGCTGTGTCGGCCTGGTGAGTGACCCTAGTGAAGTATGGACTTGCAAAAGCTGTACACAATAGGACACCACCACTCCCCCTCCCCACCATTCTACTAAAGTCTCATCTCATGATCTATTGGCCAATGACTATCTGTTACTCTTTCAACATTTTGTCAGTAGTCATCTTCGTGTGTGTCTTTTTATTTCATTTGTTTTATCTGTTTATTGTGTTTTGGGTAGATTTATACCTTTTGTATGTTTTCTTCAATTAAATTTGTATAATCTCGCAGATAGGCAATTGCCAGATCCACATTTCTGAGTCCTTTCTAATTGGTTTATGGTATTTTTGCCAGGTCATTTTTTGCATGGTTGCACGATTTCAAATATTAGTTTTAATTGGGATTTTTTTTTTACATGTACATGTGTATTTTTTTTTTGTTTACTTGCTTCATTTTCTACTATATACTCATCATGTATTTTAATAAATAAAAATAAATGCATAAAAACGGGTTCATTTGTCTTATTATTGTAATAAAAAATATACCGTTGGAAAGTTATGTTTTATAAAATAATAATTTATAAAAACGATGAAAAGAATCGGGAGTAAAAGATAAAAAATGGGGGCATAAAAACATCTTCATTTAATAATATACTAAACTTTCACGAAAAGAAAAAACTAAAGAGATGATATTTAGAAAGTCTTTGGGGGAAAAGATCAGCAAAACTAAAAATCTGGACATTTAAAATGCACAAAAAAACCGACTTCTTTTATATGATAAAAAATAACCAATTATTATCATTTTTTTTAACGTTTGATACCATTGGAAAGATACTGTTATAAAGAATAATAATGTTGAAATTTCACCAAAAAATCTCAAAAACTAAGGAGATGGTATTAGAAAGACTTTGGGAAATAATATCAGCAAAATTCAAAATGGACGTTTAAAATGCACAAAAAAGGGCTAAATATATCTGATCAAAAATAACCAATTAAATGTCATATCTTTCATAAACATATGGCAGCATTGGAAAGAAAAGGTTGTAAAGAATAATATACTAAACTTTCACTAAAAAAATCAAAATCTAAAGAGATGGTATTAGAAATACTTTGGGAAATAATATCAGCAAAATTCAAAATGGACATTTAAAATGCACAAAAAAGGCTAAGTATATCTGATAAAAAATAACCAACTAAATGTAGAATTTTTTAAAAACATTTTATACTACTGGAAAATTAAGGTTATAAAGAATAATATACTAAACTTTCACTAAAAAAAAATCAAAATCTAAAGAGATGGTATTAGAAAGACTTTGGGAAATAATATCAGCAAAATTCAAAATGGACATCTAAAATGCACAAAAAAGGCTTAAGTATATCTGATCACAAAAATAACCAACTAAATGTAGTTTTTAAAAACATTTTATACTACTAGAAAATTAAGGTTATAAAGAATAATATACTGAAATCTCACCAAAAAATCTCAAAAACTAAAGAGATGTTATTAGAAATACTTTGGGGAAAAAGGTCAGCAAAATTCAAAATGGCCGTTTAAAGTGCGCTAAAAACGGCTTCGTATATATGATAAAAAATAACCACCTAAATGTGGGATTTTTATAAAACTTTTTATACCTTTGGAAAGGTAAGGTTATAAAGAATAATATGCGAAAATTTCACAACAAAATCTCAAAAACTAAAGAGATGATATTAAAAATACTTTGGGAAAAAAGATCAGCAAAATCCAAAATGACCGTTTAATATGCGCAAAAACGCCTTCGTATATTTCATCAAAAACACCCACCTCAACATGGGACTTTTTCAAAACATTTGATACCATTGGAAAGTTAAGGTTTTAAGGAATATAACACTGAAATTTCATCTTAAAAGATCAGCAAAATCCAAAATGGCCGTTTAAAATGCGCAAAAACGGCTTCGTATATTTCATCAAAACACCCACCTCAACAAGGGACTTTTTCAAAACATTTGATACCATTGGAAAGGTAAGGTTTTAAGGAATATAATACTTAAATTTCATTTTAAAAGATCAGCAAAATCCAAAATAGCCGTTTAAAATGCGCAAAAACGGCTTCGTATATTTCATAAAAAACACCTAACTCAACATAGAACTTTTTCAAAACATTTGATACCATTGGAAAGGTAAGGTTTTATGGAATACAATACTTAAATTTTAAAATACTGAAAAATAAAGAAATGAGAAAAGAATGAAAATAGTGTTTGAGATCAGCAAATTCATCAGCAGAATCATCATCATTTTACACCCACCTTCTTTTACATCACATCTAACTAGGAAACATAGATATTGGACTCACACATTATTGCAATACAGCTGTTTCCAAATTAGCACAGAGGAAACTGATTTCTATGTAAATGAAATCTTAGAAATGGAAATTGATGAAAATGACGTTTCACTGAATAATACAGATGATGATGATTCGCTCTCGGATGAGATGACGGAAGAGCTACTTTTGAGGGAATTAGCATTATTATGCTTGAATTTAGAAGCAAAATTTTTATACCTGCCAAAACAGTACAAAAAATTGTAGATGAAGTCAGATGCATACAACAGATAGAGAATAAACATGCAAAAAAAAAAAAAAAACTGAAAAATTGATTGAGGCAGGTGTAGAAAATGACAAAATTCAAGGAATTCTTGAGACAGTTAGTGGAGCAGGGATTTTTCAGAGAAGTATGAATAGCCCCTTAAGATCAGAACAAACTAGAAAAACATATTATGAGAATAAATTTCCTTCTTTGCGTCCTAGACCGATATATCTTGGACATGATGATGCAAACAGTGCAAGATATGCTCAATACATCCCAATTAAAGAGAGTATAAAATTTCTGTATGATAGTTATCCTGCTTTCATACATTTACATAATGTTCCAGAAGCTCGTACTGCAGAAAATGAGACGCCTGAGATACTCAGAGATGTTAAAGATGGGACAGTATTTAGATCAAATGCTTTATTTCAGCAAGAATCGTTCCAAATTATTTTGCACCAAGATGCCTTTGAAGTGGTGAATCCTCTGGGATCAGCCAGGAAGAAGCATAAAGTTGTAGGTGTCTATTTTACCTTGGCTAATGTTGATTCACATTTACAGTCATCCGTTGACCATATGCAACTGGTTATGCTATTCACTGAGTCGGCTCTGCAGTTTGGGCAAGATAAAGTGTTTTCAAGACTATTGAAAGATCTGCAGTCACTGGAAACTACAGACATAAAAGTGAAAACTGTTGACGGTGAAAAGAATATTCAAGGAACTGTTTGTGCAATTGTTGGAGATAATCTTGGATCTCATGGAATTGGTGGATTTGTGGAGAGTTTTAGACACCAATACTTTTGCAGATTTTGCACACTTGACTTGGACTCCTTCAGAGACACACCATACAAACTTGAGACTAGGAGATCTGTAAAGTTACACCAGGGATATTAAATACACTGATGAGCATACTGACCTTGCTTCTCATGATGGTATTAAATTTGATTCAGTTTTTAACCAGTTGACACATTTTCTTGTTGCAAATCCAGGACTGCCACCTTGCTTGGGACGTGACCTCTTTGAAGGTGTAATGTCATATGACATGCCACTCATTATACATAATCTTGTCAACAAGAAGTGGTTTAGTTATGACAAATTGAATAGCAGGATATTTAACCTGGTTTTATCAGGAACCGATAGCTTGGATAGACCAGGCGATGTAACTAGGAATAATGACAGACTGGTGGGCCATGCTGTTCAAAATTGGGTTTTTCTCAGACTGTTTTCTGTGTATATTGGGGATTTAGTTAAAGATACCAATGATGAAGTCTGGCAGCTTTATTTAAAATTAAAGTTGATAGTTGAATTGGTTTGTGCTCCAGCTATAGCCCAAGGTCAGATCGTCTTTTTGGCTTCTCTAATTGAGGATTATATTGATTACAGAGCTACCATATTCCCAAACATCAACCTTAGACCAAAACATAATTTTCTCTGTCACTACCCTGAGCTAATTGTCAGGTTTGGTCCACTGATCTGATTGTGGACAATGAGATTTGAGAGCAAACACTCATACTTTAAAAAGTGTGCTAGAGGTCTTCATAATTTCAAAAATCTCCCCAAATCACTTGCCAAAAGACATCAGTTGCCACAGGCATTTTACAGTGCTGGTTGTCTCTTCCCTGCTGCCTTTCAAATAAAACATTCTATAGATTTCAAGCTTGACATTCTTGATGGACATTAAAACAGCAATAGCTGGTCAACATTTTTCACATTCAAATACAATGATGACCGATTCAGTAGTATGTAAAGGTACCGAGTACAAAAAAGACCAAGCCTTGCTTCTAGAAAAGAACGAGGATGGTTTTCTGGTAGGAAAAATTATCCTTATTTTGGTGAAAGAAATTACTTTTTTTTGTTGTGCAAACCTATCAGTTCATTTCTGTGCCAACCCTTGGCTTGCTAATATGTCATGGATCCTCACAGTCTGTAAACAGTACAAAATGTGTAAATTTGAGTCATATTCCGAGTTATGCACCCCTTAGCATCTACAAGCTTGGACAGGATTGGGGAATTTCATTAAAATACACTGTTCCTACATAAATATATGTAGACAAGCAGATTTATGTGCAATGCAAATACAAGCCAGCCTCAAAAATTTTGTTTAGACTAACATGTCTTGAAAAAATTATGTAGGTAGGTAAGAAAAAAAAAATTAAGCATGGAATCTTTCTCTGGCCCTCAGCACTTTTGTTGAACTTTCATACTTTTCAGACAAGTGTATAAGTATTGATTAGAGTGTGTGTCAGACCTCTTTCCCCATCGCACTGAAAGTGAAAAGCAAACCATTCTATTTTTCAAATATAAAAAAGCTGATTTCCTCTTTACATACTTGTCAGAATTTTCTTCATTTAATAAACTCTTAACATGTGCCAGTTGTGCTAAGCTTATCAAATATACCTCTTCCAAACAGATTTGAATTGAATTTTTTTTTATACATCTCATTTCTTGCATTTGGTGGTGTGTGGCTGTTTCTGGACTACATACTGTCATTTTCCAGTGGCTGTATCAGATTTAAACATGGATGAAGTGAAAGACCTAGTCTTGTCCGGGCTGGTGAAACTTAAGCTTGAACACAAGCTAGAAGAAGTGATGAAGTGCCTGGAGGATGTTGGAGTGGATAGAGCTGATGAGTTGAGGCTTATAAAAGACATCAACCTTCATGCAGCACTGAAGCCTATAAAGGCCAGAGCCCTCATGGAGACATGGACAGCCCAGGATAAGTTAAGTGGTATGTTTGTGTCTGTAGGAGATTTAACTTGGGTTGACAAAAATGGGTTCACATCCATCCATCATTATTTCAACATGAAAACATTAAGACAGAATTAAGCCAGTAAAATATATTTTCTGTAAGTAGCTGTAAACAAAGTGAGTACACTTCCTGGCCTTTTTAAAATAGAAATCTGTGCTTAGAATGTGTATTGGAAATTGAAGTCCCTTAAACAGCATTTTAGGAAAAATGAGAAATCAAATGAATGCTATGAATGGGCAAGCCCAATTTAGAGTTGGCCATGATAAGTGGGTGGGGATGTGGTCCCGATCAGGGCCATCCACATTGGGCAGAACCTGGTCAGTTTAATTAAATTAATTTGTTATAATTTACAGTGGATGATAACCCTCAAGTTGTCAATGAAGCAAGCAGTCCCCTACAACTGATACCTCGCACCCCCTTGTGGTCCATAGTTCCTGACAGCCAGTCACCATCCCCAAGTGCTCACTGTGCAACATGGCCCTCAACTGATGAGCTGACATTTGAGGACATGGAAGACAGGCCAAAGGAGGTCAGGAAGGCAGTTCATAGAGTGCTGAAGCATGGTGGAACTGCAGAGCTGTCTCCCAGAGATAGGAGGGCCATTATCAGACATGTGGTGGCCAAAGTACTGCAGGTGCACCCAAAGCCTTATCGGTGTCACATGGTAGTGATTGCTAAAAAAGTGATTGACATCTTCCCATGCCTCAAAGATGCACAAGTGGCTGGCACTAGTATTGGCAGAGGATATGATTCTGTTCTCAACCAGCTGGTTGCTAGAGTGGAGACTGAGAGGCATGGGCAGTACAAAATAAAGAGAATTGCTGAAGATTCTGACAGTGAAGAAGCTACAGTAATAAAAAAATCAAGTTATGGACCAACAAATAGATTGCCTGACCCCCCCCCCCCCTGTGGAACAATCTGGTCCTGAGTTTGAGTATTACCATCAGAGGGTAATGATTATGAAGGGTTGCAGTATATTCGTGCTGAAGGACAAATGGCCAGCTCTGTTTACAGCAGAAGCTTTGGATGGTCACTTTCAACAACTGATGGGCTTCAGTTGTCAAGGCAGAATGCTGGAAGCTTTTGGGGAGAAGCAGCAACTTATTGTTTACTCTTTTGAAGAAGAAAGCAGAGTAAAATCCAAACTTGCAAAGAAACTGAGGGGCAGACTAAGAGGTGCAAAAAAAGCGTGTGAAGAAGTGGGAAATCAGTTGCCCTACCAGGTGGCAACAATCACCCTCATCATGGCATACTTTCAAGAGGAAAAAGAATCCCTGTTTCGAGTTGCAGAGGTAGGATTTATACTGTACTTGTTAAGCAACTACAGAATTAAAAGATATTTCAATAAAAAGAAAAAGTTTTAAAAAAGCTGCAACATAACAAAGACTTTAAATAATATTAGAATTATTCAGTATCCAGGACATTTTAGGCAATATATTAAGTTGAGAATTTATTGGTGATGTACACATGACTTGAAAGAAAGATTTATGTTGAAATTATATGAATAATTAATTGCTCTATTTCTTTTCTAAGAACCATCTGATGTTAACAGACTGACAGAGGAACCAGACTTCCCAAAAACGCCATATCTGATTGCAGTTGGTAAGAATATGTGTATGCATAAAATATTATAATATGGAAATTACTTGCTCTTACACTATTCCATGTCCTCTTTATTTTAATCAGGAAACTTCTGTTTGTCCAACCATGATTTCCTTTTTTGAATTCCTACTTATCCTGAACAAGTAAAGAGCTGTTAATGTTGAGCCCTGGCAAATGAAACTGTTTAGAAGCCTTGAAATTGTTAATGTGTTTCCACTGCAGTGATATTTGCCTCACACAATAGTCACCTTTCTCTAGGTCTTTAACCCATTACCTACCAGTGATCTCATATGAGATCACTTAAAAATTACAAATTTCCTAATTATCTGTCAATATTTACACATATCTTACCTTTTTGCTATATCTACTAGGTATATTTCTCTGATATTCTAATGAGGTTTTCTAATTTTTCACTGAAAATTTAACGAAACATAAGTTGAAAATTATCAGAATTTGACTCGGGAGAAGTGTCAATATGAAATTATTCAAATAAGTCATACTAAACTACAATTAGAAGATAATAGCAGATCCCACAAGACGAAAATGTAGTAGCACATTTAGTAAATTGTTTTAATTACCCACTGTCGGAGAAACAAAGCAAAAGAAACAGACGAACTGTATATTTCGACTACTTCTGCTGAAGAGGACCACAGTAGTGGTCGAAATATACAGTTCGTCTGTTTCTTTTGCTTTGTTTCTCCGACAGTGGGTAATCAAAACATAATAGCTGATGGTACATGTTGAAATAACATACATTAAATTAAACATTTGAATGCTTGAAACAATAGTAGATGTAGTATAAAGAGAATAGAAGGCAATAAAAGTTGCCAATCTCATATGAGATCATTGGGAGGAAGTGATTACAAATTAGACGGGTCACAACGTGTTTACTGTTCCACCACCAGATAGCTGAGCATAGGTATTGCTTGTTGAAACTTGTTGATACCTGTCCAATTTGAAGCCTTTATTTATGAAGAACACCTTGCTGTTGATGAAATAATAGTCAAATATTATGGTCATCACGCTCTGAAGCAATTCATTAGGGGTAAGCCAATCAGGTTTGGCTACAAGTTTTGGGTATTATGCGGTGTCTCTGGTTATTGCTACAGTTTTGATCTTTATTGTGGCAAGAGCTCATCTGATGACAAACACGCAGACTTACTGCTTGGATCAAAAGTTGTATTGAACATGCTAGATGTCGTAGAAGAACCACAATCACATAGTGTCTTCTTTGATAACTTATTTACTGGATATGAGTTACTGGTTCATCTTCGCGATCTCGGCTTTCAAGCAACTGGAACTGTGCACGAGAACAGAGTAAAGAAATGCCCTTTGATGGAAGCAAAAGAACTGAAAAAGCAAAAAAGAGGAACATACAGCTTTAGATTTGACACCAATGAAGAAATTCTTTTTGTAAGATGGCTTGATAATACATGAGTCACAATTGGAAGTACAGTAATTATGATACAGTGGAACCTCTTCAAAAAGTGCAACATTGGCTGAAGGAATGCAGAACAAAGGATTCAGTTCCCCAACCTCATGTGTTAAAAAATTACAGTGCATATATGGGAGGTGTCGATTTTCATGATTGGTGGATCAGCAAATATGCAATAACAACCAGAGCTAAAAAGTGGTATTGGCCTATTTTCATTTGAATTGTGGACATGGCAGTTGTGAATGCCCATATCATATATAACTTGATAGATAGCGAAGATGAAAAACCAGCCACCAAAATGAATTTGCTTGAATTTAGAAGGGCAATTTGTCGATCATATCTAAAAATCCCTACAAACAGGCAACAACCAGGTAAAAAGCGCAGCTGTTCAGTGCCTTCACAAAACCCTCACGATGTTCGTTTTGATTGCAAAGGACACATTATAATGAAACGAAGTGAACAAAGGTGATGCCAGAATAAGCCATGCACTGCTAGGCCCAGGACATATTGTTCGAAATGCACAGTCACTCTATGCGTAACCTGTTTCTCTTCTTATCATAAGTACAATGGCTGAAGATAAGAGTAGCTAAAAAATTGATCAAGTGTGCAGTCACTATATGTGTAAACTGTTTTTCTTCATAATATCATAATTACAAAGGACAAACATTTTCAGCATTAGTTCATATTACTTATTTTGTATAGCTATTTTTTCCCTTTGAAAATAAAAATACCTTTTTTGATTTATGTATATTTTTTGGTATTGTATGTCTTTTTTGGCTTTGAAAAATAAAGTGCATATGGTTATATATAAATCTTCATTTATCCATATATAATAAGTAGTCTTGAATACCATAATCAAATATTGCATTTTGAGATACACTGGGGTTATTGCAACTGTATCATCCCAGTGATCTCATATGAGATCACCCAATATCTCGCTTATTTCTATTTAAATCGTTATTTTGACTATTCCAGCGTGTTTCTAAGGCTGTTTTATGCTAGAAATCAAAGTTTCATAAAAAAAATTCTAGTTAATAGAATTATGGGAGGTAATGGGTTAAGTATCAAGTCATTAAATATGTTTATATATTTTTTGAAGGAACCCCTTGCCTTTACAATGGATCAAATTTCTACTTGGCATCAGATGGAGTGATCGTCATGAGGGATATTCCATGCTTCATCCAGGCCTTTTCTCTCATGTTTGAGCTATTTTTCATCATGGATGTAAAATACCCATCAGATGCTGGGTTTACTTTGGAGTTTGCTCAGAGGTACTTGTTCAAGTGGATTAGTAAATCTAGATTCAATAAAGATAGTTGCAGTAATACATGTATTTCATTTAAAATCCAAAATAGCATTCCATGATTGAAGTAACTTTAAATGTTAAATTGAATTTTCCATCCAGGTTCTTCATGAATATCAATCCAATTTCTGGGACAAAAAAAAAAAAAGGTGGTTCCTGTTAGCCCAAAGGTGCTGTCTCTATTTAATCTGATCAGCCAGAGCATGAGTGAGAATGTTTTGATTCTCTAACTTTGATGGGAAAAAGTGTTGTTTATATGTACATATAGTTTTCTTTGCATATTTATTTGTAAATTGCTTTATAAATCAGTATTTTTATCATTTCAACAGTCAGCGGGGTTATGTATAAATTCTTGTATTGGCTTCAGTAGGATAATGATAATGGGTCTCAAGCAAAATACCTACAATGCTCTTTTTATGTTATGTACATTTATTTTCATACTGCTTGTAGTTTTTTACACCTTGTACATATTTTTTTATATCTATTTTAAAACTGTTTTTTACACTGTATGTATACATATGGGCCATGTGTGCCAGAAATAAAAGTATTATTATTTTGTACTATAAATTAGGCTACCAGTTTAAAAAGTATGTTAAATTTTCTTTGGAATAAACATATTTTCATTTGTTAGTCATAATACTGTACTTCAAGTGCTGAGAGTCCTATATGTTCCCATTGCCAGACAGCCAGTTCACTTTATTTTTTTATTTTTTTTTTTTTTATTATGCTTGTAAGAGATTATATCACTTGAAGACTACATTTAATTAGGTAGCATTCCTCACATTGACATATAGGCCTCATATAGGCATATTTTCCAAGAAAATAATATCCTTGTGACAAGTATTCATTGAATCTTGAATAAAACTGGATCTGTAATTTTATTTCACAAAGTGTTCAGTTTTTTGTCATAAAAAGTACTGTTTGGGTATTATGAAAGGATCCCTTTTTAATTTGTTTACACATGGTACATTGCATCATTTATTCTCTTAAGGATTTGATCTTAGTAGTTGTTCAGGTAAATGTTGTGATTCTTTAACTTTGATGGGAAAAAGTGTTGTTTATATGTACATATATTTTTCTTTGCACAATTATTTATTCCTAAATTGCTTTATACATCAGTATTTTTATCATTTTAACAGTCAGCGAGGTTATGAATAAATTCTTGTATTGGCTTCAGTAGAATAATGGAAATGGGTCTCAAGCGCAATACCTACAATGCTCTTTTTGTGTTATGTAAGTTTATTTTTGTACTATAAGCTAGGCTATCAGTTTAAAAAGTATATTAAATTTTGTTTGGAATGAACATATTTTCATTTGTTAGTCTTAATACTTCAAGTGCTAAGAGTCCTGTATGTTCCCATTGCCAGCTAGCCAGTTCAGTATGTTTTTTTTCAAATGCTTGTGAGAGATTATATCACTTGAAGACTGCACTTAATTAAGTAGCATTCCTCACACAGACATATGCCATATATAGGCATATTTAAAAAAAAATTCTTTGTGGAAAATACGGTATTATACTGTAAAAATTTCGGTCACCGTAAAAAATATCCTTGTGGAAAATAAATTATTATACTGTAAAAATTTCGGTCACTGTAAAAAAAATTCGGTGTGACCGTAATTTTTTACGGTAGAAAGATGGAAGCCTCAGCTGCCGGTATAGTACCGTAAAATTACTGAAAATTTCTTAAGAGTGCTATAGACATGACGATTTAATCCGCCGACATAGGGATTTAGGTAAAACCTCCGCCATTTTGAAGATTTATGTCTAGACTTAGGTTCTTTTATTAATTCGGCTCCTGGATCATATCTTCATTACCCACTGGCCTCTGTCACCTTTCGGCCCTGTCCACTCTACCGGTTTCAAACGCGCCGGTTCAATTACAATGTACGTCAATGGTGGCGTTCAGACACAACCACGCAGTTTTTCCTTGACTTTGCCGTACAGCCGCTGTTTCCGCGCGGTTCAAACCGCTAGTGTGAACAGGGCTTTATCCTTACATTTCAAACATACAAGGCCAAGATTACGGATTTACTAAACTTTTCTACAAATGAAATAGATACCTGTAGATTATCATATTATTCGTAAAATCCTGTAGTGAAGAACTTGCTTCAAAATGTGCTCGACAGCCACCTAAGCCTTCACCTTCGGTTTATGTATTAAGAGAATCAAGACTGGTAACAAGTGGATTCGAATCTGGGCTCACTGAAAGGAACGAGTGCTTTCGTCAACATTAACCCATTCCGTACCGCAGTCTAACGGTTCGTCGAACGCGGTTCGACAGACACGTGTTGAAAGTGATGTGTGAACGGGGTATTTGGTTGTCGAACACGTTGGTTAAACCCCAAATACCCCGTTCGCACGTTCACACATCACTTTAAACACGTGTCTGTCGAACCGCGTACTTTTACGCAGGTGTCACACTATGCGGCTGCAACGGACGCGGCCAAATGACGGGCAAGTTCGATTATCTTAATAAAATCACCTGACGACAGCCAGAACTGTATACAATGACCACCACGTCCCCTTGGTTAAGATATTCCCATTACTTATCAAGTCTTATGACTCATAAGGGAGACTGCTGTATTTATTATTGTCAATTTATCATTATTCACTATTTGCCTATTTGTTTATTATCTAACTATACCAATACATTTATCTATGTATTTTATTTGTTATTTACATTATTAAAGTTTTTATTTATTCATTTATTATTTTGAATTTTTCGCATCCGACCTAGGTATGGATCAAAAGGTCTCCTGTCGGCATGCTCCGCCTTTGTAATCGTAAACAAGACGCAACGGCGGCCTCAGATAATATAATGTGTCTTAAACATCTCGAACACTTTCTATCATCAGAATGTAGGACTCCACTTGTTTTTCGGGGTATCTGGTTTATTGGCTTGTCTATAACATGTACTGATAATTTTTGTAAGAATATGTACTCAAGTTTGTAAAATTGTTTTTTAATAATAGAAAGCATTTCCCCCGAGCTGACGAATAGCTGTACGGTCTAAAATCAACATAAGAATGAAGGAGACTACACGAGACCATAAAGCCTAACACAAAGTAGTTCCATGTCCCTTATTGCCTTTCATTCCTGTCCATATACTCAATAAAAAAAATCATTTTTTTTCTGTTGTGATAATTCACGCCTCATAATTCTTAGCTTTGAGTAAATCAAAGTTTTTCAGCATTATCGATTTTTTCTTTCGCAAATATTGCAATAAAAAACAATGTCTAAATACGAAAACTTCGTATAATAGGCCAAAGTAGTTCTATAGTATAGATAAAAGTATAATGTCGAGCGATTCTCTTCAGCAAAGAGGTCTCGTTTGATTAAAATACATAGGGAACTCCTGTTGAGATGTTACGTCTTGCTGCATTGTTTCTGACCCGAACAGTGTGGCGGGATTCAGGGATCTCCCTTCATCCACTAAGAGCCAAGATAGAAAGGACATTAAATGGAGGTTGGACGGGTGTGCGATGGGTGAAGAGTGGGTGAATGCTTTGACAATGCCACACGCACACCCTTTCGGTATAAGTATATACATATATATATATATATATATATATGTATGTATATATGTGCGAATAAATCACAAAAAAACACGTGATTCACAAAATGTGTAATAAAAAAACTGAAAATAAAACGAAAGGTGACCGAACGTTTTCGTCTATTTAAGACATTTGAAAATGTCTTAAATAGACGAAAACGTGGTCTTATTACACGCACACACATTATATCTGTATGTATATATATATATATATATATATATATATATATACATATATACAGTATATACATACACATGTATATACACGTGTGTATGTATATATATGTATAAGTATATAAGTGAGGAACTACAAAAGTACTATTTGATTTAAGACAAAAAAAAAATTCGTCGGAAACCGATTATTTCACAGTAATGCACACGAACCCTGGTATTCAAACTACATCTGCTACTCCGCTTACATAGCTGGGAAACTTCGTATCAAGCGATGTATGAAAGTACTTTCCTATTCCTAAGCAAGTATTGCTTAATGGAGCGATTTGTACCGCACTGGGGTTCAGCCACTTGACAAACACGATACTGTAGCAGCAACTCCAGTCACCCAGAGACGTTGCCACATATCAAGCCCGATCTTTCTCACATCCACAGAGTTCGTGTATTTTTCTCAACATTTTTCTTTTGTTGCACGTTTATTTCTTTAGCAGCTAACACTACTTTGTAACCTAACCGTGTCTTGGATCACATGCTGGACTCATGATTGACAGCTATTACCTTCCCGGATGAGAGCTTTGAGCTCGCATGTAGCCCCATCTATGGATAATTCTGTGACAATCAGACACACACATAATTACCCCCGAACTCCTTCCCCACCAGAGTTTGGATGTCGACTCACGGAGCAGCAATGCTACATTTCACCTATGGGCACAACTCATACTCGAATCGCTGAATTAGCAATCCAGCGTGGTACCAGCACACTATCTAGCCGGTGCGTGTGTCCGCGCGCGCGCGCGAGTTTGTGTGAATGAGCGTGTGTATGCGAATGAATGTGTGAGCGCACCAGATGAATACGTGTGTGTGTGTGTATGAGAATGTGTATACGAATATGTGTGCGCACCAGTTGAATACGTGTGTGTGTTTGCGTATGAGCGTGTGTATGCGAATATGTGTGTGTGTGTGTGTGTGTGTGTGTGTGTGTGTGTGTGTGTGTGTGTGTGTGTGTGTGTGTGTGTGTGTGTGTGTGTGTGTGTGTGTGCCTGCGAGTGTACGCGTGTGTGTAACGGGGGAGAGGAGCATGTATGCCAAGGTAGATTCGCGTGTATGCATATGTGAGCGTGTGTACACGCACAAAGACCAATGTGTATATTCAAACAAGCTGAAAGTACCATTTTCTATCACCAGATTGACCAAAGCGCCACAAACTATCCAGCCACTATCTACAACGGCTTCTGATTAGTTAGAACACAGGTAACAAGTCTTTTAAGTAAAGTAGTAAATGTTACGAACACTCGGGGTCAAAGTGTAAGAATGATTCTGTAAATGGCTATTCGATTCACACTGACCAATTCTCGTCAAATGTTTTGATTTCGAATGGCTGGATGAAGACTTTGCTTGCAGTATTCTAAACTTCCCGAAGAATATTTCAACAATTTATCTAACATTCGTACAGTTCTAACCTCCAATTTGTCATTCGGATTTTCAACATTTGTCGCAAAAGTAATTTGACATTTAGATATTTGAAAAATAGAAAGCCGAAGTCGTTTCTGTCCAAACGAACTCGTAGCATTTGATGAAAAACGTCCTAACGTGGAGCGACCCTGGTCATACTATTCAATATTTTCGTCAAATGTGAATTTGAAAAACTGGAAGGCGACTTCGTATACAATATACCTGACTTCCCTGAGGATATTCAACCATGTGTCTAATATTGGTATACGTTCAACTTCTCTTCGTCAGTCAGATTCACAATGGTGATTTGACATTTGGAGATTCGAAAGTTAAAATATTGTAACCTAAGTCGTTTCTACTCATACGAACTCGGTTAAGTCACGTGGGAGTAACGGGCTTACAACAGGAACTAGTGAAATAATTTGGTTTAAAGTATATCATTTACGTGACCCAAATACGAATATAGCTTTCGTCTACCCTAGTAAACATGCACTGCAGATTCCATAAATACAATAACTGAGCAGAAGAAACACTTATATATGTGGGATGTGCTTAGGCTTTCATTGTTGATGTGAGAGAAAATAAAATTACACATACTTATGCAGTACACTAGTTTATATGTATTTGTACGCGTGTGTGTACGGGTGCGCGCGTGTGCGTGTGTGTTTTACCATGTTCTTGGATCACATGTTGGACTCGTGATCTACAGCTCCCCTCCCGAAAGAAAGCTCAGAGCTCATATATGACCGACCTATGGATAATGCTGTGACCTTACACGCGCACACACACCTATCTCCCCGCCCGCGAGAGTTGGAGTAACGACTCGCAGCGCAGCGATACTGAAATTATTTAAGCCCTGGATTGTATACCGGGCCGCCGTGAACGCTCCCACTGCGCCATCGAGTGTGTGTGTGTCTGTCCGCGCGCTCACCCCTGCAAGTACGCGCACGTTTTGAGACATACTTTTTTTTTTTTTCTAATACAAATTCGGTCTTTTACCATAATAACTGGGGTTGACTTTCCCTGTGTTCTGATCATCAAACTACCAATTTGCACACACTGGACCTGTCTCTCTAAGGATTCGACTTTGTATATGTTTCTTTCTCACTGTGCGTCTTTCTGAAAAATATTAAAAAGTCAATACCATTCAGTACAAAGGTGCAATTACTCAATTATATTTGGTTGCTTCCAGTCGCTTCGCAATTAGTTTTTTTTTTTTTTTTCATCTTCCAGTCAACTCCGTCTAGACTTTTATTTCTAGGTTTCTCTATTCAATCATTCACTCTTTTTTATAATTAATATATTTACGCTTTTATTTGTTTATCTATTTCGGTTATTCATCTACTTATCTGTTCATTGATTTCTTTTATCTATTTTTATTTATTTTCATTTATTCATCTAGTCTTATTTTCCCTCATGCGCCTAACAATATTACATCGCTAACAGGCACCCGAAAATTTGCCTTGACCTCCTTGCTTTCACAATGTTAGTTAACAAAACGAGGGGGTTAGACAAAACATGACTGAAAACATTGTACGTCACCTCATCCTGTGCGTGAGTGGCTCCAACGAAGCAGACCTGAAAGTGTGGCTGGGCCCATACGCGACAAACTTGACTTCGCATTTTCATAAACAAATTAAAAAACAATATTTGTTTTCTTTCTAAACATTTATAAAGCTGTTGGTGGTACCTCCATGTATCTATGCATGACAGTAATATGGATCTCCAATATGAGCTTAATAATTGAAATGTCGTTACCATAAGGCTGATGTCACACGGGCGGTCTACCCGCCTGACCGCGGCGGGTGAGACGCATTTCCCCACTTGAAACCGCCGCGGCCAGCCCGCCTGGCTATGTCAGACGAGAGGTTTATACATAGGAATCAATATAAAGCGGTTCCGCGGCGGCTGACCCGCTTTGCACCCGCGGCGGCCAACCCGCTCGTCTGGCTAGGGCTTAACACCATGTAACATTTTTGTCTCTGTTCCTGGCTTGTAATATTTATGTTACTTATGCCCCAAATAAATCAATAAAATGCTCTTAAACAGTTAAAAGCTTGGGTTTGTAAAAAAAAAAAAAAAAAAATCTAGGCTAGCTACTAGCATAATCTAATATTTTAGAGTTGCAGTAAAAGCAATATATGTCATTTTCAAGCACAATTGGGGCACTTTGGTACTTTTTTTTATATTTGATGACTATAGCCTCAATTACCCTACTTATTTGATACATGTATGTTCATTTAACAAGTTTATAATTTATACTTTCAGATCTATAAGATCCATATTTCCTGATTGCATATATTTCTATATTTTCAGATGGCTTCAAGGGGCTGCCGGCACCGCCTGACTCATGTTATATATGCGGCGAGTATATAAAGAAGAAAGGCAAAAAACTATCCTTGGAAAATTCGGCGAAGGTTTGTGAAACCTACCAGAAGTGCTTTGGGATGTCAGTTGGGGACCAGGACAACCCCTGGGCCCCTCATTGCTGTTGTAAACACTGTAAGAAGACGCTGGAAGGGTAGCGGCGAGGTGAGAAAAGGTTCCCTGAAATTCTCCAACTCACGGGTTCCCCATACGACCACCTCCTACCCAACCGCCACAAGTAACACCGACGCAAGCCCATGGTACGGAGGCACAATGTTGTCAGCATTCAGCTCAGACTTGGGAATCGACCTATGTGACAAGGCTCCCAGACGGATAATGTGCCACAGTGATCACCATGCAGGCTGTATAACCGTCCTAACGCGAACATCACTGAACATTATTATCTCCAATAACCCGTGGTGACAGATTATATTCCCCAGAGACAAGGCATGATAATTGTATGTAACACTTACATAGTACCACTATCTCGCCATCCCTATTTCGGGGGATCTTGAATGATTATTACATTATGTCTCCCTTTAAAGACTATATGTAATAGATGACATGTTCTCTAATACAATACTGACTGTAATTTATGTACTATTGTTTGCCGCCCACGGGCGTAATAAATTTATTAAAACCAAAACCGACTCACGGGTCTGGCTAGAGCCAACAGACCACTGCACTTTTTTTTTTTTTTCTTTCTTTTTTTTATGTTAGCAAGCGGCAGAAAGGAAAGAATGCTGCTGCTGTGGATATTACCCAAATCTCCCAACATCAATTGTTCCAATCCCTCACTGCTCCAAATATCTCGTGCCAGTGCCACCTGCTCCAGGTGAAGTCTAAGACAAGTATTTTGATGAAGAGAAGGAAATGGATGCTGAGGGCTTGGCTTACCTGCCTGAGGTACCAGAGAAAGTTCTTACTTCCCAAATCAAAAAGAAATACATGACTTGGTCAGGGACATGGGTCTGACCAAGTCCAATGCAGAGCTAATCTCCAGAATAAAACGGTGGAACTTGGTCAAGGAGGAGGTGTAGGTAACATGTTAGAGAAACCGGCACGAAACTTTCTCAGGCTTACATTCTTAGAGATGGCCTCTGCTTCTGTAATGATGTGCCTGGACTGTTTGATAAGACTGGAGTGCCGTTAGGGCCCAAGGTGTGGCGGCTTTTCATAGACAGCTCTACCACAAGTTTGAAGGCTGTCCTCCTCCACAATAGAAACAAACTCCCGACGCTGCCCCTTGGGCATAGCCCATTCAGTCTGCCTGAAGGAAGAATACTAGTGTGAAACTCCCCCTAGAAGCTCTGCAATACAACCAGTACAATTGGGAAATCATTGGAGACTTTAATATTGTGGCTTTCCTGCTTTGTCTCCAGGGAGGCTTTATCATATACCAATGCTTCCTCTGCCTTTGGCACAGCAGAACCACATCTAACCACCACAGCAGGAAGAACTGGGAGCAGCGAACAGAAATTGTAGTTAGGACACGGAATGTCATGTGGGAACCATTGTCTGATCCCAAGAGTGCTTATGCCGCCATTGCCTATTAAGTTGGGGTTGATGAAACAGTTTGTGAAGGCTCTCAACCCTCTCAATCAGAAATCAACCGGTTTTAAGTACTTTCCGGAGGTATTCCCCAAGTTATCTGAGGCCAAAATCAAAGGTGGGATTTTTGTTGGACCTCAGATAAAGAAGGTGCTTGAGTCTACCTAGTTCTCCAGTAAGCTCAGTAGGATTGAGAGAACGGAATGTAACTGTTTCACAATAGTTTTCAAGGGCTTCCTGGGTAACCAAAGAGCTGAAAACTACCAGTAGATGGTCCTGGATCTGGTAAAGGCTTTTGACGCCATGGGATGCAGGATGTCCCACCTCATATGCTGGGCACTCGCCTGGACAAATTCAAGGACAGTATGGACACTAACTCAGGAGAACAAGGCGAACGGTTCCACCAAAATGTGAAGGAGATAGAGCGGAGGTACAGCTACACAGAAAACTATCGTTAGTAGGGGTGTCGAAACATTCGCTAATGAACATAACCTTATGATACCGAAGGGTTGGTATTTCTGGGGTTCGAATTGTTCGAATTCCTTCTGAATGAATATGAATCGAATAATAGTTCCGGAGTTCATATGGATTCACTATGACATGATAATCTTATTTCCGATGGAGACTTCAACTTGTCTCAAATAGTTTCGTTGTTTTGTGTCAAAATGATTAGCGTGATTTACTAACGATAGTTTTCTGTGCAGCTGTACCAGGGCAACTACAATGAGAAAATGATATGGGACTATGTCCAGAGTGCGACCACTACAACCGTAAATCCAGGAAAGCCAATATCTATGACGTGTTGAAGTTGCTTTATAACTGTTATTTGTTTTTACTTGTTTGTTTTTGATAAGCTCGTGCCATAAAATAATATACTCTGTTGAGTTAGTTATATGAACTGATATTAAAAAAAAAAAAATCGAAATATCAATGTCCGGATCAAACCCAAACTTCTGATTAAATATATATATATATATATATATATATATATATATATATATATATATATATATATATATATATAATAGGATATAAACCAGGAAATGAGAGAACCGGAAAAAAAAAACGTGTTACACTGTGTAACCCGTCAATGGCGGTGAAATGCCAAAGATTGTCAAACTTATCAATATACATTAAATCCAACTGTTAATATTGATATTGGAACTACGCTTAGACTGGGAACAATATAATATGTACGTGACACAAGACTACATTTAATTACATAAAACAATCTACCTTGGCAGCGAATCTGACTGAAACCAAAGAAAAACTTGCAAAGGCGACACAACGAGTAAATGGACAGCTCCGAGGTTAAGTTACAACTCCTATTACCACGCTAGATTGAAAATATCTTTGGTTAGATTAGGTCGTGATAGTCTTAGGCTCAGAATAACGCGGTCCTTATATCAAGAATTAGCATGCATAGCAGACTTTATTAGTACCGTGAACACAAGCCAAAAGGAACCACACACATTGCGCAGTCAAAGTTGATCACGTATGAGCCACTGAGAGGGTTTTCACACTGGGCTATTTTTCCTCCCTCCGTTTGAATAACTGGAATATGACTTCGTTTACAACTTCTCTAAGAACATTTTGACAGTATGTCTAACACCGTTACACTTGTATAGGTTTATCTCTTAGTTCACCATTCATTTCGCTATAAATGATGGAAATATATTTTGATATTTGGAAATTTGAATAATAAATTATTGTAAACGAAGTTGTTTTCATTCATACGAACTTTCAACGGTCGGCCCTAGACCTTGGGTCGGCCATTGTGAGGCTCGTGGGAGCCCAGTGTGATGACGCCTCAACGCGGGATGCAGCGTGTATGCATTTCATCAGTCTCCCTAGCATACTTCGCGTCAGTAAAAACTACACTATTTCATTCAAGAAGGCGTAACCTTTACTCTGACATTAAGTCACAATTATACCCCTTCTCACCTCTTGAACCAGTGGTTCTTATTAGCCCATTCAGAAATAGAATAAGTGAAATATGCTAGTGGAGACTTCGTGTATGAAGCTTCGCGTTGCTGTTCTCTGTACTTACCGTGAACCGGCGAGCTGCTCCATTAGAAGAATTCATTGTTCTTTATTTGCAACTCCACTACAACTGATGTCTTTTACATGCACTGCACAATAATGTTATCACTATGTTCATATCGCTCACTAACCGTGACAAGGCATCACAACACTAACACTCATTATATCAAAACAAACAAATCGATTCAGGTGGAAACATCGCCTCCGACTTCCTTCTCGATGGAAACTTGATCGACATTTGAAATAAAACCGTTGGGAAAAACCTAATCACTGTTATCGACGTATGAAAAAATAAACATATAAAATAAAGAAATTAATAAATAATAGTAATAATGATGAAATACAATTGGCTATCAGATTCAAACTTTGTCATCAACAAGCGAATCACATTTCTCGAAGTTAAAACAAGTACAATTAATACTTGCGGACGGAGAGTGAAGGAAAAGTAGACTTCTTGTTGTATCCAACAAGAACGATTAATTTTGGACGCGTAACGAACCATTTGGAATGGTGATGCCGTCTACTTTGTTTGTCCTCTGCTGGTTTGAAAACTTTGAACAGTTACAATGAATTAAGAAACCAATAAAACAAAATAGTATTACTTCTAGTCATACGATAAATGCAAAGAAAAATTGATAAGTAAATTAACAAACAAATCGATAAATAAAAATATATGTAGGTAAATGAACAAGTAAATGGAAAAATAGATAAATAATAAATAAAACGGGTAACAAAGTTAGAATAGATGAATACATATATTAACAAAACTAATGACGAAAGAATATGGATTCCTTTAAGGTGACATACCATATCGGACTTCGTTCTAACTAACGTCGGGTGATATAGTTAATTGAAAATGGCGACGACTACGGCATCACAACTTATGGTAGTTCTTCTGAACTACTTTGAACAACATTACTTATCCCAAGGAGTGATTTGGTTTTAATAAATTTATTACGCCCGTAGGCGCCAAACAATGGTACATTTATTACGATATTGTATTAGAGGACATGTCATATATTACATATATTCTTTAAATGGAGACATAATACAATAATCATTCAGGATCCCCCGAAATGGGGATGGCGAGATAGTGGTACTATGTAAGTGTTACATACAATCATCATGCCTTGTCTCTGGGGAATATTGTCTGTCACCATGGGTTATTGGAGATAATAATTTTAAGGGTGTTCGCGTTAGGACGGTTATACAGCCTGCACGGTGATCACTGTGGCACATCATCCGTCTGGGGGCCTTGTCACATAGGTGGATTCCCAAGTCTGAGCCGAGTACTGACAACATTGTGCCTCCGTACCATGGTCTTGCGTCGGCGTTACTTGTGGCGGTTGGGTAGGAGGTGGTCGTATGGGGATATCGGAAGTCCGTTCCGCATCTTTTCGGTGTGTTGACATTGCATGAGTGGCTGCGTGTATTCGTATCTTGTTTTAAGGCATGATAGAGTGAGCATTGCGCGTGACGTCCATGACGTAGGTATAGGCTGCCTTAGTAAGATGGTCCACCGTTTAATAAATTCATTGCTTCTGAGGGCGACAAACAAGTATATTAGTTATAGTACTATGTGAAGAGATACAAAAGAAGGTATGGTTGGATTTAACAATCAAAATCCCCCAATATGGGGGTGGCGAGCTAGGAGTGTATATAAGTTATCGTCAATAAGTAAATATCTACATACAGTTATCACGTCTTGTCTCTGTGGAATACTGTCTGTCACAATGGGGTATTGGAGACAGTAATGTTCAAGGGTGTTGGCGTTAGGGCGGTTACACAGCCTGCATGATGAGTAATGTGGCATATCTTCCGCCTGGGAGATTTGCCACACAGGTCGATATCCGAGTCTGAGCCGAGCACTGACAACATTGTGTCTCCGTACCATGGGTCACCGTCGTCGATACTTGTGGCGGCTGGGTAGGAAGTGGTCGTGGTGTTGTATGGAGACACTGGTGACTCGTTCCGCATCCCTTCGGCGTGTTGTTATTGTGTGAGTGGCTGCGTGTATTCTGTTTTTGAGGCATGTGAGAGAGGGTACTACGCGTTCGTTGTCTAAGACGAAGGCGCAAGCTGCTTTGGCAAGACGGTCCACCGTGTCGTTACAAGCAAAGTCGACGTGAGAAGGCATGAAAGATACGGCCATAGATGCTTCGTGAGCAACGGCGAGTTGGGTCAGTATGGTCTGCACAACACGATAGTAGTTGGGTCTGGGTGAGGAGAGGGCGTGTAGAGCTGGTTGGGAGTCACAAACGATCACACCATTTACGTTACAGTCTACAAGATATGTTACTGCGTCGAGGATTCCGTGTAGCTCACAAAACGTGGAGCTTGATGTGACAGGTAACCTGCGGCCAATCCATCCAGCTTCCACAGGTGGGTGAGTACATGGCACACGCTGCTCTTCCACTCTTCCATCAGCCTGTACTGAGCCATCAATATAGATGACATGCGCTGCGGTGATCTTTGAGGATACGCTGTCGATGGTCTCTAGTGCTAGTTGCTTTTGAAGTGCAGGAAGGTCATCTTTGGAGGTTGGTGTGAAGGTGACGTTAGGGAGGGAGATTCGCCACGGGGTAAGTTGGGTTCAACCGTTTCTTCAGGGACGTGGAGGTCAAGGTTTCTGAGTGTGTTGCACACTGTAGTGACGAGGTTGCGGCCTTCTGGTCGAAGTGGGAGGAGGGTTGCACCGTCAGGTTCGAGCGACGCTCTGATGGTAGCAGTACAGTTTGGGGACAGATAGGGCGATCGGAGGCATTTTACAGAGAGAATGGCCATGTTAGCATATATTCTCTCTACGAGCGAGGGTAGACCAAGTTCACTTTGCATGTTAACGATGCGAGTCGAAGGAGGGCAACCTAAGATAAATCTCATTATTCTATTTTGGAATTTTCGAGAGGTTCCAAAGCTCTCCTGGGAAGTTGACAAAGGGCAGGTGATAAGTAGTCAACGAGTGATCGAAGAAATGTGGTGTATTGAGTCCTGACCATTGGTAATGAAACGCCAGTGGAATTTGTAGCAAGCCATTTGATAGGGGTAAAACGGTCCTGCAGACGATCAAGGAGATCATTAACAAGGGGATGGATACGTTGTCGAGTGGGTATGGCTGGAGTGATCCGGGCTGGTGCTCCAAGGTATGTGTACTGTGTGCAATGAGGGATAGTATCACCTCCCATGTTTCCAGCATCGACCACTCGGCACTTCCGAAGACAATGACACGACTTACCAACTTATTGAGGTTGCACTAGGAAGTGGTACAATTCGCCTCTGTAACGTTTACTCTGCCCCTGGTAAGCTGAATACTGCAGCCCTTCCTACTCCCACGACTCGTGGTATGATATACATGGGCGCTTTTAATGCTAGACACCCTACCCTAGGTGACCAATTGGACACTAAATCGTAGCGGAACCCGGCTAGTCGACTTTATACACGACAACCATTTTACACGCTGGAACACTGGTGGTGCTACGCACTCTCGGGGGGTTACCCTCGATCACATACTTACATGTGGACTCGTGCCTACCAACGTCAAGTGCTTTTCGGTGCCCGTCCTCTTCTCAGATCACCTCGCTCTCTGCCTTCGGTATTCAGTCCCAGTGATGCCTACTCCAGCTTACCAACGCACGCGAATCAGTATCCCCCCAAAGTATTCTCCCAACTACGTCTCCTTCGTATCTGCACACCTCCCCAAGTTTAATGTTGAATCTCCTGAAAAGCTTTACAACTCTCTTGTCACCTGCACACACAACTTTTTCGATCGTTATGTACGTAGGCCAAACATCAAACGCCAGACGAGAGTACAGCCTTGGATGCTCAACGACCGTATACTAACAGCAGAAAGACAGGCAGAAGCAGACGGCCTTGCATATCAGAGATTTCCTAACCCCGACACTCTACGGCAATACCAAGAATCAAGTTCCGCCTTGGTAACCATACAACAGTGTGCACACACTGACGCCTGGAACGAATTCACTAATGGCATCAACCAACAGACGAGCGTGGGAACCATGTGGAGACTTATTAACAAGGTGATCCGAAAGAAGACCCCCATTGGCCTTCACCATAGTCCATCTCATTACGCACAGGCCCTCATAGAGGCTTGGTCTGAACCAAGATCTAAGGAATAACAGGTCTAACCACTTCCGACCGAATTTCGAGGGAGTTGGCGCAGCGGGCCCGTGAACGTCACCTGGCTGTTCAAAGTGGGGTTCGCGGGTCCTATAGCTGTCAGTTGAAGCTGGTGCGTCGTTCGGGTATGTTGTTGCCTTCGCTCGCACCGCTCCACGCAATTAGTTATATTCTGACAAATATTATATAAAATATATATATATATAAATATATATAAAATATTATAGTTCCTGTCTATATATATGAATATATAATATATATGATATAATATATATACAGTATATATACATAATATATAAAATATTGTAGTTCCTGTCTTCCTTGGCGTTTCACAGTTTTCTTCAGTGTCTCACAAAGAGAAAACGGACCCAGCCTAATGACGTCAAAAGCTGCGCACAATAATTCAAACGGTCTGACCTGTATATTTAGACCTTGGTCTGAACAATCCAGTGTCCGTAATCTCCCAGCGCATATTAGAGAGTCCCTCTCCACTCATTCGATACATCGCACTCTTCGTCTGTCTGCAGCTCTGCTAGAACCAGATGAGGAGGACAATATACCCATAACTAAAGCCGAATTATGCCGTGCTCTTGCCAGCAATAGGCCGACAGCTCCGGGTGATGATGGTATCACATACTCAGTCCTCCGCCTTCTCCTGAAAGTACCAGGTGACCCCCTCCTCCGTCTCTATAATCTCTGCCTACGTATATGGATATGTTCCACAAGCCTGGACGACCAGTCTCATAGTTCCAATTCCTAAACCCGGCTCCGACAAATTCCGACCCATTTCCCTCACGTCCTGCTTTAGCAAAGTGCTGGAGCGTATTCTTCTGAACCGCCTCATGTTCCGCCTACATGACAAACACTCCACTAGGCTCTATGGCTTTCTGCCCCACCGCAGCACACATCACTGTCTCTTTGAGTTATACACCCGCCTCTCCCCTACCAGTATTGTGGCCTTTCTAGATCTTAAAAGCGCATTTGACATTGCAAGCAAGGATATCATCCTCGATCAGCTTGTAAATTTTGGTATCAAGGGAAATCTCTTGAGATGGGTGCAAGGATACCTGAGCAACAGATCGTCTCGTGTACTCTTTAAAGGGGCTATTAGTGCTACCAGGAGATTTGACCTTGGCACCCCACAGGGAGGTGTCCTCAGTCCATTTTTATTCATTGTCCTCATGCATCGCCTTCTTTCTCTACTCCCCGATTAGATGTCCCAGGTACCCAAGTTACATGTTATGTAGACGACATATGCATTCATTCGACCTCCTCTGAGGATCTTCAGCACTTTCTCCACTCGTTTTATGAACACTCATCTTCATGTGGTCTCATCATCTCCCCCAGAAAAGTGCAGGATCTCTCCCCGTAAGCCACGAACACTCCCTGCTTTCCTAGTGGGTACCAGCGTTATACCACTCTGTACACAGTATATCTACCTGGGAGCGCCCGTCCGCGTCACCCCCTCCACCCCCGTACGGCAGCGTATTCATCCACTTGTTAATGACGTATTGACTCGACTACAACAACGCCTAACACCCCTTCAGTGGCTTACCAACAACGCTGCTGGGATCTCCATAGCAGTGGCAAGAAATATATACGTAGCATTTATCCGCTCAGTCATCGATTATCTCTCTCCTGCCTTATGTCAACTACCTACATCAGCATTGCGGTTTATACTGGGTTGCCCAATCTCTACTCGGGTTGCCAATATGCTACAGGAACTACATCTATCCCCTCTGGCGGAACGAATACACGCTAACGTAACATATTTCACTGTTAATGCTTACACACCCTACAGATTAGCCCCCACTACTCGAATGTCATCAGAACGTCTCTCGACCCTACCGCACCTCGACCCCGACTCCAACCTGGTGGTTGCGCCTTTATTAGAGCCATTTGCACAAACCTACAGAGTAGAGGATTTCATATTCCTAGACAAGAAATTGTTCACAGTCCGGCCCCCTGGAAGGTTCCGCTCCCCGCTGTCACCTATACACCAACATGCAAGAGTGACCTGCCCCTACTACAGAAGCAACTAGCTCTAGAAACCATCGCCAAAGTGACCTCTTCCCTCCCAGCTGTTCATACAATATACACAGACGGGTCGCTGCAACCGGACGGAAACACGGGCTGTGCTATCTACTCGCCTAGTATGGTTCCACCCCATGGAGGCTGGATTGGACGCCGACTACCAGGTTTCCTCAGCTCAACTTCCTGTGAGCTCCACGGACTCCTGGATGCTGTCAATCTACTGCTACGTATTGGTAGTAATGGCCTGATTATCTGTGACTCTCAATTTGCTCTCTGTGCCTTGTCTTCCCAAAAACCAGAATCCCATAACCTAGTAACTCACATTCTATTTCAGCTAGCCACAGCCCTTGAGCACTCCCTTGTTATACACTTCCTGTGGATCCCTTCTCACGTAGGAATAACTAGCAACGAGACGGTGGACCTACTCGCCAAGGCAGCCTGCGAGCAGCCCTTACCTGCAGCTGATGCTTCACCTAGTTCCCTCTCATTCTACAGACACAAGATACGTGCTGCAGCTCATTTGCCTATCATTCACCGGAGGAATATCGAGCGACCTTCGAGTGTAACCATTCAGCACTATGATCACTGCCAATCGCCCCCACAAATATCGCCGCCGAGGACTCTTAGTTAGAAGACATAATGTGGTATCTGCTCGACTTAGATTAGGCTACAGACCAGTGTGGCAGGTGAGCGAGACAAGAGACATGCCTCAATTTTCTTCCTGTAAACTGTGTGACTTGCCCAATGCAAACAACCTTCAGCATTATTGCCTTGAATGCCCTGCAGTAACAGATTTAATCCCCCATAGAGAGTCTGTCATTGATGTATGTAAATACTTGCTTGCCGATGACCATTTAGAAACACTGCTCTTACGTCACCCACACTTTGGTGGGTGCTAACTATCGTCGTACGACGTAATAATTCTTATGTATGATCTTGTCCACGACTGTTTCAATTATGTCAATGTCCCTTATATCATGACTGTAATATTGTACATACTTTTGTTTTGTATATACTGTTGACTGTGATTGTTTTATACATGCTGTTATTGCCACTGATTGTATACCGTGTCCTCCACCACTGTGTCCCAACCTCTGAAAATTTGTACTTGACCACGAATACCTCAGTCGAACAGCGTGTCCTATGAGTCACGATTTTCATGTAAATAGTTAGTTACCTATGTACTAGGCTTGCCGCTCTTTGAGCGTAATAAAATGATTAAAACACAAAAAAAGACTTATTTATCTATATTTTATTTATCTATTTATGTATATATTATTTGTTAACCTATATACTTACATTTTTATTAATTCCTTTTTTATCTATATGTTTATCTATTTAATTTATTTACCTATCTATTTTTTCAATTATCTCTTGCATTATTACTACTATTATCACTACAGTTTTCTATTATTTCTTAATTAATTGAAAGTGTTCCGCATTTTCAAATCAGCAGAAGACAGACGAACTCAAATGTTATCGCTATTCCAAATGGGTCGTTGCGCGTCCGAGATCGACCCGTCTTGTTGGAAACAATAAGCAGTCTATGTTTTCTTCACTCACCGGCCACAGAAATTAATGATACTTCCTTTTATTTCGAGAAATGTGATTTGCTAGTAAATTACAAAGGACGACTCTGATAGCCAATCATACATATGTTTTTCACGCGTCAAACTTCTTCCTAACGGTTTACATTTCATAGATCGTTCCGCCTTCCATCGTAAAGGTAGTCAGAGAAGGATCTATACAGTACACCTAAATGGATTTGTGTGTTTTGATATAATGTGTTAGTGATATGATGCCTTGTCATGGCTAGTGAGTGATACGAATATTTTGTGATGATGGACGAATAAGACATCAACTGCAGTGGAACTCTAAATAAAAAACAACGAAGACTTCCTATGGAGCAGCTTGCCGACTCACGGTAAGTACCAAGAACAGCTATGCTAAAGGCCCAGTCACAGCAAGCTTACGATCTGTTTCCGGCCACCTTGGACGGTGGCACTTTTGTTTCTCTCATGGTTAGCGCCAGGTGGCTATTATTTCATATTCGTCTTCATGACGGGGAAGAGGGGGAGATTCATTCCAATTGCAGAATTGTCTTGAATTCTTTTCATAATAAACAGAGGAACAGCACAACTCAGCCTGGTCGTCGGTGGTCGGAAAACATGTATGCTTGATGTGACTGGGCCCTAAGCTTCACATACGAACAGTCTACACTGGCATACTTCAATTATTTTAGTTATTACTGGTAGGGTCAATCTGGAGTACTGTGTGCAGAGGGTAAAGGGGTATGATTGTGACTCAGTTTCACAGTTAAGGTCTTATCTTACTGAATGGAATATTGTGGCTTTTATTGGTGCGAAGTATGCTAGGGGTTGAAAGAATACATACATACACCCTGCATCCTGCGTTGAGACGTTATCACCCTGGGCTTCCACAGTTACAATATCTTATTTTTCAAATCTCCAAATATCAAATTATCTTTCCGTTATACCTGGCAAAGCTGAATGACGAGATTGTAAACCCATACAAATGTCAGATATAATATTAACATGTTCTTAGAGAAGTCGAGATTTCTGTAAGCCAAGTCATATTCTAGTTATTCAAAGGGATATTAGAGGTAGGATGAGGGAGGAAAAATATCCCAGTGTGATAACCCTTTTAGGCTGCGTTTACACCGAGCGAGTCTCGGCTGGTTCTCCTCAACCGTTATGAGTTCGTTCGAATAGAGAACGACGTCGGTTACAATCTTTCATTTTTCAAATCTTCAAATGTTAAATTACCTTCGCGTCATATATTGAGAAACTGAATAGCAAAATAAAAAGAGCTAAACCTTTACGAATGTTAGATAGATTGATGAAGTGTTCTCAGAATGCTTCAAGCAAAGTCTTCTTCCAGCTATTCAAATTCACAGCGTTTGGCGAGAATCGGCCATGTCGCTCGGTACAAAACAGCATAAGTGGCCCATACGTGATCAACTTTGACTTCGCAAAATGTGTGGTTTCTAAATAGCCTTTCTAGGTTGGTAATTCTTGATAAAAGGATCGTATATTTCTGAGCCTAAGACTTTCATGACCTAATCTAAGCAAATATATTCTCAATTTAGCGTGGGATTAGTAATCCATTTAATCGTTCTGTTGCCTTTTTACTTTCTGTTGACTTTTTCTTTGATTTCAATCAGATTCTCTACCACGGAATAATTGTTTATGTAATCAAACGTAGTCTTGCGTCAACTAAATGTCATTATACAAATATTATTCCCAGTCTTTGCGTAATTCCCTTATCAAGATTAAGTTTAATCTCTAGTAATAAAAATCTTAACAATCATTGAGGACTTTGAAAGATCAGAAACCCCAAAGTACACATAAGTACACATAAGTACACATAAGTACAAAGTACACATAAGGTATCCCACATATTACCTTGAGAAGAATAGCATCCCCAGAAATGAGCTTCTGAATGTAAATCACCCCAACAGTAACGATATCTTGGTTAATTGTACTTGTCTACAAATTGCCGCCTCAGTCGAACAGCGTGTCCTGTGAGTCACGATTCTCATGTAAATAGTTGATTTGATATGTACTAGGCTTGCCGCTCTTGGAGCGTAATCAAATTATTAAAAAAAAAAATCTTGGTTAAGGTTAAATTAAGATGGGGTAGGTACACTTGGATTAAGCTTGTTAGGCCAGCCTCCCCAAATATTAGATTTTAAATATACATACATATACCAAGGCTTTTTCCCCCTTCCAAGGGAGGTAGCCAAAAAGGGAAAGGCATAAAAACACTCCCACCCATTTCATCCCTAAATACACTCCACACCCCTCCCACCCTCCCTCTCATCTGAGCACCTCCTGGATGACGGGTCATCCCTGCACCCTGCCCACCGCCCTGGGTCAGAAGCAGTGTCGCAAGACACAGTACATCCACAGCAAGGCCGCTTCATTTAATCGGCGACCCCCCCCCCTCCGTCCCCCTTTGCATTGTAAATATAAATAACACTTATTATGGGGTTGCGGATTTTTATAACGAGCATCAATGACACCGCCTCCATAGACGGATTAGTAACGCCACTTTAATTTCTAATCTTCCATTGACAACCCAAGTTACTGTCAAGGATATATACATGAAGGTAGTCGAATCAGCTTTATAAATGTGTAGAAAGAAAACGAATATTGTTTATGAAAATGCGTAGTCATGTTGATCATGTATGAGACCATCGACACTTTCAGGTTTGCGACGCGGGAGCACCACTCACGCACTGGATGAGGTGACGTAGTGTTTTCAGTCACGTTTTTTTAACCCAGTCGTGTTGTTGACTAACATTTGGAAGGCAAGCAAATCAAGACAAAATTTTGGGTGGTTGTTAGCTAGGTAGGCTAATGGTGTTATTCAAAACAAGAAAATATATATAAATAATAATGATGATAATAAGAGTATTAATGATAAAAAATAATGATGATAGTAATAGAGATTAGATAAGGTGAAAATTAATAGATGAATAGATACATAGGTAGATAAATTAGAATAGATTAATAGGTTGATGAAATAAACACTTATACATATAAATGAACAAGTGTATAAACAAATAAAGATAGAATAAAAGACATTTCGACGGAATGGACAGAAAGGTGAAATACTTAATCGGCTAAGTGACAGGAAGCACTCGAACAGAAATGGACGGCTAAGCATACTTTTTTAATGAAAATTCGAGTAATCTAATCCTTGTATTAGACGGCATAGCTATTATATAGAAAGACACATTGCGAGATACACGCGCAGAGGAAGTCGATCTTAAAGTGGATGTCGAGAGAAGCTAAATATGTGCAAATTGACAATTTGGAGATGAGGGCACAGAGAAAGTCCACTCCAATCATGATGGTATAAGAACAAACTTATATTAACACCAATGGCTAGGTATGTCTACAACACACACACACACACACACACACACACACACACACACACACACACACACACACACACACACACACGAATATATACAGTATAGTGTGTTGCGTATGTATGTGTGTGTAAAGCTTTTATGCTTTTCATCACTCATCAACAATTAAAACATGAAGATGTACCACGTGTATTAGTGTTTCTTTTGCTTAAGTCTTCCCTTCATTTATGCATTCTGTAGCATTACCATATTTATTAGGGTACGAAAGGTAGATACCAAATTGTTTCAGAGAGTCGGCCACTCCATGCTGGGACCATTCTCATCAAATGATGCGAGTTCGTTTAGGCGGAAACGACTTTGGTTGCAATTTCTTATTTTCCGATTCACCAATTGCCAAATTACATTTGCCCGATATATTGAGAATTCCAATGACAAACTAAGAAAAGTTAAAGTAATACGAATATTAGATTTTTTAACATTCTGAAAGAAATCTAGACTGCAAGCGAAGTCTTTTTTCCAGTCATTCAAATTAGCAACATTTGAAGAGAAAGGGACCAGGGTGAATCGAGTGTTAATTGTCATTTACCGATTCGTTCGTACACTCTGACCTCGAACTTTCTGCGAACCGGAAAGTCTTCAACTGAACTCCCATTTTATTCTGTTGCACTGTATACGAAATACTTAATTAGAAAAAGAGAAAATACTGAAAGGTTCAATATATATATATATATATATATATATATATATATATATATATATGCATATATATATACACATATATATACATATATATGCATATATATATATATATACATATACACACATATATATACATATATATACAAATACATATATATATATACACATACAAACACACATACACACACACACACACACACACACACACACACACACACACACACACACGCATACACACACACACACACACACACGCACACACACACACACACGCACACACACACACACATATATATATATATATATATATATATATATATATATATATATATATATATATATATATATACATATTGCTGAAGTGCGCACATCCTCCACGTAAATGAATCAAGTTTTGTAAATACAATAAACTATTTAGAAATATTTATTAGGATTAAACAAATAGGAATCTATACAATACGCAAGTAGAATATACCATGGTCTTGAATATATATATATATATATATATATATATATATATATATATATATATATGTGTGTGTGTGTGTGTGTGTGTGTGTGTGTGTGTGTGTGTGTGTGTGTGTGTGTGTGTGTGTGTGTGATAAACGAATAGAAGAGGGATTGGAGCTAAACAAGTTCAATATAGTCCGATAACAAATGTAATTAAATATTTTTATTTCTTATTTTTCTTAGTAGAACCTTCAAATTAGCTTGGATTTTCCAGAATCACAAAATTGAATTTAACAATTTTCTATTTCCACAATCTCTGCAGATGAGTGGCAAAGTGTTTTAAAAAGATCTGACAGAACTGTCACCCTCGTACCTAATTAGATTGAATCAAGTCATCTACAAAGATAATATAATGTAAGATATTAGGGAAAGAGAAGACTGATTAATTAGGCGTTTTTAAAAGGGATAGAGCGTTCCAACACTTTGTATATTAAAGAAGATCTGCTTGTGCAGAGAGATAAAGTTATTTTTTAATGTAATTTAATAAATCGCGCGCGCGTGTGTGAGTGTGTGTGAGCGTTCGTGTGTGTGAGCGAGTGTGTGTGTGTGTGTGTGTGTGTGTGTGTGTGTGTGTGTGTGCGCGTACGTATGTGTGATTCACCATGGTTTTGGATCATGTGTTGGACTCGTGATCGACAGCAATTACCCTCCCGGAAGAGACCTCAGACCTCATATATGACCGATCTATGGGTAATGCCGTGACCTTATACCCACACACACACACAACTCCCCACCCGCGAGAGTTAGAGTAACGATTCGCAGCGCAGCGATACTGGAATTATTTCAACCCTGGACGGGATTTGAACTTGGACCGCTGTAGCAGAGTTGCGAACGTTGCCACTGCGCCGTCGAGTGGTAGTGTGTGTATTCACCATTGTCTTTTGATCACGTGTTGGGCTCGTGATCGACAGCTATTTCCCTCCCGAAGGAGAGCTCAGAGCTCGTATGACCGATCTATGGGTAATGCTGTGACCTTACACGCACACACACACACCCAACTCACATTCCACGAGAGTTGGAGTGACGACTCGTAGCGCAGTGATACCGAAATTTTTCAGCCTTGGGCAGAACTCGAACCCGGACAACCGTAGTGACAGTCGGGGACCGCGCCACCGAGTCTGTGTGTACGTTTGTGCATGTGTGTGTGTGTGTGTGTGTGTGTGTGTGTGTGTGTGTGGGTGTGTGATAAATGAATAATATTTGCATTACATGATCGTCTCTAATGTCGTATTGTATACACGAACTCGCCTTAATATTCGTGCTCGCATGTTGGACCTAATCTAAGCTCGAGCTAACGAGTCATTGCAAAGATGGGCCTGGACCGGATTTTTATTAAGAATTGGGAATTCTTTTTCTTGAGCACAACAATGGAGGAAGGACGTCAGCTCACCTGGATTGGGACCGAGGTCATCCAGAGGCACCTGAAGAACTGCCGTCGTCACGGCGAAGGAACATTTGCAAAGGTTTACCTAGTTCCAGCGGGCGACAGGAGAGTGGTCGCAAAGGTCTACAAGAAGAGAAGGTTTCTGCCCGCCATGGTTAAAGAGGCCGAGGCTCTGGCAGCGTTGTCAGGAGTTCCTCGTGTCCCGACCCTTTTCGGCGTTGGCAGAAACCCGGTCACTCTCATCACCAGCTGCGGGGGACGCTCTCTGTACAAACTGATTCAACGAGGACAGCTCTCAAAATATCAGGCTGTCGACCTCGTTTTCCAAGTCACAGAGAGCGTTCGCCTTATTCATCATCGCGGCTGGACGCATAACGATATCAAACAAGATAACATCGTCGTCGAGAGGAACTGCGACCTTTGGAACGCAACTCTCATCGACTTCGGAAGCGCCGTTCGCATCGGCAAGGCCGTTTACAGAAAGAACAGAACCGGTCACATCACTTTTCCTCACATTGCTCCCGAGCTTTTCAAGGGGCGAGGAACTTCTTCTGCAAGTGATGTCTACTCGATCGGATATCTGTTGGCCTCTCTTATCGCCCACGAAGATCGAAATAAGGATATTTCTCTTCTTATCGCAAGGGCAATGACTTACAATCCCGAAGATCGAATTTCAGTTGATGATCTGGTCCAAAAACTTCGAGATGTTCGATTCAACATCCTCTTGGACATCGTCACTGAACAGCTTTCTTCACTCAAAATTTGAGTTTTTTTACTATCAAAATCGTTATGAAAATCATCTTTGGATTAACTTGAATTGTTCACTCTGGACCATTGGAATTGATACAAAAAAAAAAAACTTTTATAAGCTTGGACGTATAAAAGCTTTATATGCATTGAAATGATGGAATTTGAATTTTCTATGAAAAGCAACTTTACCAAGATTGGACCATATAAGATCGACTAAAACCACTCCCTGTCCAAAACCCGTCAACGATCGAGTAAAACTATTTTAGCAAAAAATAGAATTAGAAATTGAATAAACTGAAATTCGATTAGATTATATCAAGTTAAATTAAACTAAACTGGATTATACTAAAAGTGATTAAAGTGAAATAAAGTAAAATGGAAAACAGGAAAGAAAATTGTAAGAATATATTTCAAATTATGATGTCCACACATCTAAACTTAAAAAGGCTTTTACGCCTTGTTAATAAGAATTTAACTTCAAATATCAACCCTTTGGGGGTTTCCCTCAGCTGAATAAAATCACCTGGCGACAACTGGAATAATCGACCAAACTCACGAAAATCAGAAGAAACTCTTCTATTTAAATATTTTGTTATATATAGCAAAACAACTTACACACATTTCACATTCTCAATAAGTAGTTTTAATTTGTTCGTGTGTGTGTGTGTGTGTGTGTGTGTGTGTGTGTGTATGTGTGTGTGAGATGTACGTGTGTGCGTATGTGGTTCACCATGGTCTTGGATCACGTGTTGGACTCGTGATCGACAGCTATTTCCTTCCTGGAAGAGAGCTCAAGAGCTCATATATAACCGATCTATGGGTAATGCTGTGACCTTACACGCACACACACCCAAGTCCCCGCCCACGAAAGATGGAGTAACGACTCGCAGCGCAGCGATACTGAAATTATTTCAGCCCTGGACGGGATTCGAACCTAGACCGCCGTAGTGGCAGCTGGGAACTCTAACCACAGTGGCATCGTGTGTGTGTGTGTGTGTGTGTGTGTGTGTGTGTGCGTGCGTGAGCGTTCGTTTTTGTGCGAGTGTGTGTGTGTAATAATAATAATAATAATAATAATAATAATAATAATAATAACAATAAAAGGTTTATTTCAATTGCAGTAGTACACTGACAATAATACAATGTATGTTCGTGCGTATGTGTGTGTGTGTCTGTGTGTGTGTGTGTGTGCGTTTGTCTATATTTACCCACCTAATTTTCCTAAATGTATTTACCTAATTGTAGCAAACAGGAAAGGAGCAATGCTCGTAAGCTCCAGCCTCTGACTCACCAATTTATCATGCCTAGATTTATATTCATGTATGGTTCCAACTTGGGTTATATCCTTATTTTCTAGTTAGCATATTTAGATTTGAATTCGTGTGTTGTTTTGGCTTGTGCCCTGTCGACTTTGAAGCTATTACAAGTATCTATTCATTTATATAGTGAGCTGTGTGAGTGTGTATTTACATACAGGTAGTTGTATCTTACGGAAAGGAGAGCGAGTTATGCTCGTAGGATCCCGCCTTTGTATCTCGTAGTGTCTAGTTTGCTCTTAAATACGTGTATGGTTTTTGCAGACACTGTGTGTGTGTGTGTGTGTGTGTGTATTTACCTAGTTGTATTTTACGGGAAGGGGAGCTATGCTCGTGGTGTCCCGTCTTCATACCTCATTTTATCTAAACTATTTTTAAATTCATGTATTGTTTTTGCACACACCACTTTCTCATCTAACTTGTTCCAACTGTCTATTATTCTGTGAGGAAAGCTGTTCTTTTTCAGATCTCTTCTATAGCTGTCTTTCTTGATTTTCTTTCCGTGTCCTCTTGTATTTCTATCATCCCATTTTATTAGATCCTCTCTATCAATAATTTCTATGCCTTTCATGATTCTGTAAATAGCTATCAAATCTCCTCTCTTCTTTGCTCTAGTGTCTGTAGCTCAAGTTTTGCTAGTCTCTCTTCATATGATAGTTTTGAGAGTGTTGGTGCCAATTTTGTAATTGCTCTTTGTATTCTTTCAAGTTTTTTATACATTTTTTTGTACTTGGTGACCACATCATTGCTGCATATTCCAATCTTGGTCTTATCAGAGTGATTAGTATTTTCTTCACCATTTCTTCATCCAGGTATGTAAATGCCACTTTGATTGTTCTTATTAAATTATAAGTTTCTCCAAAAATCTTATATGTTTCTCAGGTGACATATTATTCATAACAATGACTCCCAGGTCCTTCTCATTTTCAACTTTTTTTATTCCTTCTTCTCCCAATTTATATGATTCTGTTATTCTGTTTTTGCTTTTTCCAAATTCCATTATACTACACTTTTTAGTGTTGAACTCCATCTCCCACTTCCTACTCCAATCCCATACTTTATTTAGATCACTCTTTAGTGACTCGCAATCTTCTTCCGTGTTCACTTTTTTAACAGTTTTGCATCATCTGCAAAGAAGCTCATACAGCTTTCAATTTCTTCATCCATATTAATGTATATAGCAAACATTATTGGGGCCAGAACTGTTCCTTGCGGAACACCACTTATTACTTCATCCCATTTTGAGTGTTTGTCTCTTATCACTACTCTCATATTTCTTTCTTGCAAAAAGTCTCCCATCCATTTAAGCAGTTTGCCCTGTATTCCCCCTTCGGTTTCTAATTTCTTAAGCAACTTCTTATGTGGTACTTTATCAAAAGCTTTTTTTAGGTCTAGAAATGCACAATCAGCCCATCCATCTCTTTCTTGTACTATATCTATTAGCCTTGAATAGAAACATATTAAATTTGTGACGCATGATCGTCCTTATCTGAATCCGAATTGCCTTGGATTTAGTACGTTTTTTTTTTTTTCTCCAAATATTTTACCCATCTACTTTTGACAATTCTTTCACACATTTTTGCTATTGTACTTGTTAGAGAGACTGGTCTATAGTTGGTAGGGTCTTCTTTATTTCCCCCTTTATATATAGGTACTATATTTGCTTTTTTCCAATCTTCTGGAACTTTTCCTTCTTTCAAGGAACTGTTTATTATGCTATGTATTTTGTCTGCCAGTTCATTCCTGCATTCTTTCAGAATCCAGTTTGCTATTTCATCTGGTCCATGCGATTTTTTGACATCAAGATTACTCAAATGTTTCATTATTTCATTCTTTGTTACTTATATTTCTTTCATAGGGGGGACTTTCTCTTTCCATTCGATCTCTTCCGGTTGTATGTTCTCCCTTGTAAACACTGATTTGAAATGCTTGTTCATAATTTCCGCCATTTCTATTTCCTCTGTGTATTCAACTCCTTGTCTTAATTTCTCCAAATCTTGTTTGTTTTTCAGTTTGTTGTTTACAAATCTGTAAAATAATTTTGGTTGATCTTCACACTTTTCTATGACATCTTTTTCATATTTTCTCTTTTCCTCTCTGCACGTTTGTACATATTCATTTCTATAACAAGTATGTATTTTTCATTTTTCAGGTCTTTTGTGTTTCTTCCATTTGGTCCAAGCTTTATCTTTTTTGTCTTTTAACTCCCTACAACTTTTGTTGTACCAGCACTTTACATATTCTTTTTCTTGGGACATACTTTTCCACTCCTTTTTTATAAATTTTTGTCAAAATATTCCATTTCTCTACCACTGTTGTTTCTTCTTTGTATATTCCTTCCCAGTTTTCTTTTTGAAAGAATTCTCTTATTTTATCAAAGTTTGTTTTTTCATACATCATTCTTCCTTTTCTATATTGTTAATTTATTTTCATGTATATTTCCTCATTTAGTTCCAGTTCAATCAAAATGTGGTCACTTTTACTTATTGGTGTTTTATATTCAATCTTTTCCACTATTCTAGGTTCTGATGTGATCATTAGGTCTAGTCTCGATGGTTCTTCTTCATTTCTATACCTAGTGTTCTCCTGTATCCACTGTGTCACTGTATGGTCAATAATCATCTCGAGTAGAACATTTCCCCATGAGCCGTCTTCACACTTTACTGTCATCTCTTCCCAGCAGACTTCTTTGCAATTAAAGTCGCCCATCATAACTATTCTTCCTCCATCTTCCATTATCTTATTTATTGTTATCCTTGTGTCTTCTAACATACTTTTATGTTCACTCTCTTCCCACGAGGCTGTTTTCGGAGCCACATAATTTATCATAATTTGTCTTCCACTTCGATCATAATCATCTCTACTGTATTCTTTCCATATGTGACACACCTCACGTTTATATCCTTCTTAGTCAGGAACATAACTCCACACCCTTGTTTTGTCTCTCTGTTTCTAATCCAATAATTATATGCATCATGTCCTACACTGTTGGATGGTAGTGGACCTTTTAATTTCGTTTCTACAATTCCCATTATGTCCGGTTCTTTTTCCTTCAGATAATCATTCAGCTCATTCAATCCTGTTATTAATCCATCTATATTTGTGTAAGACACTTTTATTTTTCTGCCAATTCCATTGTATTCTCTGTTTCCCTTTTGTTTTCTCTAGTATGTCGTATTTCCTTACTTTCATATTCACTACTCTCCAATAGAATTTTTCTTTTTGACTCTGTTCTGTTTTCGTTTTTTTTCCTTAGCTTCATGTTTTTTAATTTTTTCCTCCTCTCTTTCCTCTTTATTCATTTCTCTTTTTATCCATACCTTTTTATATTGTTCACTTGTTGCTAGTTTCCCTGTTTTTGCTAAGATATTCTCTGCCGTCGTTTGTGACCTGAATTTAATCTTAATTGGTCTGGTCTTATCTGTACTATACTTTCCGAGTCTATACATCTCTTCAATTTGTTTCATGATTTCAGGTTCATCTTCCTGAACTAATTCTAGTAAACTGCTTACTTTTTCTTTTTCCTCATTGATTCTTGTGGTTCTATTTAGGTTATATTTCTCTTCCATTCCTAATATAATTATACATTTCTTTTTATCTGCTAAGTCTCTTACTATATTCTCCTTCTGTCTCATCACTTTAATAACTGAGTCTTCAGTTTGTTCTTTCATTTGCTGTTTTATTAT
>NC_134796.1:59074069-59081569 GCF_046742065.1 Oratosquilla oratoria
AAAAATTAAAATATAATAGAAGGAATATATGCCTTTCTTCATTACGTTAGAACTAAGTAACCATAACATAAAAGATAATAGTATATATTCATCAATGTTGACAAAAGTTAAAAAACAGAGCATAGAGAAAAGAAAGAGAAAGAGTGAGAGAGAGAGAGACAGGAAGAAAGAGAAAGAGAGAAAGGAAGGAAGAGAGAGATAGAGGGATGTTCATGGTATGCAATCGATTGGCGGTATCTATGGCTGAAAGTTCGTGAGCAGCTAGTGCGAGGAAACACAGCCAGCACGGGGCAGAGCGTTCGAGCAAATTGACTTTCCACGCACCTCTCAACGTGGTCGCCCCTCTGTGAGCGATTTGTTGGTAGTTAGGTATGTAGGAATGGAACTCGTAAATACTGCATCGACAAATAATTTGGCATACATACATACATATATATATATATATATATATATATATATATATATATATATACTGTATATATATATATATGTACAACACTGAATGGGTCCCAGTGATTAAAGATACATTTTAACAACCAAAATGCACTTTAAATCTAAGCCATCAACATCGGGAGACCGAATGGAGGCCGACATGCAGGAATTGAAATGCGGTACTGCCGAGGACTCGAACTCAGCTGAGTTTGAGTCCTCGGCAGTACCGCATTTCAATTTCTGCATGTCGGCCTCCATTCGGTCTCCCGATGTTGATGGCTTAGACTTAAAGTGCATTTTGGTTGTTGATATATATATATATATATATATATATATATATATATATATATATATATATATATAAATGTATATATATATGTATATGTATATATATATTATATATATATATATATATATATATTAACGATAATAATAACAACGACAATAATATTAATAACTAGAATTATGATAGTGATAATTATAATATATGTATAAATGTTGCTTGGTGTTTATCAGCCACGGAAGTGCTGGAGCAATTACTAGTTACTGTCATTTCCTCGGGAACTGGTTTGTTATGATAAAACAAACAAAAGTAGACTCAAAATAAAACTTCCAATGGATTTGGAGCTTTTAATGTTTACTAATGGTTTCAGTAGATCTTGATTAGCTCTTTTGAATTTGGTTTTATATCTTTCGTAATGATAACGGCTGTGTTGATCGACAAGGTCATGCAGCTTGAGTCAATCGTGTACTTATATTCTATATCCAAGATACATAGTATTTAATGTATAACTACTAGCTACTCGTGAATTCATTCACAGAGTAGTGACCACCATTTATAAACAATGGTTATCGCTCTACAAATTGATCCATTACATGCCGTAGTAAAATATGATTCATTATACTTTTACTTATTACATTTCATAGTAACATATATATAACTACTAGCTACTCGTGAATTCATTCAGAGGAGTGACCTCCATTTATGAACGACGGTCGCACCTCTGTAAATTGAGCCGTTATATGCCGTAATGAAAGACTGATTCTTCATTATACTTTTACTCATTATATATCATAGGTATTCCATAGGTAGTGCTATCTCTTGTAATTATGGTATTAAATAAAAATGGGTCAAAACAATTGGTGGTTAATTATTTGTGATTTCCAGCCCTACATACCTAATTACCAACAACTCGCTCACTGAGGGGCAACTATGTTGAGATGTGGGTGGAAAGTTAACTTGCTCGAACGCTCTGCGCCGTATTGACTGTGGCTCGCACTACCTGCTCACGTACTTTCAGCCACAGTTATACTTCTAAATGGGTTGGGAGAGTCTTATTTTCAACCACAGGAAGGGAAAAGACAGAAACACGTCCAAGGGCTCATCACTGGAATAAGTTCAAATGAAACCAATTTCTTGTGATGAAATATTAAGAGATCGAATATTATTGTAAACTGAATAACTGTGAAGAATGATATTGTGTAATAGATGATCATGAGATGCTTATTTTATTATAAGGAGGTATGAGATATAACGTGAAGATACAAGATGAGATAAAATGATACTGTAATGAGCTTTTGTGATAAGAAAACCTATGGGGTAGCAATTTCTGTTATTGATTCAGTTTAACGTTGCAAACTTCCTATCTCAGGAGGCTAGAACGGTGCCCCTTACAGATGACTTTGTAGCGTGGAATTTCATGAACCATGTCCTTGGTTCAACTCGCGTCATCTCTAGGAGAGGAGTCAATATACTATTATCAAAAATATTTAATTTTTAACTATATATCAAAATGATTAACAAATGAAGGAAACTTACTCACTACGGTAAATATAACAAAAGAAACAATTAAAAGGTGTATAGACAAACTCAAAGTTAATAAAACACCAGGGCCTGACGGTTGGCATCCAAGAATCTTAAAGGAAATGAAAAATGAGATTGTTGTTCCATTAGAAATTATTTTCAAGAAATCCATCATATCCGGAGATGTCCCAAGAGAATGGAAGCTAGCTAACGTTACTCCCATATTCAAAAAAGGTGACAAAAAGAAACCAAATAACTATAGGCCTATTAGTTTGACTTCGATCGTAGGAAAAATAATGGAAACTATCATCAGAGATGCTATCGAATATCATTTAGAAAGTAACCGTTTGATAAATGATAGCCAACATGGTTTCAGACGGAAACGTTCTTGCGTGACTAACTTACTCGAATTCTACAACACAGTTGTCTCGAATTATGACAAAAGAAACAATATAGATTTAATATATCTAGACTTTGCAAAAGCTTTTGATACCGTCCCACACGAAAGACTACTTACTAAATTAGCTTTGCATGGAATAAGTGGTAGCCTATTAGGTTGGACTAGTAATTGGTTGAAAGGTCGAAAACAGAGAGTTGTTTTAAATGGAAAAACTTCTGGATGGAAAAGTGTTGCAAGTGGAGTTCCTCAGGGTTCCGTTCTTGGGCCACTTCTATTCATAGTATATATAAATGATATAGACCATGGACTAAAATCTACTGTTTCCAAATTTGCTGATGATACAGAACTGTGCGGAGTGGCAAATGATCACTCAAACCAATTAGATATTCAAGAAGATTTAGATAAATTACAGCAATGGTCTGAAAAGTGGCTAATGAAATTTAACACAAGTAAATGCAAGGTAATGCACATAGGTAAAAATAACAGCAAGTACGATTACAAGTTATTTGGAAATTCGTTAACAAAAGTGGATAGTGAAAAAGATCTCGGCGTAATTATCAATAACGACCTCAAATCATCCAAGCAGTGTATTTCAGCCTCTGAGAAAGCAAATAAGATTCTGGGATTGATTGCGCGATCTTTTGATTTCAAAAGTCCATCACTCATTAACAAGCTATATAAATCGTTAGTTCGTCCACATTTGGAATATGCTGTTTCCGTATGGTCACCGAATCTCATTAAAGACATTGACAGACTGGAAAAAGTACAACGGCGAGCCACAAAACTGATTCCAAATATCAAAAATAAATCATACGAAAATCGACTTAAGCACATGAATCTGTTTTCCCTAAAAAAGCGTAGACTCAGAGGTGACTTGATACAGGTCTTTAAGATTTTAAAGGGAATTGACAACATCAAAAGTGACCAAATTTTCACATTGAATGAGAATCAGACAAGAAACAATGGTCTCAAACTGTCCGGAAATAGATTCAATTTGGAAGTAGGTAGAAACAACTTTGCCAACCGTGTAGTTAATGAATGGAATAAACTTCCTGCACAGGTAGTGCAATGTAGTTCAGTTCGAAGCTTTAAGAATCATTTAGATAAATACCTAAGTAAGATGCTGTAATTATTATAATTTATGTTATATTATTTGTTTTTGTTTTGTTATAATTTGTCTGTCTGATTTTCATTTATTATTAGTTATATGTCAATTTATTATCATTTACTATTTACCTGTTTGTTTGTTATTCAACTATACCAATGCATTTATTTATGTATTTTAATTGTTATTTACATTGTTATAGTTTTAATTTATTATTAATATTTTTTTTTTTTTTTTTTTTTTTTTTGCATCCGACCTAGATATGGATCAAAAGGTCTCCTGTCGGCATGCTTTGCCTTTGTAATCCTTTGAAAGAAATATTGGTAGATTATGGCATTAAGATCAATGATGTGAAATTGAGAAAAAAATGGGTAAATGTTTGTTTTAATACTTCGATCAAGAGAAAATAACCCCGGAACCAAAGAATATGAGAGTAGGGAAGGAACAGATGCGAAGAGACGCAACGCGTGATGAAAGGTATCGTATATCATCATTCAAGCATGGGTTGAACATATGGATTTGAGCGAACGCTAATGCGAATATTGGGAAAAGCAAATATGGTACGAACACGTATAGGATTTACGAGATTAGGTAGGGATGTGGTATGTGGTTGGGAAAATCGGTATGAGACAGCCGAAGGGGTATATTTTAAGTTGACCTAATGATATAATAGAGATGTAATCGTATAATCAGATATAATACAGTTAGAATGGGAAAATCAAAGAGATCTATTCAAAAGCAAATACAGTAGCAAAAATACATTATGATTCTGACTCACTTGATAAGCTGATCACGTGTAAAAAGAATCCTCATGAAAAAACGTGGACTCTATCTGAACATTTACATAATTCATTCTGTTTAACGGCTTGCTCAAGAATGGTAATTTCAACCAAAAGATTATCCCGAATACGGTGTAATGGTACTCCATTAGCAACGTAAAGGCTTCTTCACGTTGGATTATTCTCGTCAACTGTCGCGAGTTCGCTGGAGTTGAAACGATTTCGTTTACAATCCGTTTTTCAGAAATCCAAATATCAAATCGCCTTTACGTCATATACTCAGAAGATGAATGACAAACTAAGAGAATTCAAAACTATACGAATATTAGACATATTGTTGAAATGTTCTTAGGAATATTTGGAATATTGCAAGCAAAGTCTTCTTCCATTAATACGAATTCACAACATTTGACGAGAACATGCCCGGTGTGAAGCAGGTTTAAGACTTAAGACTTATGAATATGTTTAGAAGGATGAAAGAGATATAATTTCCTTAACATTCTCAGCTTTCCAGTCTTAGTACTTTGTTCAGTTTACCTACTTTCCCCGGTTAATGTACTAACCCCGAGATAAGTACTTTCCTCGAGATACGTACTTTCCCCCAAGTTACGTTCTTTCCTCTGGGTTATGTATTTTCCCCGAGTTACCTACTTTCCCCCAAGTTACGTGGTTTCCCCCGAGTTATGTACTTCTCCCAAGTTACATATTTATCCCGAGTTACGTACTTTCCCCCTCCGAGTTATGTACTTCCCCGAGTTACGTACTTTTCCCTGAGCTACGTACTATCCCCCGAGTTACGTACTTTCCCCGGGTTACGTACTTTCCCCCGAGTTACGTACTTCCCAAGAGTTATGTACTTCCCCCGAGTTACGTAGTTGCCCCGAGCTACGTACTTTCCCCGAGTCACAGACTTTCCCCCGAGTTACGTCCTTCCTCCCGAGCCACAAACTTTCTCCAAGTTACGTATTTTCACCCGAGTTACGTACGTCCACCGCATTACCTTTTTTCCCCCGAGTTACATACTTCCACCGAGTGACCTACTTCCCCCCAAGTTACTTACTTTTCTCCGTGTTACGTACTTTCCCCAAGTTACATACATTCCCCTGGAGTATGTATTTCACCCGAGTTACGAACTTCTCCCGAGTTACGTACTTCCCCTGAGTTACGTAGTTCCCGGGGTTACGTACTTGCCCCGAGTTACGTACTTTCTCCTGACTCACGCACTTCCCCCGAGTTACGTACTTTTCCCTGAGTTACGTACTTTCCCTCAAGTTACGTACTTTCCCCTGATTTACGTATTTCTCCCCCTGAGTTACATACTTTCCCCCGAGTTACGTACTTTCCTTCAAGTTAGGTACGACCTCCTTTTTCCACCGACGGTCCCGGCCTGTCATGTCCCAAAATAATTTTTATTCCGTTACACCTCGTTTCCGTTGCCCAATCACCGTATCCCCCTCGCGAACCCGTTACCCTTCTTGGCTGTCACAACCCTCCCCGTCCCTTCTCGTACTTCCTGTAATGGTTGTTTCTGAATTATGACTTCCTCCGCCTCCTTCCATTCAATTAATTTCCATTTTACTTTTGTGGCTTTTGTTTATTTTCGTGTTTTTTTCTTCTATTTTCCTTCTTATCTTTCCTTTATATGTATATATATATATGTATATATGTATATATATATATATGTATATAAATATATATATATATACACACACACACACATATATACATATATGGTTAAACTTAATGGCAAGATTATTATTGCAGAGTTTTTTATCTGCCTTTTCTCTTTCTCTGAGAATCTTTTTCCCTTCCACGGGAAGTTGTCTTATAATGTCACCATATGACATTGTTTTGTCAGTTACTTTGGGCATGGCTTTACCAAAATGAAAAACTGGCCAGAACGCGTTTTCACACTACTTAGTGCTTCATCAGTGGCTAGACTGTGAATATCTGATTGAATTATTGTGTTTATATATTGTTGGTGGTGGTCTGATATTACATTTTGGGGCTTCTGATAAAAAACTCTGCAATAATAATCTTGCCATTAAGTTTAACCATACATGCTTGAGAGAAAATCTCCTGCCCATATATACAATGAATATATATATATGTATATATATATATATATATATATATATATATATATATATATATATATAATATTGTGTCCCACTTTTTTTTTTTTTTTTTTTTTTTTTGTGACCCGCACATAATCAATGATTATGGACAATAACAAAGATTGCACAGTATTACTGAAAGTGTATGGATAAAACTGATGGAGAAATGTAGAGCGAAATATTGTACTGAGGAGAGCAGTACAGAACGGAATATGATGCTGAATCAATGTACTCGTGTATGGGTCTGTTTAGCCCGACTTCCCTTTGTCCACATTTCAATTCATTAGTTCACGTAATTATTATTTTGTTTTATCTTGTATTCATTCCTCTGTTCTTTCACCTTTATTTCCTCCATTTTTCACTTTGTCGTTTTAGATACGTTCCCTTGCCATTAATTACTTTCCTGTATTACTATATTTCCCCTTATATTAATCTTTTCAAATTTCCTATTTTGTCACTCCATAAGAATGGAGGAGGCTGCAAGAGACCATAAGGCATACACTAGGCAGTTCAATGTCCCATACCACCTTTCATCCCTATCCATAAAGTTATCTAATATTCTCATAAAGCAACTAATTGTTTCAGCGCTTACTACATGGTTACTAAGTCTATTCCGTCCGTTAGCCACTGTTGGTAAACCAGTTCTTGCCTATTTATTCCCTTAAATCTAAATTTGTCCAATTTAAATCGATTACTACAAGTACTGCCCTGTTGCCTTAATATGATGACCTTGTCAGCATCACCATCTATAAAGCCCTTGACCCAGTATTAGATCAACCCGCAGTCCTCGTCATTCCAGAGAGTGTAAGTTAAGACCATTCATCCAGCTGTCTCGCATCACAATTTGACTCCTTCAGCCTTTC
>NC_134796.1:59084069-59094069 GCF_046742065.1 Oratosquilla oratoria
CATACTAACTCCATTCATCCCTGTTACCTACGATTAAACCTCAGCAACCGACTTTTAGGATATCCTCAAGGCAAACAGTGCTAACGGTATCATAGCTTCAATAGACGTTAAAAATTATTCACAAGCATCTCAATTGAGCGCATCATCAATTACATGATTGATCGTGTTTACCATGACGACAGTACTCCCAACATAGCCATTCCAGTTTCCACGCTCCGTAGCCTTTTCTTGTGTTGCACAAAAGAAATAACCTTCATCTGCCCACGCGGAGAAAAATACCAACAAGTTGATGGCGTCGCTATGGGTTCTCCGCTCGGAACCCTATTAGCAAACTTTTATTGGAGCTGTATAGATGAGAAAGTATTTGATAAAAAAAAATCTACTTTCGTTACAATGATGGAATTTTCATTGAAACTACGTGTAGTGAGGATATTGAAGTACAAGATACCTCTGGGTTAAGATTTATAGTTGAAAATAGCATACAAGGAACCCTGCCATTTTTATATATTCGTAGACCAATTAATGACTAGTGTACACGTAAAACCCACAAACCCCGGCCACTGTTTAAACAGTAAAAGTGAGTGGCCACAAAGGTACAAAGATTCAACCATTAGCGCGTACATACTAAGAGCGCTTACATTGCAGTACATGGGAACAAGTACACGCAGGAATAAGTAGGTCCACACTAGTCCTATTGAACGATGGGCTAATCAAACAAAACATAAAGTAAGCAAGAAAATAATCGACAATTGGTATCAAGCAAAAAAGACAAAACTGAGAGGAAAAATATGAAATTAAAATGTATTATAGGGCATACTTCTTATCAGGGTATAAAGAACAAAAAAGAATACAGAAACAAATTGTAAAGAGAAACGTAAAACCAGCAAACTTAGTGCAATGTAGTTCAGTTCGAAGCTTCAAGAATCATTTAGATAAATACCTAAGTAAGATGCTGTAATGATTATAATTTATCTTATATTATTTGTTTTTGTTTTGTTATCATTTGTCTGTCTGATTTTCATTTATTATTAGTTATATGTCAATTTATTGTTATTTACTATTTACCTGATTGTTTATTATTTAACTATACTTATGCATTTATTTGTGTATTTTATTTGTTATTTACATTATTATAGTTTTTTATTTGTTGTTTTATTATTATGCTTTTTTTCGCATCCGACCTAGATATGGACCAAAAGGTCTCCTGTCGGCATGCTCCGCCTTTGTAATCCTTTGTAAAAAAAAAAAATATTAGACGCTGTATTATATTACAAGAGCAAAAAAGCTAGCCACATGTTACGTAACAGTCTTAGTGTTAAGTAAGAACCCACCCATCAGTCACATGTCGTATATAGATATACCTGCACTCTAGGGAACTGAGAAGTCCTACCATCAACCTATATCGTCACGCCAACGACTCAACTAAGCATATGCCTGATCTACCGTCCCCCATCTAGAGGCCCCAAAATTAATTTAGAAAAAGAACACCAACTAGAGAAATACTGGTAGAAAATTTGGACATCATACTGACATGCCTAGATACACGCCGCCTTCCCATCTTAGAAGCACTATTCATCAAAGTTATGAACCCAAGTCTGAACATCTAGACGTCCGACCTGTTAGCGCTACCAAGCATGAGGAGAAACCAACACGCACACGGGAAGACATCACCCGATCTGACAAACCAATTAACACCAAGAATCGAATGCACTACACAGCTAGTCCAGTGATTAAATAACATCCATCTGACAAACTCAGTTCAGTAGCAACTCGAACATAGACACAGACATACCATTACGAAAATAAAAAATAGTCAAGAGACTCGAAATCGCGATCTGGCAGCACAGATGACCCACGGAGAAATCATTTCAAATCTCAAAAGGGATATTAAGACCATCTTAAGACACAAAGAATATATCTTAAAGAAAATGTATGAAACAGAACTGGCCATCACATTTAATTATCTTTGTTTAAGAGAAAATCTCACTAGTGACAGCGACATTAATCTGATAATTTTCATGACAGTCGCATGTAGGATTGTAACCCACTGCTTCGGCCTCCTGTAAGATAACCCTCACAATGCCTTTACCCGCTCGGCTACAGACACTACAAAAGCCTCGAAACCTGGAATCTATCTGATTCCCGAAGATAGGACAGATCACCAATCTGCGACCCCAGTTCCTGTTTTACACAAGGCCCAAGCCCACTAGTAGCAGGGGGTAAGGATCGGAACAAATCCTTTTCACTCTCTCGCCATTGTAACTACGAGAGAAATTCACTAGTGACAGCAACATTAATCTGGTGATTTTTATGACAGTCGCATGTAGGATTGTAACCCACTGCTTCGGCTCCCGTAAGATAACCTTCACAATGCCTTAAGGGGAATATTATTTTCATTATGAGTTCTTCATAAAATTTATATTGAGTGAGGCTCGGACGAATTAGTCTTTAGGTTTTAGGGATGTTAATATTATTGAGTTCTAGAAGAGCACTAGTTTTATCTCCTCTATACATTTTTGTCATCTTTCTAGATCAAAAGTAAAATCTAAAAAGAAACAGAATCCATTAAGGTGTTTCACGTCTAAGGTGTTCATGAAAATCATTAAGAATTCCGTCTATATCAGGAGCTCTCTAAGCCTAACTGTGGCAATTTTTTTTTCAGTTCTTGCAGAGTGAAAAAAAGGAAAATTATTAATCTCGTGTGAGAGAGAGACATGATTTTGCTTCTTTTACTTTTTTTTTTTTTTTTGGTCGAAATTTTTGTACTACTTTTTTGAAAATCTGGTTGTGTTGCAACAGAAGTTCTCTGTGATGGTCTATTGTCTATCTTGATTCTCCAAACATTCGACCACAAGAGACAACACTCGATGTAGGAGACGAAGGGACGCCCAAAGGACTCATGTTCGAGGAATGTTCATCGACACTGCCGATTTGTTTGGAGTGCGAAGGGTGATTGCATGGGAGCTTGATGTTACTCCCACTTACAGAAATTTTCGTAGCGTGGACTTTAATGAACCATGCCCTTGGTTCATCTCGCCGGTGGAAGGACAATCAAAGGATAAAAAAGAATTATTACTGATAAAGGAATCAACATAATTGGCATGTAAATGGCGTTCTCCTTACCCATATTCATTAAATATAACCTCCTCTTTGGGCTATGAGAGAAAATAAAACTGGTTTTGTTGAATTGTTTAGGAACAGTGTGTTTTGTGACCATAAATGAAAAAAATAGGAGTCAAGAGGAGTCAAAGTGTAGGACAATTATAGTGACCGAAAGGAAGAGGTGAACTGGCTTACAACCCAATTAAAACAAACGTAATTACCTTAGAACAGAAAAGAACTTCAATATAGAAACACAGAAACTCTGGATATAATTTTGTATTAGACGTTCTTCCTAACAACAAACAAATTAACTTTTATTTACTATAAGAGAAACTTAAACACACTAAATGAGTGTACACTATTTATTACATTGCCACAAAGTACCGAGTACAACAGTTCTTATTGCTATGTGATTTCATTGTGATACTTCCAATATTGGGTACTGTTATATGTAGAGAATAATTTCTACACCACCTGTATTTTATCAGTCTGTTAGTTACATGATATAATTAGACTTTCTTATATCTACAATATTTGGTTACTCAAATCCTGTGGACAGGATAGTATATCTTTTAAACAAATGAATAACTCTTTTTGTAGCTAAATCTCTGTGCTTACACGTAGTAAACAAAATGTTTATGTCTGCTAGCTTTCATAATAATCCTTATATATTTCTTTAAACGTCTGTCTCAAAACTCGATTATACAGATCTATTTGGGCGTGGAATGATTTATCAGCAGTGATTCTTAACCTGGGGGGGCGCGCCCCCCTAGGGAGGCGTAAGTGATTTTTCAGGGGGGGGGGCGCAAGGCTCAGGAGAAACGTAGAAATTTGACCCCTTACGTGTTATTTTCTTGACAAAAAAAAAAAAAGGGGGGTCAGTAATGTAGAGGTAAGTTTATGAGATAATGCAGAAGTATCGTCGTTACTAACTCTTTATTTTCAAAAGTCTCCCAGCCATACAAGTTTTCCAATGTATTGACCCCCCTCCCTGCAAGGGGGGTCTATAGATGCAAAGGGGGCGTGGAGGAAAAGAACAGTTCCTAGAGGGGGCGTGGTAGTAAAAAGGTTAAGAACCACTGATTTATCAGAATACATTGGATATTTTCTTTTCTGAAACTGACGACTTTGATATGATTTAAAGATACGTATGGGTTTGCCAGTTATATACATAGAAGGTTAGGTGAGGAGCCTACATCAAGAGGCGCATAGCTGCTAAATGCGATTTAGAGACTGTTGGTAGCAGGTAGCAGTCACTGCGTGAATTGGAGAAGAGTGTGGGATTCGAACCCACAACTAAGCGATTGTGAGACCAGCACGCTTTCGATGACGCCCTTAACGTATTTCATAAGCATTGTCATCAATTATCAATTGAGGGCATGCGCCAGGGAGCGCGCCGCTTCACTCACACGTTGGCGCTAGTCCCCACGGTCTCTCTAAGCAAGCTCCCATGCAGACACCCTCCCTCCCTTCCCGTTCCAAACAACTCTCGACAGGGGTCCTGGAGCCGCAGCGTCTACATATACATATACATATACGTATACAAAAACAAATATACATATACATATACATATGTATATATATATATATATATATATATATATATACATGTACATATACATGTACATATACATATACATGTACTCGTACATATACATATACAAAAAGAAATATAGATATACACGCACACACACACACACACACACACACACACACACACACACACACACACACACACACATATATATATATATATATATATATATATATATATATATATATATACATGTACATATACATGTACATATACATGTACATATACATATACATATACATGTACTCGTACATATACATATACATATACATATACAACAACTCTCGAGAGGTTCGATCAGCTTTCCGCAGCAACGAAATCTATGGACGTCAGGGAAAGGTGCCACATGCCCATACAGCCGGTGTTGACATTCACGAATTATGTTTGTAACTGGACTAGACTGGGTCTCACAGTAGAGTCTCTGGTTTGATATGAAGTCATTCTTGCAATACCCCACGATTCTCCGAAAGCGCTGAGTACCAAAAACATCGAAACGCCTCTTCAAGTTACCATTCAATGTCCATGTCTCACATCTGTACAGCAAGACAAGAAGGATGGAATAAGCTAAAATGATATCAAAGGTACAAAAACTCAGCTGGTCATGTCAACAGCCAATCATCATGTCAGATATTCTTTCTTGACACTTGTGAGACGCTTAGACGGGCATTACCTCAGGAGCCGTGGGTGTTTAAGACATCAAGCCTGCTTATCTCATATGCTTTTTCACGCCGCAACTATCATCTCACGTCAGGTCGGGCCGGATACCGCCTCCAGCTTCTACTCAGTATTCCCTCGGAATGTCCCATTTGGGAATTGGGAGTTATTCGGGCGCCAAAGAAGGAAATAGGGATCCTGGATAGGAAGGAGGAGGAGGAAGGGAAGAGGAAAGAAAAATCGATATTCCTTTTGAGAGACATGGGTAGTCTGAACCCTCTCTGTCCTCAAGGTTTATATGATTTTTTATTTCGATGAAGAACAGGTGATTTTCTTCAGCTTACAGTAACTTAAGGATCAATTTAAGATCATTTTAGGATTAAGAAGAATATAGGCAGGAGCTGGTTTACCAACAGAGGGGTTAATGAATAGAATAGATATAGTGAGGATGTAGTGAGCACTGAAACAATTGGTTGTTTTGAGAGAAGATAACTTGTGGATAGGTATGGCAGGTGGTAATGGACATGGAACTGCATAGTATAGGCCGTATAGTCTCTTGCAGTCTCCTCCATCCTTATGTTCTTAAATGGATTAAAAAAGCTTTTTCGAACAACTTTAAGAATTTTGTTCTGGTTGGTTCCAGGCGATTTGATTAATTTTTACACAAAATCCTGGAACCCGGAGGGTTAAACACTCAAGACTATTAGACTTTAGATTCGAAAATAAGAATAGTTGAAGGAAAAACTTGATGTATAGTAAATCTAGTAAATATGACCAAAAACTATGATGAATAAATGCGGATCATAAAAGAAAGGTTAAAAGGAATATAAACTTAAAAAGAGAGATTAGGATAATTAAAAGAAAAACAAAAGGGAAAGGGAAAAAGAATGAAAGAGGAGGATGTGGAAATAAAGAGGAGAAATAAATAAATTAAGAAATAAAAGATAAATGTTAGATTTGTATACATATAAATATACATTTATATATATACATATTCACAAACATATACACAATTATATATATGCATATACATATACATATACATGTACAACATATACATATACATATACATATGTGTGTACATATACATATACATATACATATAAATATGTGTATACATATGAATACATATACATATACATATGTGTATACATATGTATACATATACATATACATATACTGTACATATACATATACATATACGTATACGTATACAAAAACATATAAATATATATATATATATATATATATATATATACCGTATTTTCCGGTTTAAAATGCGCATCGGGTTATAATGCGCACCCATGCACTTCGTTATCTCAGTACACAGATATCGCGCACCGACGTATAACGCGCATGCCAGGAAAAGTCACTGGTGGCTAAAGCTCGTGAACTGCATGTATGCGACTCCTGCTTGCGTTGGTCCATTGTTTTGTGGGAAATTTGAGCCATGAAAAGTTTATTGAATACAAAATGTACATGAAAAATTTCGGATTTTTACAGAAAAATTGTAATTTACTATCCTGAGGGAATAATTCATCTTACAATTTTTTTATCACCGTGTACAATTTTTTTTATCGCCATGCAGCAACAAACTGTGCTTCGGTTCATAAGTGTCTTTACTGAAGTGACGTTTAGTTTAACAAACTCTCGCAAGAGGGTGTTTAGTGTAGGCTAGATTGGCAATAGAACTGTCAATCTCGGCCCTGATCTAGCATATTCCGGGTGAGCTAAAACGGCCAACGTTCATGATGTTGGTACCAGTGCTGTTTTATAGATCCCGAATATTTGCATAGACTACGATAATTAATGTTAGTAAAAATAAACCAATGAAATAACGACGATTAATTACTTAGTACCATGTGAACAAGGTTACATGGAGAAGTATTTTTCATTGGCTAGAGCCACCGCTGGGAAATCTGTTGATTTGTCACAAAATTAAGTGTCAGTTTAGGCATCAATCAGGACACAACTAAGAAAAAGTGGGAACTACTTGTACCGGTATATGACTCATGTTGTGCGTTGGTCCCTTATTTCTTTGTAGCTTAAATAGCTTGTAGGAAATATGATCCAAAAAAAGTTTATTGGAAGTAAAATATACAGAAAGATTTCGGGATTTTTACAGAAAATGTTCATTTTATATCTTGAGGAAATAATTCGTCTTTACCATTTTTTATTTAATACTGAAACAAACTACAGACTGTTTCGTTTTAGCTTTGAACCTGCAATGACAGTGGTGAAATAGGACAGTCTCTCATCGAGGTGACGTTTAGATATAACTCCCGAAAGAGGGTGTTGTAGTCAGGTGTTTGACACAAGTTTATGAACGGCCGCAACGGAATTTGTACCATACCTAAAGTGAAGCAACAAAGCCAACATAAAAATTCAAACTAGGATGCTGTGAACATGGGCAAATATCATGAATATTGATCATGTTTCATGGTGTTTAGGCCTATTTAAACATGAAAAATAAGATTCGATAGATACCTACCTATACAAAAAATTTATATAGCCCATGTTTCGATAGATGGTGAAGCAACAAAGCCAACATAAAAATTCAAACTAGGATGCTGTGAACAGGGGCAAATATCATGAATATTGATCATGTTTCATGATGTTTAGGCCTATTTAAACATGAAAAATAAGATTCGATAGATACCTACCTATACAAAAAATTTATATAGCCCATGCTGGCGTATTCTTTCATGTCACCATGGCTGTTCTCACGGAACGTCACGGAGAAGTGTGCCGTCCCGACTTTGTGACGGCCAACATCGTCACGTTGTGAAAAAAATTACACACACAGCCGCAGAATTTTTATCGTAGGCCGTAGATAATGCGCACCACCGGATAACGCGCACCCCCCATTTTTAGGCCCTTCCAACGGAAAAAAGTCGCGCACTATACGCCGGAAAATACGGTATGTATATGTGTATATATATATATATATATATACATATACATATACATATACTCGTACATATATATATATATATGTATATAAATATACATGTACATATACATATACATATACATATGTACGTATATATATATATATATATATATATATATATATATACACATGTACATACGGTATGTATAACATGACACCTAAGAACATGTTAAACCTTAAATGGAAAGGATCGTGGTGATGATGGATAGAGTGATTTTTTCTCTTTGGTATAATTGGGTATGTCTATATAATTTTTTATTTTTTATGAATACAGTAACTCTATTTTAAGAGAAAATAACCAACTGTTTCCAAAACTTAGATGATTATAACTTTGTTTCTGAGCATATAAGTTTCGTTGTCTTTATAAGACTTATTTTGCTTTTCCAATATTTTTATTGAAAAAAGGGTAACAGAGTAAAAGAAGTAAAAAGAGAAAGAGAGAGGGAGGGAGGGAGACCGACATTCTGATTTCAGAGATGACATTTCCCATCTGTTTTTATACTTTTCAATCTGGGTGTACCCATTTTCTGTGACACCCTGTCAACAATTTCTAGCTCTTAAGCCGCCTAGGGAAAATTTGTTGGCTAGGCGAGTGCGTGTATGTGACTCGATTGGATGTGACGTGAATACATCTACAAGACGACCACAGGCAACATGGACAAGACTCCTGAAATTCAGGATGCTTCGTCGTACCCTGAGTTCGTCTCACTTCAGAGTCCCACAGCGTGAGGACGTGAGATCAGTGAGAGTCGAGTTTGAAGGTGAGAGTGACAGGGACTGAGTGAGAGTTGGGATGGGGTTAGTGAGAGTTGTGTTGGGGACTAGGTGTTGATAGGAGGCACATGTGATGGGAAAAGAGATGTGGCTGGCGATGTTCGTCTGTTTATGTTATGTACGACGTGGAGGTTGGGGTGGGTCGGGTTGTGTCTTTTATCATTATTTTTATGCGTTTTTTTATGAATCTGTGTGTTTGTGTGTGTGTGTGTTTTTATTAGTTTGTGTGTGTGTGTGTGTGTGTTTATTTGTTTGTTTATGTGTGTGTGTGTGTGTGTGTGCGTGTGTATATGTGTGTGTGTGTTTATTTTTTGTGTGCGTGTGTGTGTGTGTTTGTTTGTGTCTATGTATGTGTGTGTGTGTGTGTGCGTGCGTGTGTTGTGTGTGTGTGTGTGTGTGTGTGTGTGTGTGTGTGTGTGTGTGTGTGTGCGTGCGCGCGTGTGTGTATGTGTGTGTGTGTATGTGTCAAGTTTTCAGTAATGTTCATATTAGTATATGAGCGTTTAGTGCAGTATACTCGTACATACGTTACGTTATATCTATTCATCCGTTGGTTTAGGTTCAACGAATTGATTTATATGTTAAGACAACGGTTTTATTCATTAACGTGAGGAACAAGAATATGTCAATTAAATATTTGTTTCTTTTAATTTCTGCATACATTGTGGTTTCATCTAAGTAAAATCTAGGAAACTCTATTCATTTTGGTAAAGTGAAAAGGAAAGACCTCCCAGAATACAACAAAAATAAACAAATAAATAAATAAATAAATAGATGAATATATAAGATTAGAAATAGATAAATAAGACCAAACTCTGTGTGTTCTTTTAAAGAGTATCAGTTTCGACATCTCAATCCCTACATTACGAATAAGCTGCCAAACGTCGACAAAAGAAAAATAGCCTCGCGCGGTGACCAAAAAT
>NC_134796.1:59104069-59121569 GCF_046742065.1 Oratosquilla oratoria
GGAATAATACTCGAAGTCAGGCTGACGCGGCAACTTGTCTTGCCGTAACACCGGCAGGCGACGTTGAATGTTGTTTCGGCAAGACTTGTTGCCGCGTCCCTTTCTTGTTATGTATAAATTGGCCAGATTGACTTAGATAATTTTTCCTCTGAAGAACTGACGAGTTAAACACCATATGAGGACGGAGCCTTTATTTGTACGACGTTTCGCTTATTACAGCTTTTACATGTACTTGAAAAAGCTGTAATAAACGAAACGTCGTACAAATAAAGGCTCCGTCCTCATGTGGTGTTTAACTCGTCAGTCTTGTAGGCAACTGCTCCTCTGAAGAAGCCACTCAGGCTAAACTAGTCAGGAACAAAAGTGTTTCCCTCAAACCGAGTTCCCTTTACCACCTATCCATTAAGTGTATGAGTGACTGATTCGGTTTAACGTTGCAAACTCCCTTCATCAGGTGACTAGGACGGTACCCCTTACAGAAGACTTTGTAGTGTGAAATTTAATGAACCATGCCCTTGGTCCAACTCGTTCGAACGGCCGTCAACTCGACCTCCGCCGTAAGTAGCGACGCTCTAATCGGCCCGGCCAGCGAGCATTTCACAAAAAATAATAGAACAAAATAAAGATAATGTAATGGAATACATATGTGGTACACAAGAGACTAAACATTAATCTGCCCGGACTGAACAAACAAGAGGAGTATTGAGTATACGAAGGAGTTGGCTTAACCTTACTTAAAGAAAATAAAACTGACCAATTGCTTAATTGAAAACTGCTTCACCTGTGGATCTTTCTCTCTTTTTTAACAACTTTCAATCATTTCAATAGAAACAACCACACAACCACAGCACCACAGAGCGAACTTAAATTTATGAAATTACAAACTGAAAATGAAGGTAATAATTCTTGACAATATCAAGTTAGTTTGATTAACATTAATCATAAAGTCATAAGAACATAAGAATGAAGGAGACTGCAAGAGACCATAAGGCCTACAGTAGGCAGTTCTATATTCATTACCACCCATCATCTCCATCCGTAAAATTATCTAACCTTCTCTTAAAACAACTTATAGTTTCAGAGCTCACCAAATGGTTACTAAGTCTATTCCATTCGTTAACCACTTTATTGGTAAACCAAATTACGCCTATTTCCTTCTTAAATCACCTTAGAGTGATAACACATGCCCTAGAGAATTCTTGGATGTTAGTGAAAACGTGGAAGAGATCTTAGTTACTAGTGATTAGATTAATAACAACGTTGAATTTTATCGAAAACATAGGATAGATATTTGTTGCCAGTGACTGAAGTAATAACTATGTTTGATGTTATTGAAAATGTAGGAGATATGTTTGTTACCAGCGTTTGAATTAATAACATTATTGGATACTATTGACTATCAAAACTGTGTGAGGTGTCTTAGTTACCAGTGATTGAATTAATAACAACTTTGAATGTTATTGAAAACGTAGGATAGATATTTGTTGCCAGTGACTGAAGTAATAACTATGATGTTATTGAAAATGTAGGAGATATGTTTTTACCAGTGTTTGAATTAATAACATTATTGGATACTATTGACTATTGAAAGTGTGTGAGGTGTCTTAAATACCAGTGATTGAATTAATAACAACTTTGAATATTATTGAAAACGTAGGATAGATATTTGTTGCCAGTGACTGAAGTAATAACTATGATGTTATTGAAAATGTAGGAGATATGTTTTTACCAGTGTTTGAATTAATAACATTATTGGATACTATTGACTATTGAAAGTGTGTGAGGTGTCTTAAATACCAGTGATTGGATTAATAACAACTTTGAATATTATTGAAAACGTAGGATAGATATTTATTGCCAGTGACTGAAGTAATAACTATGTTAGATGTTATTGAAAATGTAGGAGATATGTTTGTTACCAATGTTTGAATTAATAACATTATTGGGTGTTATTGAAAAATGTGTGAGATGTCTTAGTTGCCAGTGATTGAATCAATAATAACGTTATTGTTGTTGTCAATCTATATAATACCTATATATCTCTTACCTGGAAATGTTATTCAAAAATGAAAAACGGTTCGAAGAACTGATCAAATAAAATATGAGTTCACAAGCACCTCAACATTCATAAACATTGATGAAATAAAAAAAAGCATTCGATATATATCCAAAAGATTAAACACCGATGAAATTACAGCCAAAAGGACATCTGATATATATATATATATATATATATATATATATATATATATATATATTATATATATATATATATATATATATATTATATATATATATATATATATAATTCTAAACACATTCACATTTTTTTAGGATTGACAAGGAAAACATTAATTTATCGTGATAAAAATAAATAAATAAAAGAAATAAGTATTTTTATGTTCTGATCTGTCTGTAAGCAGTCAGCGGAGTTCCAGGATTTTGTATATTAATGTTGATGAAATTTTGAAAAGTAAATCTAACAAGGACACTGAAATAAAATGTATATGTATATATATATATATATATATATATATATATATATATATATATATATATTCTATATATGTAGACAGCAGTTACAGAATTGTTCAGTTTGCATTATCAATCTGTTTTACAATGTTTCGGTCTACGATGGTAAGAATACGAAGAAGACTTCTAAAAATCCAGGTTAGTTTTCTTTAGACGTCTTTCGGCTATCAATCGGCCATCTTCAGAAGTATCATCTTTCGATGAATGTACATGTATAATCATGTGTTATTTTTGACATGGCTATTTATTTGGTTCATGCTGATATTGAGGGAGGTAACACTCAAGTAGGTAACCCTTAGGGAGATAACATTTGTGTGATGTATGGATGGGGTGAGGTGAGACGTGCTACTAGAAAAGGAAATACTAGGGGAGGCAACTCTATCAAGAGGGATTAGCGCAATGGGTTAAGTCACTGTCCATTTGTTACGTATCAGCTAGGTTCGAGTCCTAGCTCGACAGTGTATCAGTTTCTGAGTATGCTTCCATCAAGCTCTTTGTTAGTCTTGATCGTGTTTGCATGTGATTATATTGGATAAGATGGAATATATATATATATATATATACATATATATAATTATATATATGTGTATATTATATATATATATATATATATATATATATATATATATATATATACTTATACACTTTATATATATATACTGATTTAAAGGAAAGTAGGAAGATTGAACTAATCGATACCCAAATGCCACTATGACCCCCCACCCTGTCCCTTCTCCAGAAAAATCAGTAAAATTATAAACATATGTAAAATAAGATCAAATGAAATAAAATCACACGGCGTTTTCGGCATGGAAAGCCAAACAGTGCAACACGGCACCGCAAGAGTTAAAGCGGACCGCGCAAGAACAGAGGTCGCCGCCTGAGACCAAACTGGAAACACTGGTCTGGCATTTACCAATGAAGAGGTCACCATGAAAGATTTCTGTGTTGGAACACTACGTCCCCAGCCTGTGGTCACAGGACAGGTAAAGGTGTGCAGCTCAAGCCAAAGGATGTCCTGCTGCGGCCGAAGCCGTCACATTGGCCTTCTGTGTCTGGGCAGGTTTAGTGTTTGAAAATGATACATGCGATTATGAGGTGGAAAAGGGTATCAATGTGTTATAAGGGTACATTGTAATGACAAGAATGACCAATTGTTGTTTAATTATTTATATATAAATTTATTTTCTATTTATTTTTTTTACTGATTTATATATTCCTTCACTCGTTTGCTTTTTTTTATTGCCCTATTTATTTATATATCTGTTTATTAGTTTATGTGTTAGTTCGTTATCTAATTATTTATTGGTTTATTTATTTATGTATGGGTTTATCTAAAAATATTCATTATCTATATTTTTATCTATTCGTTTCATTTATTCTTTATGCATTTATTTATTCATTTGCTTATTTAAATGATTATTTACTTATCTATTTCTATATTGATTCATTTATTAATTTGTGATTTGTGTGTAACAAGAGCTTTGAATATAAAAACAATGTTTTTTTTTTCTTTTTGTAAAAATGATAAAGCCTCAATGGTACAAAAAGAGATCTCATACTATCATCTTGATATATATATATATATATATATATATATATATATATATATATGTATATATATATATATGTATATATATATGTGTATATATACATGTATATATATAATATATATATATACATATATATATATTGTATATGTATATACATATATATGAATATATATACATATATATATATATGTGTGTGTGTGTGTGTGTATATATACATATATATATATATATATATATATATACATGTGTGTGTGTACATATATATATATGTATATATGATTTGGATGATGGAGAACATAAACACAGGGGAAGGCTTGGAACCCTAAACACTCTAACGTTTCGTTCGCGTAGAACTTCTTCCAAGACTGCACGGAAAACTGTAATTGAAGTTTATGTACCAAACTTAATTATCTTTTTGGATACTTGGGAAAGGTCTTTTTCTGGCGTGTTCTAGAATTAAAATACTAGTTTGTTTAGCTAAATTGATAAACCCTCCTCGATGGTTTGATGAATTATTAGTTGAAATATATGCTGATTCTACAATTTTTTCTAGTGAATTTATCAAAACATTTAATGTAGCACTTCAGCTCCTCTCCAGTTTGGTAAATGATCGAATTTTTCCGCAAGAACTACTAAAGAATTAGATGTCCTATGTGCTTTTATGTCGTTTTTATGTTCATAAATTCTTATTTCTAATCCCCTTGATGTTAAATATTGATGTTAAATATTTTTAAATATTTGTCTATTATTGGTGACGTTTCTGAGCCAGGTACTGACACAGAAACTTCACCTATAATAGACAAATATTTAACAAAAACAGGTATAAACATAGAAAAAATAACTAATAAGAGGATAGGTGATTTGATAAAGACTTCCGAAAAGAGAACCAATTCCGAAAACAATAGTTGTTCAATGGAATATTATGGCGAGTCATCAAGGGGATTAGAAAAAATAATTTATGAACATAGAAACGACATAAAAGCACATAGGACATCTAATTCTTTAGTAGTTCATGCGGAATATAAATATGAATTGTATTTGTAATCGCATTACAAGAAAACATAGCTAGATCACAACAAAGTAATGTCGTAGCACATTGGTAAAATAATACTAATGACCCGCTTTCGGAGAAGAATAAGCGAAAGTAAAAATATTCGTATATTTCGATCACTAACTGTGATCCTCTTCAGCAGATGTTTGTAAGGTTTCAATATTGATTCCGTTACAAAGAAAAGTTCACAATTTGATCAGATTTACTTGCATTTTCTGGTAGCCGTGGAACCAGTAGTGTATCATCATGTGGCATAGGTGCAATAGAGTATAAAATGCTGGGATATTGAAGGGATTTTCTTTCCTTATCTTTTCTGTACTCTAATATACCAATCATTGGTGTTTAACTCGTCAATCTTGTCGGCAACTGCCACTTTCATGAAAAAATATACCAATCATACAAAAATAGCAATCATTATGATTATGATGAAAATTTGGCTCCTACCAAACTCTCGGCACAGCAAATGACATTGCTTTTCTTGCACTTCTCAGCCATGCATCTAAATTTGATCGACAACTTCCGCATATTAAATGAGGGGATTTTCTTGGTCACCCATACTCATTCCAAAGTACAGTCTATAAGCAATTCAGTACTTCGCACCTTTCATGATTTTATGTGATACATACTAAGGTCCAACATAGAAACCACCCACATATCAGAATGAATCTGGTGAATTCCTGCATCCTCTTGTAGCCATGGTCAAGAACGTCAATAATTATAATATAAACATTAAAAAAGAAAAATGTAAGCGACAATTGTGTGTTTTTCGTACCCCGTACGTTTCTTTATAATAGTATAATTTTCTATATCACTAAAACGGTAGATGGTAAAAGAAAAGCGAATACATATTTGGAACCAGCTCAAAAAATTGCATTACCAATACTCAAAAAATTAAGAGAAACAAAACTTTTGTGAAAAAACTGTTACCCAATGTTATTGATTATGTATTAACATGTATGTTGATATTTGTACTATCACAGTTATTCCCACAACTAATAATGTTTTCAGACATTTGTGTCTAAAAGAATGGACAGAAGACAGTCAGGGGACTGATCTTTTGACTTTGAGTGAAGACTACTGAAGGGTAGAGAGGGAATCGGAAAAGACAAAGGACGAATGACAAAGAAAACTGAAAATTGACCTTTCGGTCAAGGAAAGGGTGAGGAAGGGTGAGGAAGGGTAAGGGTCTGCCGAGGAAGTTGAAGGGTTGGGGAAAGGTGAAAGAGAGAGAGAGAGAGAGAGAGAGAGAGAGAGAGAGAGAGAGAGAGAGAGAGAGAGAGAGAGAGAAAAGAGAGATAAGAAGAATGAGAGGGAGAAAGAGAAAGAGGGAAAGAGAAAGAGGGAGAGGAAGAAAGAGAAAGGGAGACAGAAAGGAAGAGAGAGAGAAAGAGGCGGGAGAGAGAGAAAGATAGAGATAAAGATAGAAAGAAAGAAAAAAAAGGGAGGGATAGAGAGAAGGAGAAAGAGAGGGGTGGAGTGGTTGGAAAGGGTGTCTGGATAAAGGGAAGAAGAGTGAGGAGAGGAAGGATGGGAGTGGGTGAGGGAGGAGATGTAAAATGAGGGAATTAAGAGAAAAACGCTTAGAAAGGGTGAGGGAGGAGATGTAAAATGAGGGAATTAAGAGGAAAAACGCCTAGAAAGGGTGAGGGAGGAGATGTAAAATGAGGGAATTAAGAGGAAAAACGCTTAGAAAGGGTGAAGGAGGAGATGTAAAATGAGGGAATCAAGAGAAAAACGCTTAGAAAGTGTGAGTGAGATGTAAAATGAGGGAATTAAGAGGAAAAACGCTTAGAAAGGGTGAGGGAGGAGATGTAAAATGAGGGAATTAAGAGGAAAAACGCTTAGAAAGGGTGAGGGAGGAGATGTAAAATGAGGGAATTAAGAGGAAAAACGCTTAGAAAGAGTGAGGGAGATGTAAAATGAGGGAATTAAGAGGAAAAACGCTTAGAAAGGGTGAGGGAGGAGATGTAAAATGAGGGAATTAAGAGGAAAAACGCTTAGAAAGAGTGAGGGAGGAGATGTAGAATGAGGAAATTAAGAGGAAAAACGCTTAGAAAGAGTGAGGGAGGAGATGTAAAATGAGGGAATTAAGAGGAAAAACGCTTAGAAAGGGTGAGGGAGATGTAAAATGAGGGAGTTAAGAGGAAAAACGCTTAGAAAGGGTGAGGGAGGAGATGTAAAATGAGGGAATTAAGAGGAAAAACGCTTAGAAAGAGTGAGGAAGGAGATGTAAAATGAGTGAATTAAGAGGAAAACTCTTAGAAAGAGTGAGGGAGATGTAAAATGAGGGATTAAGAGGAAAAACGCTTAGAAAGGGTGAGGGAGATGTAAAATGAGGGAATTAAGAGGAAAAACGCTTAGAAAGGGTGAGGGAGGAGATGTAAAATGAGGGAATTAAGAGGAAAAACACTTAGAAAGGGTGGGGGAGATGTAAAATGAGGGAATTAAGAGGAAAAACGCTTAGAAAGGGTGAGGGAGGAGATGTAAAATGAGTGAATTAAGAGGAAAAACGCTTAGAAAGGGTGAGGGAGGAGATGTAAAATGAGGGAATTAAGAGGAAAAACGCTTAGAAAGGGTGAGGGAGGAGATGTAAAATGAGGGAATTAAGAGGAAAAACGCTTAGAAAGGGTGAGGGAGATGTAAAATGAGGGAATTAAGAGGAAAAACGCTTAGAAAGGGTGAGGGAGGAGATGTAAAATGAGGGAATTAAGAGGAAAAACGCTTAGAAAGGGTGAGGGAGGAGATATAAAATTAGGGAATTAAGAGGAAAAACGCTTAGAAAGGGTGAGGGAGGAGATATAGAATTAGGGAGTTAAGAGGAAAAACGCTTAGAAAGGGTGAGTGAGCATAAAGAAAAAGGGATGAGAGGAGTGAGGAAAGGTGGTGGGACAAGGTATGGACGCTAAATGATGGAATTTCCGTATTTGTCGGCGTCTAAGACGCACCCTCGCATAAGACTCACCCCTATTTTGCAATGGTATTTTCTGGAAAGAAATAATAGGTTTCATCATACTTTTATAGAAGTATATTCTAAATTGGTTTGGTAGGAAAAAATATGGTTCTGAGCATGGAATACAGTATTGTGACAGACGTAGTGCATTTATATATATATATATATATATACATATATATATATATATATATATATATGTGTGTGTGTGTGTGTGTGTGTGTGTATATATATATAAATATATATATATATGTATGTATATATATATATATATATATATGTATATATATGTATGTATGTATATATATATATGTATGTATGTATATATATATATATATATGTATGTATGTATATATATATGTATGTATATATATATATATATATTTATTTATGTATATATGTATATATATATATACAGTATATATATATATATATATATATATATGTATGTATATATATATAATACATATGTGTATATATACATGTATATATATAAATACATATGTATATATATATACATATATATGTATGTATATATATATATGCATATGTATATGATATATACATATATATATATGCATATATATATATGTATATGTATAAATATATATATATATATAGTATATGTGTATATATTATATATATATATATATATATTTATTTATTTATTTATTTATTTATAAATAGCGTTTTGTACGCCGGCAAATACGGTAAATGGGAAAACGTAGGCTTAGAATAGGTGTGGACAAAGACATGAAGGGTGAGGAGAGGGAGTAAGGGAGGCGCTTGAGGTAGTTGGTATTAAATGTATGAATTAAGTGGGAAAACTTAGGCAAGGGAAGGGTGTGTAGGTAAAGGTGTTGACATTTAATGGAGGAGAATTAAATGGAAAAAAAACCTAAGCTCAAGAAGGGTGAGGATAAAGAGAGGAAGGGTGAGGAGAGGGAGAACGGGTGGCGGTTTAGGGAGTGGGAGTTAAATGCGGGAATTAAACACGGTTGCAACTCTATCCCCCTTCGCCGCGGAACTAACCTGATTGTCCCGCTCAAAGCGGCCTTAGAATTGGAACTGATTGGCCGGGTCAAGTCTCGAGTAGTTGATTGGCTGTGCTTCACGACGCCCCAACAACTTCGGGGAAATTATGAAAGCCTTAGCATTCAGGTCAAGCACGCAGGAAGGACTAGCAGGAAGGTCGTGGTGATATGGTCTCTCCAGCGAGTTTGTCCCTCAAGGTTCTTCCAGAAGACTTCTGATGGACTTTTCTTCAGGAGGATCGTTCCGAAAAATCTCTCCTTTTCTCTTCGTTTCGAAATTCTTTCTGGGTCTCGGGGTCTTTGATTTAGATGCATGACCTAACCACACTTTTCGAACTACTCGATAAGACAAATCAATAAAACATTACTTTCAAGGAAGCAGGGGTGGAGTAAGTGAATAGGTCACAATTTCCGAGGTCAGAATGATACAAGGGCATAATGATTTAGTATACGAAGACAAGCTTATGTATCTTAATCCACACTCTCTGGAAAGACAAAGAGTTTGGGGTGATCTAATACAGGTGTTCAAATGGGTGGTGTAGGTAAGGTCATCATATTAAGGCAGTAGAGCGCCATTCGTAATGGATTTAAATTGGACAGATTTAGTTTTAAGAAGGAAATAATCGAGAACTGATTTACCAACAGAGTGGTTAACGAATTGAAATGACTTAGTAACCATGTAGTGAGCGCTAACAAATTATTGGATAGCTGTGACAGCTGAAAAGGTACATGACACGGCATATTGTAGGCCTTATGGTTTCTTGCAGAACCTTTTAATGTTCTAATGTTCTTATATCAGAACGGGACACGTAAACAAAGATTTTTTTTGTGTGAATAACCAATTCAACAATATGATCCTCTGCGTCTACTTCAAGAAAGTGTTTGATTCTATCTCACAGTTGTACTCCTCATTAAGTACAATACTGTATATAAGTAGTAGAGAAATGAACTCCATTGCATACAAGTTAACGAAATATTTCATATACACACTTATAACAGTCTACAAGTACCCTAAACTCATGATATTATACTTATTTCATTACTAAACATCGAATATAAACTCAATAAGGTCTTCTGTCGTCATTAAATATTGTCTATGTAAAAGAAATACAAGCAGTGATAGTTATATAACTGATAAACGCCAAGGGAGCGACGGGTGAACCACACCGGCAGCGGGTCGCCTGCTCACGTGACGTCATCATCCGGGCCTATACCTTTCGGAGCCCCCCTGCACGGCGCGACCGAGATGACATATTCACGATACTCAGACGTAGCGGAGTTGTAAACGAAGGGCGGTTGTAGGTGACGTGAGTCCAAAAAGGTTCTGAGATGTCTTCGGCGATAGCCGGCGCTTCTATGTCAACATCGCTCTGAAAAGGGGAATTCTTAGAGGTATAGTAAAAATGATATTTGGGTATGGTAGCAGAATAGCAGAATGGAGTGTTAGTAGTGAGGAGGTTTTAACAAAACGGAGGAATACTAGTCCTCTGTAATCTTGTCTGAGTATAGAATAGTCTCCAATGTAGAACATAAAAACATAAAAAAAGAAAAGACTGCAAGAGACCATAAGAATAGTCTCAGCGCTCACTACATGGCTCCTAAGTCATTTCCATTCGTTAACTGCTCTGTTGGTAAACCAGTTCTTGCCTCTTTCCTTCTTAAACCAAAATTTGTCCAATTCAAGTCTATTACTATGAGTCCTGCCCTGCTGTCTTTAAAAAAAAAGTAGTGACTCTGGTCCGTAAGGGAGGCGCTGGAGTCATCAAAACATTTATTGGATAAGTCTTAAGCAGTTAATTACCAATACGAGTACATCAAGGTGAATGAGAATCTGAAGCAGAGTTCCTACATTCCAGTAATTCCTCGTAAGAATAAGAATTCTTCTCATTTTTTTTTCAAGGATTTCTATATATATATTTTCTATATCAAGGGGTGGTGGAGGCATGTTATGGAGATGAATAAAATCACCTGGCGGCCTCTAAAAAAGTATCACATGGTATGGAAGGACAGGAAGGTGGCCAAGAGAGAATACCTTTATCACAGACGAAGAGATTATCACGGAACGACGGATATGGATGAAATCGTCTGTCACATTTGAAATAAGAAAGAAAAAGTATCACCTAGTACAGAAGGACCGGGGTGAGGGGAGGGGTGGGCAAGAGAGAGTGTAACCCTATCACTACCGAAAGGATCTACCACAGAGACGAATGAAATCCCCTGGGAAGGTGGAGGATAATCTGAACCAGAAAGATCCACCTATAGAGGAAGGGGTACTCCCCAGGGGTAGACATGAAAAGAACACCCACAAAGAAGAGGAGGAGGAAGAGGGGAGAGGAGGACGAGGACAAAGAGAGGGAGGAAAAAATGGGGAAAATGAACAGAGGAGTAGTGGGAGAGAGCGAGAAAGAGTGGGAAGAATTTGTAGGAGGAGGAGGGAGGTGGAGGAGAAAGGGGTGCAAAAAGAGGGGAAGGAAGGGGAGGAGGACAAGGAGAGGAAGAGAAAAAAAAATGAGAAGGGGAAAGAGATGTGGGAGAGAGCGAGAAAGATTGGGAAGGAAGAGGAGGAGGAGGAGGAGGAGGGAGGTGGAGGAGAAAGGGGGGCAAAAAGAGAGGAAGGAAGGGGAGGAGGGCAAGGAGAGGAAGAGAAAAGAAAAGGAGAAGGGGAAAGAGATGTGGGAGAGAGCGAGAAAGATTGGGAAGGAAGGGGAGGAGGAGGAGGAGGGAGGTGGAGGAGAGGGAGGGAAAAAGAGGAGAAAGAGGAGGGGAGGGGAGGAGGACGAGGACAAGGCGAAGAAGAGGAAAAAGGAGAAGGGGAGGGAGGAGGAGGAAGAGGAGGAAGGGGGAGGTGGAGGAGAAGGGGGAGCAAAAAGAGGAGGGGAGGGAGGTGGAGGAGAAGGAGGAGCAAAAAGAGGAGAGGTGGGGAGGAGAGGAAGAAGACGAGGACAAGTACAGGGAGAGAAGATAGGAAAAGGGGGGGAAAGGAGGAGGGGAAGAGAAAGTGGAAGAGTGTGAAGGAAAATTAGTAAGAGGAGGAGAGAAGAAGAGAGAGGTTAAAGGGGAAAGATCCACCCATGGAGGGAAGGGGTTGCTTCCCCAGGGGTAATGGCAAGAAAAGAGAGGGAGAGAAAAAAAAGAGAAGGGGAAAGAGGAGGAGGAGAGGACGAGATAGTATGGGAAGGAAGAGCAGGAAGAGAGACAAGGAGAGAGGTTAGTTGAGAGAGATCCACCCAGGGTAATGCAATGAAGAGAGAGGGAGAGAAAAAGAGGAAAGAGAAAGAGGAGGGTGAAAAAACGAGAGTGAGGGAAAGAAGAGTAGGAAGAGAGACAAGGGGAAAGGTTAGTTGAGAAAGATCCACCCAGGGGGAATGCTATGAAAAGAGAGGGAAATGAAAAAAAAAGAGAAGGAGAAAGAGAAGGGGGAGGAGGGACAAGGGGAGAGGTTAGTTGATAAAGAGCCACCCAGGGGGAATGCTATGAAAAGAGAGGGAGAGAAAAAAAGAGAAGGAGAAAGAGGAGGAGGAGGAGAGACAAGGGGAGAGGTTAGTTGAGAAGGATCCACACAGGGAGAATGCTATGAAAAGAGAGGGAGATAGAAAAAAAGAGAAGGAGAAAGGGAAGGGGGAAGAGGGACAAGGGGAGAGGTTAGTTGATAAAGAGCCAGCCAGAGGGAATGCTATGAAAAGAGAGGGAGAGAAAAAAAAAGAGAGAAGGAGAAAAAGAAGGGGGAGGAGGGACAAGGGGAGATGTTAGTTGAGAAAGGGCCACCCAGGGGGAATGCTATGAAAAGAGAGGGAGAGAAAAAAAAGAGAGAAGGAGAAAGAGAAGGGGGAGGAGGGACAAGGGGAGAGGTTAGTTGAGAAAGATCCACCTTGGTGAAATGCCATGAAAAGAGAGGGAGAGAAAAAAAGAGAAGGGAAAAAAAAGAGGAGGGGGAGAGACAAGGGGAGGGAGAGGTTAGTTGAGAAAGATCCACCCATGGGGAATCCCATGAAAAGAGAGGGAGAAAAAAAAAAAAAAAAAAAAAGGGGAAAAAAGAGGGGGGGTAGACACAAGGGGGCGAGGTTAGTTGAGAAAGATCCACCCATGGGGAATCCCATGAAAAGAGAGGGAGAAAAAAAAAAAAAAAAAAAAAGGGGAAAAAAGAGGAGGGGTAGACACAAGGGGGAGAGGTTATTTGAGAAAGATCCACCCATGAAGGAAGGGGTTATTCCCCAGAGGGAAGCCATGAAAGGCTCTGCGCTCCTCCGGTGCGGGAAAGAGTCGAGGCGTCGTTCCCGTCAGGTGACTTCGGAGGTGCTGCGAAGTCTTCATCTCCGCGCAGAACACGGGAGAGTCACGGAGAACAAGACCTTCTTAAAGGGGATGAAGTGGGGATGAAAAGAACATCCACGAGGGGGGAGGAGGAGGAGGAGGAGGAGGAGGAGGAGGGGGACGAGGAGGAGGAGAGGAGGACGAGGGCAAGGAGAGGGGGATAAAAAGAAGGGGAAAGAGGAGGGGAGAGGAGAATAGGAAAGAGTGGGAGGGAAAAGTAGGAAAGGAGGAGGAGACAAAGAAAGAGGAGGAGGGAGGAGGAAGAGGGAGGAGGGGAAAAGAATGAGGACAATGAAAGAGAGAGGAAAAGCATTAGGAGAAAGAGGAGGAAGGAAGAGAGCGGGAAAGAGTAGGAGGAGGAGAAAGAGAAAAAGAAAGAGGAGGAGGAAGAGAAGGGGAAAATAAGGAGAAGAGAACGAGGAGGAGAGGGAGAGGAATAGAATGAAGATTGGAAAAGAGGAACTGGAAGAGTTGGAGGACTAGGAAGAGTAGGAGGAATAGGAAGAGTAGGAGGAGGAGAGAAGAGGACGAGAAAACAAAAAAGAAGTGAGAGAAGAGGAGGAGGAGCTGGAAGAAAGAAGAAGGAAGAGAAGGACAGGGACGGGAAAATAAAGAGGGGTAACAGGAAGAGGGGTAGGAGGAAGATAAAGACGTTGAAGAGGAGAAGGAGGAAGTGGAGGAGGAGGAAGAAGAGAAGGGGAGGAGAGGAGGAGGAGGAAGAAGAGGATGGGATTAGGAGGAGGAGGAGGAGGAAGAAGAAAAAGAGGTGAGGAAGAGGAGGGAGGAGAAATCGAAAGTGAAACAGGGAGATATCCCTATTGTATAGAAAATGGAGGAGGGGAAACAATTTTATATATATAGATATTTAAACTCAATTGGAAGGATGTGTACTCAATGCTTTTGCAGAATTTATTTAGTAAGCTGACTTCCTTTACTTTCACTCAGAGGCTCTAAAACTCTCCTTCCATAGATTTTTTTATTTTTTTTTTATTTTTTTTTTTTACTTCATCTATCCATGAGCTCGACCTGGAACTCTCCTCTTTTTTTTTTTTTTTTTTTTTTTTTTTTTTTTTTTTTTTTTTTTTTTTTTTTTTTTTTTTTTTTTTCTTTTTTTTGTCTCATCTGTCCATGACTCAGACTCTTTCAGAAAAGGACGGAGACCCCCTCAACTTCGAATTCATGTTTCAATTCTTGTTTTGTTTTTTCTTTCTTTTTTTAATCGTCCTCTGTGGTAATTTCATTTTTGTAATTTTTGCCACCCCACCCTTTTTTTTTTGACAGTTCTTTGAAATGTGTAGATAAAAATACTCTAGTTAATAGGAAGTCCAGTTGATTTTTTCCAGGCAAAGTGTCAGTATTTATTTAAGGTGGGAAAGGGTCAGCAGTTGTACTGAACCATGTGGTCATCCAATGAAGAGAAGGAAATTTATGGTGGGAAGATTGGTGCATGTGGCTACAGAGAGAGGAATATTAGGTCAGGGGTGGGCAACCCCTGGCACGGGTGCCAAAACCTGGCACACTAATGACTTTCATCCGGCACGCGAAACCCAGAGCTCACCTTGAAACAAATAACTAATAAATCTCCAACTTCTTTGGTATGACCATTGTTAACCGCAAGCTGGGCCTTTATAGGAGGTAGAGGGAGGGAGCCCATACTATAACACGCGAGAATTTTTTTGTATCAAAGATTTGGCTGATTTTGGCACCCACACTTAAAAAGGTTGCCCACCTCTGATACAGGTTATTATGATTTATCGAGGTGCATGATAACCTTTGGTTTGAGGACAGAAATTATTTTCCAATTTTGATTCTTGCCCCTCGGGAGGAAAGCGCTGGAGTTTGAAAGGACACCCAACCAACCAAACAAACAAATAAATTTAAAAAGAAATAAAGATAGAAATAAATAAAGAAAACGAAGAATTTTTTTTACCAAATTTGAAATAACAAACACATCTTAAATGAGATAACAAAAAAAGGAAGAGTTAAAGGGTAAAAGGACTAGTAAACAAGCGTAAAATAAAAGAAAAAAGAAAAAATGAAACAAAAAAGAAAAACGTCCGAGATCAAAATGTAAGATGACAAACACAACTTAAAGAAGATACAAATACATAAAAATGTATATAAAAATCACCTTAAACACGAAATATAAGGTGACAAACACATCTTAAAGAAGATACAAATAAATGAAAATATTTGTATCAAATTTCAGCACCCACCTCAATTAACACAAAGAAAATACAAATACATAAAAAAGGTTATATCAGAACATGAGCTTAAACCCGCTAACACAACTTAAAGAAGATGCTTCTTACCCATCTCCTGGTAGGCCTGTAGGCCTCAGTTGAAAGAAGATACAGATAAAAAAAAAAACTGTATCAAAGCATCAACTTAAACCCATTTCAATTAGCACAACTTAAAGAAAATACAAACAAACAAAAATTATATCAAAGCATGAGCTCAAATCCACCCCAATTAACACTCCCTCTGCTAATGACAATTTGCACCTATATCCTGGCTTGCAAGTGGCATTTGGCCACAGCCGAGGGACACGCTCCCGGCAGCCCGAGGCTTAAAGACGATGCTATGCATTCCTGAGTAAAATGGTCCGCTTCTCTGGAGCCTCAGGTGTTTATGACATTATAGACTCCTGAGAGGAAATGAAATGGAACTTAAAGGAGAGAGCACGAACCGAGGATATTGTTATAGATTACAAAGGTAAATAGTATATAGTAGAGCAAAGAGAACGGGTGAACTGAAGTTATATGAACGTTCAGTATATGAATGAGCATGGACGGAGATACTGTGATAGATTACAAAGGTAAATAGTATATAGTAGAGCAAAGAGAAGGGGTGAACTGAAGTTATATGAACGTTCAGTATATGAATGAACATGGACGGAGATACTGTGATAGATTACAAAGGTAAATAATATATAGTTGAGCAAAGAGAAGGGGTGAACTGGTTATATGAACGTTTATAGTAAAGCAAGGAGAAGATGTTCAACAGAAGAACATAAGAACGGAGGAGACTGCATGAGACCCTAAGGCCTACACTTGGAAGTGCCATGTCCATTATCACCTACCATCTCTATCCATAAAGTTATCTTATCTTCTCTTAGAGCAACCAATTGTTTAAGCGCTCACTACATGATTACTAAGTCTGTTCCATTCGTTATACATTCTTTTGTTGAACCATTTCTTGTTCATTTCCTTTTCAAACCTTTTTTTTTCAATTTAGATGTAGAAACGTTGCGAGTGCTACTCGAAGAGGATTAAGGAAGAGGGGAGGAGAAATGTGTCGAGAATTTGAGACTGCCACTTACGAAAATTAAGAACGGAGTGTGACGGCGTCTATTCGTAACCTTATAAATGGACCTTGAGGAGCGAGGTCCTTGAACGAAAGGAACGAGGGAGAGAGGGAACGTCGTTATGAGGAACGTAAAGGAACTGGCATCGGAAGTAGGGCCTGTTCTAGAGGGCCCGGCTGAAAGAGAACAAATGTAGAACAAAAGGGTGTGAGAACTGGAGGGAACGGGGCGGGGGGAGATTGACAGAGGCTAGTAGAGGTGTAATGGAGTAGGTTGCTGAAGAGGGGGGGAAGTTGAGTTGCTTTCGGGCGGTAGAGGAAGGAACGAGACTGAGAAGAAATAGAGGAAAGGAATTTTTAATTGTGGTTTATTTGTTTTTATTTTTTCATTTAGTTTATTCTTTCATTATTTATTTATTTGTTTATTTATTTATTTATTCCTTTTACTTATTTGTATACTTATTTATTCACTTATCTATTCATTAATTATTATGTTTCTATTTATCCATTCATTTATTCATTTATCTAATTGTTTATATATTTTATCAATTTATTATTTAGTGAGGGAAAAAATATGTTGAGAGTGTAATTCCTTTATGGGAATGAGATGCAAAAGAAAGGATACAGATACAGGAATGAGTGGAAGGAAAAGGGAAGAGGAAGGGAAAGGTGATTTTGTTTGTGCGTGTGTGCGTGTGCGTGCGTGTGTGTGTGTGTGTGTGTGTGTGTGTGTGTGCGTGCGTGTATGTATGTGTGTGTGTGT
>NC_134796.1:59136569-59174069 GCF_046742065.1 Oratosquilla oratoria
GGGGGATGAGAGAGTATATGTGAGTGATATTTTGAAGCAGCCCGTAGAGATTTCTCCCCGTCTTCTCTTTTCCTGCATGAGGGAATGAAAAGGTGATATATATATATACATATATATATATTTGAATATCTGGGGAGCAGATTCTCTTGTATGCATGCATTGTTAAAATCGACAGCGTTAGTGAGGTTGTTGATCTTCTTGTGAGTATTCTCCAGTTTTCTAACCAATATTCTGCCATTTAGAGGGTGGGCATAGACCAAGTTGCCAAAATGATTCATTTATTTCAACGTTTCGTCTAACAAAGAGACATCTTCAGGAAATTCTGTAACATAGATAATAATGACGTACAGAAATATAGAAAACAACATGTAAATCTAACCAATTATACAAATATAGAAGCAAATATCAATAAATGCGCAAATTCACACAAATTAACACTATACATGGGCTGATGGGGACCGTTACTTACAATAGTTAAAAGGTCCGATGAAATGACGAAGAAAACCCTTCGCTCGGTGACATATATACGCACCTAGCCGGCTTGGGTGGTGGTGGAGGGCGGGAGAGGGAGCGGGGGTGGTATCTAACGCTGTCGATTTTAACAATGCATGCATATATATATATATATATATATATATATATATATATATATATGTATGTATATATATATATATATATATATGTATGTATATATATATATATATATATGTATATATATATATATACATATATATATATATATATATATATATATATATATATAGAGAGAGAGAGAGAGAGAGAGAGAGAGAGAGAGAGAGAGAGAGAGAGGGGGGAGAAAGAGAGAGAAAAAAGAGAGAAAGATAAAGAGAGAGAGAGAGCTGTGAACAAATAGCAGAATATTATCACTTTAGTTCCGCTTTTAACAAAGCAGAGTTCATGCACAAAGTTGTTTTTCACTGAGCATGCTTCCCGTATTCACTGTGTATCATGCTACCATGCGAGATTAATATTCTTAAAATATTATTTATTTATGTATGTATTAATGGTTTATTTAGTGACTGATTCCGATTTATTTCTTTGTTTAGTTATCTAAGAATTTATTGTTTATCAAATATTAATTAATTTACTTATTTATTTATTCATCTATTAATTAATTAATTAGTTAATTTGTTTATTTATCTATTAATTTATATATCTATCTATTCATTTACTCGTTTATTTATCTTTTTTTTTATCTATTTGTTTATCTTTAACCACCAAACTCCGGTAAGGGCATTCATACCTAGCCACCACGTAGTACAGGTAAAATATGAAATGTAGGGAAAAAATCTAATAGACATATTTGTCCTTTGACTTCAATGATTTTTCTCGTCGCTCTTATGTAACTATTGACCTTGCAAATATTCTTCCAGTTCTCTTCAAAATAACTTTGTAAAAAAAAAAAAAGGCAAATAACATGAGATAAAACAAAATAAACAAATATTCTTCCAGTTCTCTTCAAAATAACTTTGAAAAATAAAAAGGCAAATAGCAAGATAAAACAAAATAAACATATAAAGAATAAATGAATAAATAAATAAATGAATGAATAAATTGATCAATTAATTAAATATAATTGACTGATAAGATTAAAAAATAAACAGATAAATGAATGAATTGGGATATGTAAAAATAAATGAATGAATGAATGAACGAATGAATGAATGAATGATTGAAGTATTTAATTAACACACTAATAGATAAATGAATAGATATATAGATAATTAATTGTTCATGAATTTTATATCTAAATTTCCTCAATAAAGACACAAGCGTAACCCTATGTATTACAATTAAATAAACATAATTTCGCAAACAAACGAGACAAGATTTTAAAGTGCTCTAGTTATGAATGTGACAGACACAAATCTAAAAAGAAAAAATCCTGGTGTATTACAAACTAGACAAAACATAGCTTTTATGGTCATAAGGCTAAGCTTCATTCTAAAAAATCTGAATAATAATACACAACGTACATTTTCCATTTAAAATGTCGCATTCTGTTTCTCCATTATTCATGAATGAAAATTTAACTTAACAAGGTATAAATAAACCCTAGTTTAATCTTCTCCTGGAATAGAGATTAACCCGTTATCTAAAAAGAGGTATCTTTATTATCTTAATAAGATCTCCTGTCGGCATTTTGTAATATATATATACACACACACACACACACACACCCATATATATATATATATATATATATATATATATATATATATATATATATATATATATATATATATATGTGTGTATATATATATATATATATATATATATACATGTAGACACATACACGCACACACACATATACAAGTATATATATATATATGTGTGTGTATATATATGTATATATATGTATATATTATATATATATATATATTATATATATATATATATATATATATATATATATATATAACATGAACCATATGGGGCTATACAGAATGAATGTGTATTGAGGTAGGTTTTCAACACTTGGATATTTTATTGTTGTTTTTGATATATATCTTAACAAGTAAAATCGTTTGACGTTTGCCGGGATATATGTTAAAACTGAAACAATTTTATGTGATTTTTTCTTTCTTTTTTTTTTGCCATGAGAGGAAGAAATTGTTGTCTGAATGGGTCTACAATGTGTGTGTGTGTGTGTGTGTGTGTGTGTGTGTGTGTGTGTGTGTGTGTGTGTGTGTAAATATGATGTGTGCTTGCATATATGTATATGTTTGTGTGAGTAAGGTCATACCCATTACCTATAGATCGGACCACATTTGGGATCTGAGCTCTCATCTTGGAGGGTAATAGCTGTTGATCACAAGCCCAGCATAGAACTCAAGATAAAGAGTGACTCCTAGTTTTAAAGCAAAGAAATGGTCATTACTCTCTCAATGACCTCATGTACAGTGTCTCATAAAAATGTACTAAATTTGACATACAACGTTATCATTGCGTATATCATTTATCATATATATCTTTTGCATTATCTTTTGTGTCTGGATGATAGTAATCATCAGTTTGAAAACAAAGTTTTTATTTTTCCCTTTTAGTCTAGTCTAGTCCACCTAGCATGTTCGCAAATATTCAAATTAATGACCACCATTATCCAGATAGAGCTGATAATGTAGAACAGTGAATTTGGCAACGTTATGAAGCATTTCAAGAAGTGAATACATTTTGAGTACTTTTTTGGTACACCCTATAGATTAGCTTTCTTTAACCTATAGTGTTAGTATCCCCTGGGGGTGTTGAAATCAATCTTAGAGTGTGCTGGTAAGTGTTGAATATATCGCGGTAAAATGTCACTTTTATTAGAAGCTCGCTGGCTGAGTGGGTTAGGGCGTCGTTACTAGCGGCGAAGGTCGAGGGGGTTGGCGGTTCGAATCCTGCCACCGGCGAAGTTGAACCAAGAGCACGGTTCATTAAATTCCACGCTACAAAGTCATCGGCGAGGGGCACCGTTATAGCCTTCCGATAGGGGGGAGGGGGAGTTTTTGACGTTAGACCATTTCAAAATGTCACTTTGAGTTTGTCCATCCACTTTCCTCTTTCTTGGGATTTCTTGTTTCTTTTACCAACAATGATAACAGTTGGTTTTAGGTCTGGGGAATGAATAAGAATAAATCATCACATTGTACTTCACTTGTCTTTCCTTTATCCTTCTGGTAATCAGATGTTAACCAAGGTTAAGGGGTCATCACATTGGGTTTTCACGGGGTTCATCAGCGTCAACCGTTGAGAGTTCGTTTAAGTAAAAACGACTTCGGTTACAATATTTGATTTTTCAAATCTCCAAATATCAAATTATCTTTCCGTCATATAGAGCAAAGCTGAATGATGGACTAAGATATTGTGTTCCTATAAGAGGAGCGTGCCGACAGGAGACCTTTTGGTCCATAACTAGGTCGTATGCAAAAAAAGAAATTATAATAATGATAAATAGGTAGATAAACAAATAGATAAATAAATCAATAAATAGATAAATAAATAAGAATATATAAGAATTATAATAATATAAATAATAATAGATAGGTAAAGTTAAATAATAAACAAACAATTAAAGTTGAGTAATAAACAAAGTTATATTTTAGTTATTCAAATGGAGGTTGGAGATAGTATGTCGAAAGAAAAATAGCCAAGCGCTGGACTGGCAAGATCTGCTTACAGGGGTGCAAATGTAAGAAAAGGTTAAGATACGCTGCTGTACATCGAGAGACCATGATCTTCTGCATGCCAGTGAACAACCCTTAAACCCTGTTCACAGTAGCGGTTTCATCCGCTGCGGTCCAAACCGCGGCGGTTCATTTACAGTGTAACTAAATGTAGACGTTTACATACAATCGTGCACTTTTTCCTTTACTATGCGAAACCATCGTTGTTTCCGCCGCGGTTCAACCCGCTAGTGTGAACAGCCAATAGATAGTCACAGACTAATCTCTCCTCGCGCGGCGGTTCATTTAAAATGTAATTTAATGTAGACGTTCACACACAATCGTGCACTTTTTCCTTTACTATTCGATACCATCTCTGTTTCCGCCGCGGTTCACCCCGCTAGTGTGAACAACCAATAGATAGACACAGACTAATCTCTCCCCAGGGACGAAGCCTGAAGGATTCTGAAGCGTAGGAATCGGGTGACTGCTTCAGCGTATCCTCCATTGTGAGACCAAGAGTCCCTCAGGACCTTAGCCCGACTCCGGAAAGGAGTCATTGAGGTCTTGTCCTTGAAGAAGTCAAAATCGAGAATGGATTTCGTAATTAATCTTAAAGTTGGCGGTCCTCAAAGTTTTGTGAGTTGCCGACTATTTCCATCATTGTAAATACAATGGCGGACGCCGAAGGGAAATATAGATAATACGAATAGATATAAATATGAAATAAATGAAGTAATAAAAGGGAAATAAGATAATTAAAATTAAAGAATAGATATGATGAAATAAAAGATAAATAATAAAAAATAAAATTAAATGAATAATAAAAATATAATATATATATAAATATCATAGAAATATAAATGTATAAAGACATAAAAAATTAAGAAAAATAAATAAAAAGATATAATAAAGATAATTAGAAAAATAAAAAATAAAATCTATGAATACAAAGTAAATGAAATATAGAATTAGTATGAAAAAAAAGATAACAAAGGAAATGCATAGCGACAGGAAACCTTTTGGTCCATAATTAGGTCGGATCCGAAAAAATAAATAAATAGATCAAATTAAAATAACTAATGAATAAGTAAATGAACATATAAACAAGTAAATAAACAAAATACATAAATAATATTAAATAATGAATAGATAGATAATAATTTATGATAAAATATGAATAATGATAAGTGAATGAATAATAATAAGGGAATAAATAAAAAGAAATAAATGGCAGGCGTTACAGCATATTGCTTAGATGTTTATTTAAATGAATCTTAAAAGTTCGAGCGGTACTACATTGTACTGCCTCTGCAGGAAGTTTATTCCATTCATTTACTACACGGTTGGCGAAGTTGTTTCTACCCACTTCCAAATTAAATCTACTTTCTGACAGTTTGAGACCATTATTTCTTGTCTGATTTGCATTCAGTGTGAAAATTTTGTCACTTTTGATGTTGTCAATTCCCTTTAGAATCTTAAAAACCTGTACCAAATCACCCTGAGACTACTCTTTTTCAGAGAAAATAGATTCATATGTTTTAGGAGATTTTGGTATGATTTATTTTTTATATTTGGAATAAATTTTGTGGCTCGCAAATGTACTTCTCCAATCTGTCAATGTATTTAATGAGATTCGGTGACCATACGGAAACAACATATTCCAAAAGTGGGCGAACTAACGATTTATATAGCTTCTAAATGAGAGATGAACTTTTAAAATCAAAAGATCACGTAATAATTCCTAGAACCTTATTGAGTTTCTCTGAGGCGGAAATCCACTGCTTAGATGATTTGAGATCATTACTGATAAATACGCCGAGATCCTTTTCACCACCAACTCTCGTTAATGAATTTCAAAATAACTTGTAATCATATTTATTGTTATTCTTACCTATGTGCATAACCTTATATTTATTTGTGTTAAATTTGATTAGCCCCTTTTCAGAGCACTGCTGTAGTTTATCTAAATCGTCTTGAATATCTAATTGAGGGACCACTGTCGGCCTCAGAAGGCATTGGAAGACTTATCGAGGTTGAGTGTCATCTTTACGTATTTGGTAAAAGAGATCTGAACACAAAATAGAGTACCAAATTCTTTTCGCTTGTCATTATGGAAGAGAAATTGAGTTGAAACTCGAGATTTTAGACCGTATGACCTTTCTGAGGCCACGTGCCGTTCGGATGTTGCTCCATTGAAGTCAATATTAAGACAAGGGACGTTATTGTGTCAAGAGCTGGTGAGGCGGATTAGAATATAAGAACGTAAGAACTCACGAGACAGCGAGAGGCCATAAGGTAGATCTGTGTCCATTACCTCCTATCATTTCCATCCATAAAGTTACCCAATCTTCTCTTAGAGCAACCAATTGTTTCAGCGCTTACTACATGGTTACTAAGTCTATTCCATTTGTTAACCACTCTTGGTAAATCAATTCTTGCTTTTTTTCTTCAAAAAACCTAAATATGTCCAATTCAAACCCATTACTACGAGTCCTGCATGGATGTCTTAATATGATGACCCATCTATCAGTTCGATAATGGTATTAGAATAATTCTAAAAACTGATTTAAACTCGCTGATAGATTATCCCAATATCTACTCACAGATGTGTAATAGATGAAGGAGAGACAGGTCCATGAGGTAAGGAGTAATAGTGAGACATGGAACGGATATGAAGAGGAAGAGTAGTACATATCCAACTCGATTAATTGCGAAGGTTTGTGGCACTTGCTGATGCACCTCTGTGCCATTCTTGTACATCTGTTGGGTAGTGATGTCCTCTCCATAGAGCCATGGTCAAATTCCCAAGACCCTTTACCCCACCATTCCTTGCTTAGTGGGAACAGTGATGACCTTTATTTTCGATAAAATTTCTTCAGGCTGAGAGCGAGGCCTGAACTCGGGTTCTCACGTGTGTGTGTGTGTGTGTGTGTGTGTGTGTGTGTGTGTGTATGTGTGTGTGTATGTGTGTGTCTACATGCGTGCCTATGTGTTTGTACACAAGGGAATATACACCCTAGTGTAGAGTGTGAGTGTGTGTGATTCACCTTGGTCTTTGGATCACGTGTTGGACTCGTGATTGACAGCTGTTTCCCTCCCGGAAGAGAGCTCGGAGCTCGTATGACCAATCCATGGGTAATGCTGTGCCCTTATACGCACACACACACACAACTCCCCGCCCACGAGTGTTGGAGTAACGACTCGAAGCGCAACGGTACTAAAATTATTTCAGCCCTGGGCGAGATTCGAACCCGGACCGCCGTAGTGGCGGCCGGGAACTCTACCACTGCGCCAAGAGTCGTGTGTGTGTGTGTGTGTGTGTGTGTGTGTGTGTGTGTGTGTGTGTGTGTGTGTGTGTGTGTGTGTGTGTGTGTGTGTGTGTGTGTATGCCTACATATTATAGTTTGAAATAATATTCTCAGACTTCCCCGTTTACTGAAGTAACGTAAAACTCTTTTTGAAGCATGGAAGGGAACAAAGCCTATAGAAAAATTCTTAATTCATTTTCCTTTGTCTACGTAGGTACAAACAAAGACCTTTTCCTTCCAACCCTGAGAGAATTAATTTAAGAAAAAAATATATATGAGAAAAAAACGTATTCATTCTTGATTATGTATCGCACTGTACATTAGTTTAAGTATAATGTCCTCTATGGTATTGAGTTCTATCGTCTTTGCTAAATCTTCAGCCAAGATGGTCCCCTTTGTCTTTCGACTTATGAAAGAAATTAAGAAAATTATAAATAGAATAATAATTAAATGAAATGTTTTGGAGAAATGGAGCTGTCTATGTATATTTGTGTATGTTCACGAGTGGAACACTGTATTTATTTGTGTATGTTTTTGTATATATGTGGATATGTATATATGCATATATATTTTTGTATATATATGTATACGTATATGCACACACAAACACACACACACACACACACACACACACACACACACACACACACACACACACACACACACACACACATATATATATATATATATATATGTATATATATACACATACATACATACATACATATATACATTCATTCATATATACATACATATATGCATACGTACATACATACATACATACATACATACATACATACACCAAAGGCATATATCCATTCCCACCCGTTTCATCACCACCCATTCCACACCCATCCAACGGCCCCCCTCCCTCTCATCTTGGCTCCTTATGGATGACGGGTCATCACTGTATCTCGCCAATCGCCCTGGGTCAGAAGCAATGCAGCAAGACAGAGCATATCCAGAGCAAGACCGCTTCATTTAATCGGTGACCACTCACTCTCCGTTCCTTCATGCAGAAAAAATGAAGACGGGGAGAAATCCCTTCGGGCTGCGTCAAAATGCCATTCACACATAACCACTCCTTAACTCCCACTCCCCATTCCCCATCCATTCCATTCCTTGCATTACAATATCATCTATACACAACCATTTTCCACTCACCCCTATATCCTGCCTTCTCCCTCCCTTCCTCAACAGACATTCCCCTCTTTCTTAATGCCTCTTTCACCCCATCCATCCATTTTATTCTCGGTCGCCCACTCATGTTCAATCCACTCACCTCTCCTTTCCACACTGCTTTTATTAATCCTTTTTTCATTCATCCTTTCCATGTGTCCTTACCTCACATCTTTTTTTCCAACCCCGCTCTCCTCACCTCCTCCTTCCTCACTCTATGTGTATATACATATGCTTATATGTACATACACACACACACACACACACACACACACACACACACACACACACACACACACACACACACACACACACACACACACACACACACACACACATATATATATATATATATATATATATATATATATATATGTGTGTGTGTGTGTGTGTCTGTGTGTGTGTGCGTGCGTGTGTGTGTGTGTGTGTGTGTGTGTGTGTGTGTGTGTGTGAGAGTGAGTGAGTGTGTGTGAGTGTGCGCGTGAGTGTGTATGTGCATGTGTGTTGGGGTGTTAAAAATCTTACGTTTCTGTTTTTTTTTTTTTTTTTTTTTTTTTTTTTAAAGAACGACTTTGGCCGCCTCTTCAGGTGAATGAGGACCACCAGGATGACAAAGGAAAACGATAATCAGCTGTTGAGGACGACCAATACGAAAATTTATCACAGAAGAAACTAATTTGTGAATATGGAGCTTTGCATATATTTTCCCACGGACGACATATGGAGTGAAGATTTCAGTTCCTTCCGCACATGTTGGTACTTTTCCTTCTAGTCTGTCTGCCGTCAGGGGATTTCATTCATTTTCTTGGAGACAAGAGAGGAAGTAGTAGTGGATTTCTGAACTGGTGGATCCTAGCTGCTCCTCCACTGTATTGTAAATATACACCCACAAGTAACCATGTACCTGAGCGCTGAAACAATTGGTTGTTGTAAGAGAAGGCTAGATAACTTTGTGGATAGGGATGGCAGGTGGTAAGGCCCATGGAACTGCCTAGTGTAGGCCTTATGGTCTCTTGCAAACTCCTCCATTTTTATGTTCTTATGTTCTGACTGCTGTAGCGATGTCCAGACCATCGTGGAAACACAATGATAAGAGTTTCACCATGTAATGCAACTCTAAGTCAGTGGTTGTTAACCTGTGGGGAATGGCGGAGTTGCCAAGTGGGGAATGACCGGTCGGACAGAAGAACCGCTGTCTTTTTTTTTTTTTTTTTAATCTTTGTGTTTTTGTTTATTTTTGTTTGTTTTGATAACTGTTAGTAAAAAATCTAATATATGCAAACAAAAATTAAGGGCCGTAAAATGGCACAAAAAAAGCAAAGCGTATATTTACGTACTAAACACTGCATGGGTTAAAATCGAATTTGTCAAAGACCGATGCTGTGGTGGGAAATGGAGAGTTGGCTCACTAAAAAGTGGGGAATTGGAGATAAAAGGTTAAGAACCCCTGCTCTAAGTCTTAGGCAAGGGATGCTGACCAGATGTGGATCCTACTCATTTATCTCCGCAAGAGACAAACATCGACTGAGGAAACAAAGGGGACGCCCACAGAACTCGTGGCTAGTGTACGTTGATCAAACCTTTCGAGAGTTGGTAGGAGTGGGAAGGGAGGGTGACTGCATGGGAGCTTGCCCAGAGTGACCGTGAGGACTGGTGCCGGCGCGTGAGTGAAGCGACGCGCTCCCTGGCGTATGCCCCCAGCTGATGACTGACATACCTCGCTAACACAGCCACGGGTGACTGGGATGGAAGTCTGTAACCGGCGATACTTCAGGGTGGAGCTCAGGCAAATAGTGCGGTAGCTCAGAGGATAACGTGTCGAATGCATGAACAGGTGGTCGTGAGTTCGTTTCCCAGGACCCGCTGTAGACTACGTCGCGTTGGTGGACGCTTCCACCCGGCGAATCCACTTCAGTGTCGGATTTCATGTGTTATACTGAGTGGACTCCGTGTGCAAGATAGAGACCAAACAGATGATGGAGAGGTGAAATAGGGAAGTTTGCAGGAGTGATGTGGCAGAGGCTGGCGCAGTCGTGCGAGTTATGGAATAGGATGAGAGTCCTTTGTTCAGCAGTGGGCCGGAAATGGCTGATTAATTGATCGATTGATTGATTGACAAGGCAAAAAGACTGAAAAAACAAATCTACACATATGAATCTACATCTACCTTTTTTTCTATATCAAAATCTGTCTCTGTTCTGGTGATTCCATTCAACCGAGAAAAGATCTTCCTTCAGCAAGAATGGTTAAATTCACCTCGATTAAAAGTGCCGTTAAGTTTTATGAGTTAAATATTTATTCAGTCAAGAAAAATCTTTCCCGTAGCGAAAGGGATGGCACAGAAAAGCTAATGTCTCACATTAAGAAATAAATGAATATATGAATAAAATAACAAATGAATAAATAGACAGGTAAATAAGTAAATGAATAGGTAAATGAACAGATAAATAGATAAATATATCAATTAATAAGTGAATGAATAGGTAAATAAGTAAATTTGTATGGATATGTATATTTATACATATATATATCATATATATATATATATATACATATATATATATATATATATATATATATATATATATATATATATATATATATATATATATGGTGAAGGTGGGTGAGGAAGACATAAATCAGAGTCCAAGTTTATTTCTGACTAGTTTCGCACAAATAGGCTTCTTCAGAGAAATAATGTAACAAGGAGAAAATAATGCGAACATATATATGGGGCACTGAGGAGCTTCGGAGAGCTCACCCAGGATCGCCTCTGTGTATTGGGGATTTTGTCCTGTTGTCCGTTATTGAGGGGTCTTTGTTCCGGTGGCGTAATGTCCTAGTTATCCTGTTGTCCGTTACTGGGGGGTCTTCGTTCCGGTGGCGTAATGTCCTAGTTGTCCTGTTGTCCGTTATTGAGGGGTCTTTGCTCCGGTGGCGTAATGTCCTAGTTGCTGTTGCTATGGCTGCGGTGGATTTTGTCCATTTGATGTCACCCGTTCTTTGGTTAGTATTTTCATTGGTAGCAATATACAGTGCTTCCAGTGCTTTCCTTTTCGGTTTGGTTAAATTTTCTTCTAGTATTTCTGCTGCCTCCCATTTCGGTGTACGACCAATGAGTTGTGTGTTCTATGTTGTTTGATGCCATTCCTGAGTTTGAAAATACGCTTGTTTATACCATGTGACGATTCGCCAATGTACAGTAAACTTGTGGACTTCCCTTATATAGTATCTTCTATATCACGCTATCTTCGTTGTTCTCGTTTTCTCTTCTTGGTTTCACTAAGCCTCTAATTTTTTCTTAAATGGTGCGATGATGTATTCATATTCACTCTCAGTGAACTCTGCACTACATATTCGGATTGCCCATTAAGAAAAAAAAGAAAGAAAAAAAAAATATATATATATATATATATATATACTCGTTTTGTTCTTTCACTGTGCTGAATAGTTGTGGATGGATTCATCTCTTTTGGATGGTTTCCCGTAAACCGAAAATCTAACCGTATCGTATGTTAAAAAATTACGCCATCCAGGAAAGGTAATTTTTTATCAGCCTCCAGCTCCACCGTCAATTCTGTGCTGTTGTCTACATTGTTAAGTCTTCTTAATTTATTATCTACTCGTGCCTTTTCTGACATGACGAACATGTAACGGAACCAAGATCTTCCCCTTCCCGCTTCTAGACACTCCATAGATAACGAAGCCATTACCGCTCATAATGGGGAACCCATGGTCAACCCCCAGATCTGTTTGGATTCTTCTTGTTCAAAGGTAAATGCCCAAAGAGACACTAATTTAAAATAGTCAGATTTTCTTACAGTAAGCTCATCTTCAATGATGTTGATTGTTCGTTTTACCACGTTAAGGGCCCCCTCTGTGCTGACGTAAGTGTAGAGGGATTGTTCGTCATTGCTATCTAGTGTCTCAAACTCAAACATTTGAGACGTTCGATGTGATCCGATGAGTTCCTTCAGCGTGCATCACTAATTATTCCAAGTTTGCAAGACAAGGTTTTCACGAGACACTTTACCTTCGCGAAACCTTCTGTTTCTTCTTCTTCTTCATCATCATCATCATCATCATCATCATCATCGTCGTCGTCGTCGTCGTCGTCCTCGTCGTCGTCGTCGTCGTCGTCCTCGTCGTCGTCGTCGTCATCATCATCATCATCGTCGTCGTCGTCGTCGTCGTCCTCGTCGTCGTCATCATCATCATCATCATCACGACCATCATCATCATCATCATCATCATCATCATCATCATCATCATCATCATCATCATCATTTCTTCTTCTTCTTCTTCTTCTTCTTCTTTTTCTTCTTCTTCTTCTTCTAATAACTTAGCCAAGTGCAGAGGTCTTCAAAGGGAGATGTGATGAGATAAGATTGCCAAGACGAAACTTAGATTGAGTGACAGCGTATTAGCGATAAAGATAATGTTTGGGGAAAGAACAAAGGAAATGAGAAGATAAAAGAAACTATAGCAGGAATCGAAAACACACACACACACACATACATACACACACAAACACACACACACACACACACACACACACACACACACACACACACACACACACACACACACACACACACACACACTCACATACACAAAAACGCACGCATACAAAAACACACAAACACATACATACACACACACACAGACACACACATACACATACACACGCACACACACACTAACACGCAGACACATACACATACACACATACACACACACGTACACATGCACTTACACGGAGACACAGACATACACACACGCACCCACACACACGCACACACACACTCATATATAAACTGTGAACTCTCTTCTGGGATGAAACAGCTGTCGATCACGAGTTCAATACGTGATCCAAGACTATGGTGAACACACACATACACACAATGTAATGATGTAAGAGAATTAAGGATGCTAGAGGCTATGTATATCAGGGAATGGGCTCCTAGCATTAATATACGATCTAATATGATTACGGCCAATCCCTTGTTCAATAGCTCATCAAGACATGTGAGAAATAATCCCACCAATGGTGGGATTATGTCCACCCCTCTCGCATCATCAAGCCACAAACCATTGTAAGCCTTTCCATCTATATGGAAAGACGTCGCCCTGTTCAGTCCGTAAAAATGTAGTTGTTCTGTGTTCTGTGTAATTGTGTTGTGATAAATGTAATTATTTTGAAAATGACTCCTTGAAGTCGAAACGTCGAATTTGTTATTAAAATTGATAACTTTGGACAGTTGGTTTTCGATCAGCCTCCCAAAGTCAGAACTATAGTGAGGAGAATTTAAAATATTAGGAAGAAGATAAATAATTGTGACAGTGCTGTGGTGTTTAACTCAGTATATATATATATATATATATATATATATATATATATATATATATATATATATATATATATATATATATATACATTCTGGCAGGCTGACGTGAGTGGGAAGAGAAAACCCAGGAGTCTTAATCTGAGTATATTCCGGACTGTTCTCGCAGACGATAAGACTGCTCATCCTGTACACAAGAAGAGATTAAAACGATAGAGAAAATGAATGACAATGAGATATTCACATCCCTAAGTAATTAAGCTTTTGTTAAATCAATCCAGGTTTTAGTGACACGACCCAGAGAACGTAAAACAATTGTAAGGAAAATAGAGATGGAAAAATGTATGGGAAGAATAATATAAGACAAAAAAAAAAAAGGGTGACGACCAGTGGGAGAAGGCACAAGACGAAATCTTGCTTTGTCTCTTTCTTGTCCTCTTGAGCAGAAAATCTCTTTGTACAGAAGTCCAACTCCATACCTGAGGCCGTCCCTTCATTCTTATTTAGCCTCCTCGCTTCTCCTCCTCCTCCTCCTCCTTCTTTTTCTCTCCTCTTCCTCCTCTTCCTTCTTCAAATCCTTTTTCCTCCCTTCATTCTATCTCGCCTCTTCGCTTCTCTTCCTTCTCCTCTCCTCTTCCTATTCCTCCTCCTTCAAATAAATTTTCTTCTCTCGTCATCCATCTTCTTTTCTCCTTGTCCTCCTTCTACTTCTCTGCCCTCCTCCTCCTCCTTCTCCTCCTTCTCCTCCAGCTATTTCTTCTCTTCTCCTCCTTATCTTCATCCTCCATCTGTCCTCTCCCTCCATCTTCTCTTCCTCCTCCTCCTCCTCCTCTTTCTTCTCATTTCTCCTACTCCTCCTACTCCTCCTCATCCATTATCTTCCTCTTCTCTCCTTCACCTCCTACTCCTCTTCCTCTTCCTTCTCTTCCTCCTCCTCCTCCTTCTCTTCTTCCTCTTTTTTTCCTCCTCGTCCTCCTCCTCCATCTCCTTCTCCTTCTCCTTCCGCTCCTTCTTCTCCTCCTTCTTCATTTCCTTCTCTTCCTCTCCCTCCATCACATTCTTCTTCCGCTCTTCCACTATCTCCTTCTTCCCCTCCTCCTCCTCTATCTCCTCCTCCTCCTCCTCCTTCTCCACCTCTTCCCCAACCCGTCTTCTCTACCTATACACTTTTCCTATCCCTTCAACCCATAGAACGGTTCTTAGAAAACCAATCTTATGATAATAGATTCAAAGATCCCCTTTGAACTGTAAAGGCTTTCATTGATGATGCAATAGTTTTCACAAACACATGGAGACGAGAGAGGCGAATGTTGGAATAGCGTATCAGATTTTATTTATAAGAAGTGAGGAAGAAACATACTTTCTAATTACCTAAAAGGCACAAGATGATGGTTTTGGGTTTCTTTCTCGAAAGTTTTTCGACTTACCCGTTTTTTTGTTTTGTTTTGTTGTTGTTCTTCTTCTTCTTCTTCTTCTTTTTGAAGAAGAAGAAAGGAAGATTATTTAATTGTAAAATTGTAAAGTAGGTCAGCAAAAGAAATACGAAATTGCTCCGCATTTTTGTGTGGAGAAACAGATGATAAGTTTTTTAATGTAATTATATATGTATATGTATATATATATATATATATATATATATATATATATGTATATATATATATATACATATGTTTGTATATATACATATATATATACATATATGTATATACATATATATATATATACATATATATATATATATATGAGTATATGTACTATATGCACACAGACACACACACACACATACACACACACGCACACACACACATATATGTGTATATATATATATATATATACATATATGTATATACATATATATATATATGTGTGTGTGTGTGTGTGTGTGTGTGTGTGTGTGTGTGTGTGTGTGTGTGTGTGTGTGTGTGTGTGTGTGCGTGTGTGTGTGTGAGAGAGAGAGAGAGAGAGAGAGAGAGAGAGAGAGAGAGAGAGAGAGAGAGAGAGAGGGACAAAGAGAGAGAGAGAGGGGGGTAGGGAGAGAACCTGATGAAAATGTTGGTGGATTGACATAGAGACTGGACAAGTTGTGGACACCTAGCAGTGGTCTGGCTTCAGTGGTCAATATCAATTGAGTTTAATGATATCACCACTGATTCTCTTATAAAAGCCAACCTCCTACACCCTCGTAGTGGGAAGTGGGAAAACCAATGGTAGGGTAAAACCATGTCAGTTACGGCAAGCCGTTTTCTCTCTCTCTCTCTCTCTCTCTCTCTCTCTCTTTCTCTCTCTCTCTCTCTCTCTCTCTCTCTCTCTCTCTCTCTCTCTCTCTCTCTCTCTCTCTCTCTCTCTCTCTCTCTCTCTCTCTCTCTCTCTCTCTCTCTCTCTCTCTCTCTCTCTCTCTCTCTCTCTCTCTCTCTCTCCCTTTCTCGGTTGGGCAGGGCTGTCGGGAACCTATGCAGCAATCCCGTATCGGGTCTCGGGACTCGAACTCACGACCACTTACTCATGAGTTCAAGATGGTATCCACTGGGTGACTGGATTCCCGCGTGGCCATAACCATTACCGTGGTTTCAGTATCTACAGGGAAGTCTCACTATACCTTATTTGGTATCTGTGTGAGGCCGTCATTATCAACCCTATTATGTATGTAGTCAGATGATTTTGATACCCAGAAGGAAATCCCCCTTCGCAAGAAAAATATTTACCTCGATTTACCCAATATTTGCCGCTTTGTGATTTTATTAACTGAATAATAAGACCCTGAGTTACAAAACGGTTATGCCTATTTTTTCATTTACCTCCATTCACTGCTAGTTTTTTTTTTTTTTTTTTTTTTTTTTTTTTTTTTTTTTTTTTTTTTTTTTTTGGGGTGGGGGGACTTCCGTACACCAAGTTTATTTAGAAAATCTTCTACGAAGGAAAATATTTAATTATGGACTCCTTCAAACTGCCTTTCTGGAGCCAAGAAATAAAAAATCTCGTCATAGAATATCATCGTCTCAATAGTGAGACTTCAATTTAGAATTCAGTTCATCTATTCAAAGGTCAAAAGTTTATTTCGTTAATATATATATATATATACATACATAATCATATATATATTTTTCTCAGAATAATCTCTAAAATTCAGAAGTCTTTAATATTGAGAACGAAAATATCCTCGAAAGAAACTATAGCTGAATGCCTCTGGTATCAGTTACTAAAAGAAAAAAATATATAGAATTTATTGCGAATATTGAAATATCAAAATCTTATACGTTCCTAATAGAGAAAACTATATGCACATTCATTTCATTATTAAGATCTTGACATGCAGTTATTTCAAGTGTTATAATCTTTTGTACATCATTATTATTTTCAACGAAGTTCCCTTTCTTTCTTTCAGAAGCTTCTCCTCTATTCCTTTTTGTTTATTTTCAATCTTATTTCTTTTATTTCACTTCTGTTTTGTTTCTGTACTCTAACTTATCAACCCTTTGTGCCTCAAAGTCAAGTGGCTCTCAGTTTAAATGAATGTAACCTGAGGTCGGATCCATATGGTGTACAGGAAGATGTGTAATGGTAGTAAGCCTCTTGGTTTCCCATGATGTCTCATGCAGACAATATACACCCTAACACATTCTGTCATATGTACTTTCTTCTATGTATCCCCTCAGATTATGCCCCGATATGTCTACTAAGACATGCATAGCAGAGAAGAAGACATATTTGGCTTTCTTAAAGTCTCTCCTTAGATTCTTCACTGAGCGTGGGTGGTCTATCCCTAATAGTGCGACAGACTGACTCGATCCTTTTACCTCTCGTTAACCTCTTTATTGATCCTGTCTGCACCTTTGTATCTTCCTCCCTCCCTCTCCCCCTCTTCTTCTCTCCCCCTTTCCCCCTCACCCCCTCATCCACTTCCCCTGTCCTGCCCAGAAGCTGCCCCTACCCTTCCTTCCATCCCTTCCCCGCCCTTCCTTCCCTTGAAGTAGCCAGTGTGGCGTGAGTGAGGGCGCTTCTGTGGATGACAGGTTCTCTGTTCGGGCCGAGATGATGATCCACTCCTCGCCATTATGCTCTTGCGGAAAAAAAGCGTTTAATAGATAGGTCATTATCTTGGAGGCCTTCGTGCCACAACACTACAGCAAAACCTGGGCTGGTCTTCGGGAGAAGGAGGAGGAGCAGGAGAAGAGGAGAAGGAGGAGGAAAAGTAGGACTTGGGGTTGGTGGGGGGGGGAGGTCCTCTTGTGGTATCCGGATAGGTTCTGTGGAAGACGCTTGATTAGGGAACTAGGTTCTTCGATAGTATCTGGAGGGCCGTTTCAGTATCTACCAGTCTTTACAAAGAAACAAGAAGAAAACTGATTTTTCGTGATTCTTTACTAATGAAGAAAAAAAATTATTTTATATGTACAGGTATATAACAAGGGCTTTCCTCCCCCTTTAGACTTAGGTACCTCCTTTAAAGGGGAATAAAAGCCTTTGTATGTAAATAGATAGATCTTTATTAGCAAAGGTACCATTTATAGCCTTTGTTTTTGTTTTTATTATAAGAACATAAGAATGGAGGAGACTGCAAGAGACTATAAAGCCTCCACTAGGCAGCTCCAGGTCCCTTGCCACCTATCATCTCTATCCATAAAGTTATCTAATCTTCTCAGCGCTCACTACATGGTTACTAAGTCTATTCCATTCGGTAAACACTTTGTTGATCAACCAGTTCTTACCTATTTCCTTCTTAAGACTAAAATTGTATCTAGTCTCTAATAACAAAGAATTTTTTTCATGATTATTAAGGAAATAACAAAAAATATCACCTATGGACACATTTTCTTTCTTTTCTTTTTCTTTTACGACAACGATATAAAACCCTTATGATATCAACGTATACGTAAAAAAAAAATGAAAAATGGTCCCAACTCTGAAGAATTTCGTTCATTCTCCCTGCTCGCCTCTGTACAAGCTTTATGTAAAACATCATTAAAACAGAAATTTGAGAACCTCTTGTTTAGGTTTCTGTGAGGAAAGAAGAAAGACTACCTTCTTTATGCAAGAAAAGACTAAAAAATGCTTTTATGAGGACAGGATCAAAGTCTAATTCTTGAAAAGAACATTAAGCATATACTTTCAAAGATGCACATGTTTCTCCGAATGAATATACGCGCTGATATGTAAACATCTGTTTGTTTGTTTGTTTGTTTATTTGTTTGTTTGTATGTCTGTATATATGAATGTGTGTATATATGTTTGTATGCATGTATGTATGTATGTTTGTATGTCTGCATGTATGTATATATACTCATTTGTATGTATGCATGTACGTATAGGGTGGTCGATGAATGGAATAAACTTAGTAACCATGTAATAAGCGCTGAAACTATCAGTTGTGAGATGAGACAACTTTATGGATGGGGATGACAGGTGGTGATGGATACGGAGCTGCCTAGTGTAGGCCTTATGGTCTTTTGCAGTCTCCTTTATTCTTATGTTCTTATATATGTATGTATGCCTATATGTATGTATGTATACATGTATTTATGTATGCATGTATGTATGTATGTATACATGTATTTATGTATGTATGTATGTATGCATGTATGTATGTATGTATACATGTATGTATATGTATATACGTACATACATACATACATCTATTCATTTTATCTATTCATTTATTTATTCATTCACTTATCAAAAATTTGTGAATTATATATCGATTGACGAATTAATGCTGATGACTGAACTTGTAGATATTTTACTTCTCTCACCAGACTCCAAGAAAACTGATATCCAACGTCTACATTGTAGTCTCATGTAGTTAATTACCTAAATGCTTACATTTGAGTTTTTTTTATTATGATTTGATGCTTCACAATGGTATTCGGTTGAGATGAGAATCTAATCCGACTTAGATTCCGACATGATATTCATGGTTTTGTAGTAAAACAAATTTTTGGATTCCCCTTTTTTTCAACTAGATGACCTTTAGGATGAGTTCCAGGAATGATTCAGCGTGCAAATGGAGTTAGATTTTGTTGTACTATTTTTCCAAATTATTGAAAAATAGATCCTTTACCTGTCTGGAAAATGATCTACCTGTCTGTCTGTCTGTTTGCCTGTCTCGGTTCCTATAATTGCTTCTGTCTACCCCTGTCTCTTTATTTTTTCCATCTATTCATCAACTATATGTGTATACAAATGCACAAATACACACGAATATATATATGTATATATATATATGTATGTATATATATATTATATATATATATATATATATATATATATATATATATATATATACATGAAGACATCCTGACAGGTTGTAAGAGGGGTAGAGGGAAACATGTAAGTAGAACAAGAGTTTATTCTTTGACAAGTTTCGCATAGTGGAGCTTCCTCAGGAGCACCACTGTACGAAACTAGTCAAAGAATAAACTCTTGTTCTACTTGTCTGTTTCCCTCTACTTCTCATATATATATATATATATATATGTATATATATACATATATATACATATATATACACATATATATATACATGTACAGTATATATGATATATATATACATGTATATACAGACAGTCCTCGATTTATACGTGTTTATTTTATACGAATTCAGAGTTATACGGTGTCCAAATTAGGGCTATTTATCACATTGTACGAATTCCTCAAAAATATACGGTTTCAAGAAAGTTAAAATTCTCGCGGCGATTTAGTTCAGAAATACAGCCACAAGGTGTTGCTAGCTAGCTGTTTCCCGCCACCCGCATCCCTCTCACCCTGCCCGCGAGCCAAGCTCATTGTTCACCTACACGTAGTTGTGGCAACACATCCTTCAAAGGGGTACTGGGGGGGTTGGGTATTCAAAGTCTACGGGATTGGGATGCATTCCTTACTTTATACGATGTTTGCTTTATACGGTCCCTTCTGGAACGCATCTACTGTATAAATCGAGGACTACCTGTATAAATATATATAAATATAAATGTGTGTGTGTGTGTGCGTGTGTGTGTGTATACACATAAATATATATATATGTATATATACATATATATATATATATGTATATATATATATATATATATATATATATATATATTACAATAGTTGGGTAACAGGTCCTCTTTCAGGAAGATATTTTTGAACTTTGCAGCATTCACGCGTTTTTTGCTGACATTTTCAACTTTACTCACAATTGCACGTTGAACATGTTTAAATTGGTTAATTATATGGCCAAACATCATTGGATATAGATGTAAAAACAATTCTTGCTTTTTTATTTACTATTAGAGCTCTCGCTAGTCAACTTTGATAATTTAATCAATCCTTCTCTATGATTACTGCAAGGTTTTGAAGCGATGTATGCTGCTTCGATTATTTTTCTTGCTTGCTTTCTTAGCCCTTTGTGGAGTACCTCTGTATTTTCCCAGTACATCGCTTCAAAATCTTGCAATAATCATAGAGAAGGATTTATTAAATGATCAAAGTTGACCAGCGACTTTGTTCGAGGTGAAGCGGAACGAAGGAAGGACGCAGAGTAGGGGAGGAACGGGGTAAGGAAAGTGAAATACATAAGCTGTAAATATTTTCTTAGTGTATACTCTTAGGAAGTCCTTTAAGGACGAAACGTTAGTAATAAAACTCCTATGGATTTTTTGGCGTTTACCTCATCACCCTTCCCACTCATTCTGTCATACATATTTCAACATATACATGCATATACATATACGTATACCTATTTCATAATCTATTAGTTTGTTTATTAATCATTATCTATTTATGTATTTTTATTTATTTATTTATTCATTGATTCATTCATTTACTTTTTCTTTTCACAGATGACCTAGTTATGAACCAAAAGGTCTCCTGTCGGCAAGCTTCTCTGTAATTCTTTATAATCCTTTATATACATATACGTATACATATGCACATATATACATATACATATGCATATACATATACATATACGTATACATATACATATATATATACATATACACATATATATAAACATATACATATATATATATATATATATATACATATACATGTATACATACATATACATATAAGTAATACACATTATACTTACACATATGCCTGAACATATACACATTCATATAAGTATACATAGAGAACGAAGGGACGACATATTGAATGAGACTCAAAGAGACAGACAACCAAACATACAAAGAAACAAGCAAGTAAAAACCAAAAACAAAAACAAAGAAAGAGTGTGAATGCAAGAGAGAGAGAGAGAGAGAAAGCTTTTGCAATGGAAGTTTTGGCAGGATATCCAAAACTGAATCAATTGGCCAGAAAAAGAATGTCAACAGAGAATACGAAAATATCCACATTCAAAACTAACCAAGGAAATTGAAAAAGGAAACCTTAGGCACCAAGTGTAGAGGGGGAGACCAAACACAACAATTCATGACAGAAACCGCATAAATGGTACATATGCAGCTTTTGAGGAGGAGAAGGAGGAGGAGGAGGAGGAGGAAGAGGAGGAAATGGAGGAGTAGGAGTAGAAGCAGGAGGAAGTAGAGGAATAGAAGAAAGAGGAGGAGGAGGAAGTGGAGGAGTAGAAGCAGGAGTAGGTAGAGGAATAGAAGGAGGAGGAAGAAGGAGGAGGAAGAAGAGGAGGAAGTGGAGGAGCAGAAGTAGAAGCAGGAGGAAGTACAGGAATAGAAGAAGGAGGAAGAGGAGGAAGAAGGAGGAGGAAGAAGAGGAGGAAGTGGAGGAGCAGAAGTAGAAGCAGGAGGAGGTAGAGGAATAGAAGAAGGAGGAAGTGGAGGAAGAAGGAGGAGGAAGTGGAGGAGCAGACGTAGAAGTAGGAGTAACTAGAGGAATAGAAGAAGGAGGAAGTGGAGGAAGAAGGAGGAAGAAGAAGAGGAGAAAGTAGAGGTGTAGAAGTAGTAGCAGGATGAGGTAGAGGAATAGAAGAAGGAGGAAGAAGAGGAGAAAATGGAAGAGGAAGAGGAGAGAGAGGAGATAGAAGAATAAGGTAAGGAGATGGAGGGGAGGAGGAAGAAGAAGAAGAGGGGAGGAGGAAGAGGAAGTGGAAGAGCAGGAGTAGTAGCAAGCGGAGAGGGGGAGGAAGAGGAAGAGGAGGAGGAAGATTTGTAGAAGGAAAAGCAAGAGAAGGAGGAAGGAGAGGAAGAAGCTGAGGGGGAGGAGGAGGAGGAAGAGGAAGAGGAAGAAGCTGAGGAGGAGGAGAGAGAAAAAGAGGAGGAGGAAGAGAGAAAGGAAATGGAGGGATAGGTATCTAGTTAGATAGACAGATAGATAGATAGATAGATAGATAGACAGACAGACAGATAGATAGGTAGGTAGACAGATATATATATAGATAGGTAGATAGATAGATAGACAGATAGACAGATAGATATATATATATAGATAGATAGACAGATAGATAGATAGACAGATAGACAGATATATATATATATATATATAGATAGATAGATAGATAGAGAATAACAGAAAATAAGAGTGTAAGTTATAAATTTTCAATGTTTTCTTGTGATTGGAAGTTCAATGCCAATTAGAGAAAAAAAAACAACAACTCGAAACTCAGGTCCGTAGGGGTTTTGTTTAGATTCCTAACTGTTGACCACATAAAAATGATGCAGCCAATTCCCTAAGAGAGAACAAGGAAGAGGGAAAAGAGGACGAAAGGAGGAGGAGGAGGAGAAGAAAAGGAAAAGAGGAAGGTGTATTAGTTGGAGACAAAAGAGAGGAAGGAGGAAGAAGAATAGGAAGAAAGGAGAAGTAGGAGGAGGAAGAAGAGAAGGAAAGGTGAGGGAAGAAGAGAAGGAGGAGGAGGAGGAGGAATGGGAGGAAAGGAGAAAAGGGAAGTGGGATAGAGGTAGTGAAAGATGAGGAGGAGAAGAATAAGAAAAGGCAAGGTGGAGGAGAAGGGGAAGGAGGAATAGGAGGAGGAAGAGGGAAGGTGAAGGAGGAGGAGGAATATGAGAGGAGAAAGAGAAGGAGAAATAGGGGAAAGGAGAAAAAGGAAGTAGGATAAAGGTAGCAAAAGAGGAGGAGGAGGAAGAGGAGGAATAAGAAAAGGCAAGGTGGAGGAGAAAGGGAAGGAGGAAGAGGAGGAGGAGGAGGAGGAATATGAGAGGAGAAACAGAAGGAGGAGGGAAGGAGGAGGAAGAGGACGAGGAAAGGCGAAGGAGAAGAAAAATAGTGGCAGTCTAGGACAAGAGGGAGAAACGAAGATGAAAATGGAGCAAGAAAAGGAAAAAGTGTCACTTTGGCAGGAAAAGACAAACAATTGCAAAACCCAAATATATTTTTCGTTCTTGATGTTGTTTTCTTTATTATCACTATCATTGCTGTCATTTTTACTATTATTATTATTATTGTTATTATTATCATCATCATCATCATCATCATCATCATCATCATCATCATCATCATCATCATCATCATCATCATCATCATCATCATCATCATCATCTCCGAGAGTTGACACCTTGACGTGGTGGATAGGCTTGAGAATCTTAATGACTACAAAAGCTATGTCGATAGAGAGACAATCTCTGCAGGGTCACCCATATCGAACAGGTTTTGTAAGAAAGATCAGACAAAGAGCAGCTCACACGCACAGTCGCAGGACCCACTGCAAACTGGCACGTCCCTGATGGCGAACAGGGAAACTCCTCATAGATATATGGGGTACCGTCATAATGACGGCGTGGACCATTGGGCACCCTATGGATATAGGGCTTCACCGAATATAATGAATAAGGTGACACCAGAGAAATATCTCACCAGAAACCAGTTGGCACGGAGGTGAGATTACTGCCAACCCCCCTTCATAGCCAATATGAACAGCACAACCAAAACAAAACCGGGCGTTCCTGTTGGATCATCGTCTCCTAAAGGTCCAACCGCATTGCCTCGTGTGCTTACGGGCAGTGTGCCACCGAATGTGAGTAAGCACTGTCCAAGCAGATCCAAGTCTTGGACATTAAACAACATGAAAAAAATGAAGATCTATATTTACAACGCAAGAAGTCTCTCAGAAGATCACAGACTGGAGAGTTTAATGGAAGAACTAGACAACATCAAATGGGACATGGTAGGACTGAGCGAAGTCCGAAGAGCGGAAGAAAAGCTGATATAATTACAAGATGGTCACCACCTGTTCTACTATAGAGGTAAGGACAAAGAAAGATCTATTGGAGTAGGATTCTTGATAAACCGAGAGGTTGCTGGTAACGTAGTCAAATTCAGTTGTTTGTCAGACAGGGTAGCTTGGATTGTGATTAGGCTGAGTAAAAGGTACACTCTAAAAATAGTTCAGGTTTATGCACCAACTTCACAGAGTAAAGACGATTAAATTGAGTCGTTCTATGATGATTTAAGTCAGGTAATGGATCAAGAAAAAAGTAAGTACACGTTGGTAATAGACGACTTTAATGCTAAAGTGAGGAAGAAGTTGGGCGATGAGACGTACATTAAGAAGTTTGGAGTAGGTGAAAGAAATGAAAGAGGCGAGATGTTAGTAAATTTTGCAGAGAACTACAACATGAGGATAATGAACACTTTCTTCCAAAAGCGTGTAGGTCGTAAATGGACATGGAGAAGTCCAAATAGAACAACAAAGAACGAAATAGACTTCATATTAGGAAATAAGAGCAAAAGCGTTAACAATGTTACGGTGATAAAGTCATCATAGATAGTGACCATAGAATGGTAGGTTGCACAGCTAAATTCAATTTCAGAGCCGAGAGAAATAAACTAATTTTAAGAAAGAAAATAAGCCTTGCAAAGGATAAGGATAATAATAGGATATTTCAGTTAGAAATTAAAAATAGATTCGAAGCTCTAAGAACTAATGAGGACACCGTGGAAAATATTAATTTGAATTTAGTGAATATCATTAGGGAATCGGCAGAGAAAGTAGAAAGTACAAAAAACAAAAACAAAAAACAAAAAAACAAAAAAACATGAGAGAAAACAAATACTCCCAAGCTACAAATGACTTGATTAAAAGAAGAAGGACCATGCAGATTAAAAGCAGGAGAGACGAAATAGAAAGAGTAGAACTAAACAAGCTTATCAACAAAAGGCAGAGATTCGAGAAAAGAAAGAAAAACATGGATGAAATAGAGAAAATTATTCGGAAGGGTAAAAGTATTAAAGTGACCGAGCGCAAACATACGAGTGTGGTATAAGTGGCCACACAGATGTATCAGTCGCATTTTTTATTCATTTATTTGTTTTATATTTTTCATTTATCAATTCATTTATTTGTTTGTTAGTTTCATTCATTTATTTGCATATTTATTTACTTATTTATATATTGATTGATTTATTTATCTATTTATTTATTTATTTGATTATTTAATAATTACCCTAAGACCACTCTTACTATTCAAAGGCACGTTTTTATCTTATCCTATTAAATTATCCATATACATATATATATATATATATATATATATATATACATATATGTATGTATATATATAAATATATTAATATGTATATATATATATATATGTATATACATACATATATACAGTATATATATATATATATATATGTATATATATATATATATATATAATTCTTTTTCATCCCAAAAATATCTTCTGCAGACGACTTCTGACCAAGCCGAAAGCTATCTAGACCAAGAAAAGTAACTTTGAGAAACTTGTAAATATCTTAAACATAGACCTTTGCACGCTCATTAGAGATAATGAGAAAACTTCATATACGTTAAGCAATATTTTTTATATATGTAGAATACAACAAAGTATGAATATATATATATATATATATATATATATATATATATGTATATATATATATATATATATATATATATATATATATATATTTCAGCCTCTGAGAATGCAAATAAGATTCTGGGACTGATTGCGCGATCTTTTTATTTCAAAAGTCCATCACTCATTAACAAATCGTTAGTTCGTCCACATTTGGAATATGCTGTTTCCGTATGGTCACCGAATCTCATTAAAGACATTGACAGACTGGAAAAAGTACAACGGTGAGCAACAAAACTTATTCCAAATATCAAAAATAAATCATACGAAAATCGACTAATACATATGAATCTCTTTTCCCTAAAAAAGCGTAGACTCAGAGGTGACTTGATACAGGTCTTTAAGATTCTAAAGGGAATTGACAACATCAAAAATGACAAAATTTTCACATTGAATGAGAATCAGAGAAGAAGCAATGGTCTCAAACTGTCCGGAAATAGATTCAGTTTGTAAGTAGGTAGAAACAACTTTGCCAACCGTGTAGTTGATGAATGGAATAAACTTCCTGCACAGGTAGTGCAATGTAGTTCAGTTCGAAGCATTAAGAATCATTTAGATAAACACCTATGCAAGATGCTGTAATGATTATAATTTATCTCATATTATTTGTTTTTGTTTTGTTATCATTTGTCTGTTTGATTTTCATTTGTTATTAGTTATATGTCAATTTATTATTATTTACTATTTACCTGTTTGTTTATTATTTAACTATACCTATCCATTTATTTATGTATTTTATTTGTTATTTACATTATTATAGTTTTTATTTATTATCTTATTATTATTATGATTTTTTCGCATCCGACCTAGATATGGACCAAAAGGTCTCCTGTCGGCATGCTCCGCCTTTCTAATCTTTTGTAATCCATTGTAATATATATATATATATATATATATATATATATATACAAATGTATATATATATCTGTATACACACACACACACACACATATATATATAACATATAATATATATATACATATATATATATATATATATATATATATATATATATATATATATATATATACACACACACAGGGTAGTCGGCAAGGTGCAGGGATGACCCGTCATCCAGGAGGTGCTCAGATAAGAGGGCCCCCCCCCCCTCTTATCAGGAGGGGTGTGGAGTGTATTCAGGGATGGAATGGGTGGAAATGATTTTATGCCTTTCCCTTTTTGGCTACCTCCCTTGTAAGGGGGAAAAAAGCCTTGGTATATGTATGTATATATATACACATACAGATATATATATTCATATATATATATATATATATATATATATATATGCATATATATATATATATATATCCATATATATATACATATACATATATATATATATGTATACATCTATATATATGCATATATGTATATATATATATGTATATATATATACATCTATATATATATATACATATATATGCATACATCTATATATATATATATATGTATATATATATACATCTATTTATATATATATACGTATATATATGTATATATATATATATATACATATATATACACATATAAATATGTGTGTGTGTGTGTGTGTGTGTGTGTGTGTGTGTGTACGGACACAAATAAATTCATTTACTCTTCTTTTCCTTTATATAGTCACATTTAACTATATTGGCAATTTATTTTAATCCCCATAGTCCTCTCTTCCTACATTTCATATCTGTATAGACATTTCTACCTCATTCTTTCGTACGATAATCCTATTATAATTATTCATTTCTTCCTCTTCCCCTTCTTTCTCAGATACATTTCCCATTTTCTCTCTCCATCAAATTCACTTTCAATCCTTTATCGTACTTGAACCTGTTCTGATCTTCCTTTTCTCTTCTTCTTTTGTCTTTCTTCTTACCTATTCTCATAAGGTTCTCTTAACACCCTCTCACTCCTCCTCCTCTGGAACCTTTCGTCAATGGCCCATGTGATAGACTGGACCATAAATCCCAATCAAGATTCTTTAATTGTATCAAAGAAAGAAGCCTTTTCTTCGACTTTCCTTTCCTCACACGCCTTCTTCTGTGTTTTCCTTTCTTGTAAGACACGGGAATGTTGGAGAGATTTACACTAAAAAATATTCACTCTCTCTTCTCATTGCATTCAAGAAAATCATCATAAAGTTTAATCTCACGTGTTCATGGGTACAGAGAAAAGTAAAAAGAAATAATCAAAATAATAGATTGATCAATTTGTTGAAGTGGTTTTGGTGATAACATTGAATACCTTTCTTATTTAAGACATCACTGGTCTGAATAAAGTTTTTTTCAAAGGGCAATAATCAGATATACTATCAGAAACACATGAGAGCAATAATTAGATATACTATCATAACAAATGGAGAAAGGAAAGATACACACGTATGTAAATATAACACACACACATATACTCATACACACACACACACACACACGCATAAATATATATATATATATATATATATATATGTATATACATATATATATCTATATATGTATGTATATACATATATATATATATGTGTGTGTGTGTGTGTGTATGTATACACACACACACACACACACACACACACATATATATATATATACATATATATATATATACATATATATATATATATATATATATATGTATGTATGTATATATATACGGTATTGGTATTGGTCAACAGGGAAGCAGATATGCATTCATAAAACATAATGATTAGCTATAATATGATTCTCACGAAGCCACCAATGGCCAACATAGCTGTCCAGAAGAGTTTACCATATTACATACAACTGAAACTAGCATGAGTTTCAATATGTTGTTGTTCTGGGTTGTAGTTTACCAGAACATCTATCTAGATAGGTAGATAGAGAGGCTGAGGGATGGATATATACATAGTTACACATGTAGATAGATAGGAATATATATTGAAATACTGACAGAAAGGTTGATAGGTAGGTAGATATATAGGAAGCTACTTTGAATTACTGATAGAAAGATTAGTAGGTAGGTAGATAAATAGATTAACAGATAGGTAGGTAGATAAATATTTGGACAGACGGATAGATAAATAGGTAGATAGATAGATATATAGATAGATAGATAGATGGATAAATAGATGGATGGATACATAGATAGATAAATAGATGGATGGATACATAGAAAGATAGATAGATAGATGGATAAATAGATGGATGGATACATAGAAAGATAGATAGTTAGATAGATAGATAGATAGATAAATAGATAGATGGATAGATAGATGGATAAATAGATGAATGGATACATAGAAAGATAGATAGATAAATGGATAAATAGATGGATGGATACATAGAAAGATAGATAGTTAGATAGATAGATAAATAAATGGATAAATAGGTGGATGGATACATAGAAAGATAGATAGATTCATGGATATATAGATAGATAGATAGACAGATGTATAGATAGATAGTTATATAGATAGACAAATAGATGGATAAATAGGTAGATAAATAGGTAAGCATATAGATAGTCAGATAGATATATGAAAATATAGATAAATATAAAGACAGATAAACAGAGTGATAGAAATACAAAATATTCATTAAATTGATTTTGTTTATTTTTTCATCATGATTCACAAATCAGTAGATCAGGATCTAAATAGAAATGTTTATATATAGATCTATTGATCTATTGACTGATTACCTCCTTTTGTTGTCTCCACAAAAATATATTTTTTTTATTCAGATTTGTCTACTTGATGAAAAGTGTACTGTCATTTTGTGAATGGAGCATTTTGCCCCTTTCGAACATGATGTACAAAAGGTTCATATGTTTCAAGCGTGCACGTGTCATGTAAACTCCGATTCTTTTCTTTCGTAGCCTCCACCGGGGCAACGCAATTAATCATGCTCGTGGCAGGGCTCTTGTTCTTCTCGAAATTTTGACTACACCTCCCCCCCCCCCCGAAAAAAATGAAAAAATTGTAGAATCAATACAACAGTTCAATGCTAAAGGGTTGATAGGATGTTTAAATCAAAATGTTTGTGTATTTCAATTGGGATGAAGGATCGCTCTCAACTGAAAAATATCGTCAGAACACAATATATATATATATATATATTTTTTTTTATATATATATATATATATATACATATATATATATACATATACATATACATATACATATACTAAGGACTACTATTACACAGGACGTGCGCACCCAGATCCCTGGGTCCACTGGCGGAGGCCATTGCTTTCTTTGTAACCTAACATTCTATATTGGACAAATATATCAAAACTAGAAACCTAACATTGTATATAGGACAAATATATCAACTATTGACTTATAGATTTGTCCAAAAATGTCCCAAAGCTCCGCCTTAGCCATCTTGTGTGACCTTTTTTCACCTGTGTCAACTGTCACCCATTTTTATTTATTTATTCTTGTTATTATTATTTTCTATTATATATATGTATGCGTGTGCATGCGTGCACATATATATGTATGTATGTATATGTATATATTTATTATTATTATTTCTATTTTTGTTTCTTTGTAAGACAATCCTTATGTATTTATGTTGAATCACATGTGTCAATTGTCACCATTCTTATTTCTTGTTATTATCATTTATATTTTGTTTCTTTGTAGGATATTTCTTATGTATTTATGTTGAATGTCCTTTTATCACCTTGTCATTTGTCATCCTTATGTATTTATGCTGAGTGACATTTTATCACCTGTTTCAATTTTCACCCATTTTATTTATTGTTTTTATTTATATTTTTGTTTCTTTGTAAGATAATCCTTACGTATTTACGTTGAGTGACCTCTCCTGTTTCCTATACTATTGTATTTAAGTTATACTTTGTTGTGACACTATGTACTTTGAAAATGTCTTAATAGACGAAAACGTTCAGTATTCCGATCTTTAATTTCCTCGTGGTTACAAGCAAAAATCTTTATTCACGTGTTTTTTGTGATTACTGTTGCATATATATATATATATATATATATATATATATATACACACATATGTGTGTGTGTGTGTGTATGTATATAGTATATATTATGTAGATAGACAGACAGGTAGATAGATATAGACAATACATTATGTCAATATGCTCACACAAAAGCATGGTTGACACCACACTTAGAAATTCATATCTGTCCTGATCTGGATTAACAAATCTAATGTTTATTCAGCTTCCTCAGCAACTAATCTCACACAGCCACCCAAATGGAAGAACGGATGATGTTTTTGTGTGAAGTAAAAGATTGCGAAAAAAAAAAAAAATATCGCCAAAATATCGACTGCAGAAAAAATCACGTTCAGCGAAACAAAGTACTCCATTGGGACCGACAATGAAAGCGTTACGTATATGATTGAGATCACAGAGCTGGTGGGGCTCTCTGAGTGTATAGGGACTTTCTACAGGTCAATAAAATTTTCTGTCGCTTGACATAGTTATATGTATATGTACACTTTGTACAGTATATGAATAAGTAACAATGATAATACTAGTAATAATGACAAAACAATGATTATAATATTGATAATAATAATAGTAATGATAACAATAATTGTATTGATAGTAATAATATTGATAATAATAATTACAATAATAATAGTAATAATGATAATGAAAGTAATAGTAATAATAATAATAATAATAATAATAATAATAGATAATAATAATTGAAATAATAATGATAATGATAACGATAATGATAATAATGATAATGATGATAATAGTAATATAATAATAATCTACATATCCATACATATATATATATATGTATATATATATCTATATATATATATATATATATGTATATATGTCTATATATATATATATATATATATATATATATATATATATATATATATATATAATATGAGAACTGCCCGTCTGTCCGAAGCCTTCCAAAATTGCTGACGACTGATTGGCCGAGAGCGGTGACGTAACGGCAACGGAAACGACTGATTGGCTGCGAGCGAGCCCAAAAGGCCAAGCCCCCGGATGCGGAAAACAGAAGAGTAAATGCAAGGAGATTGGCTCAACAGCTGAGACGAGCCAGGCAAACCGAAGAGCAGAATGAAGAACAACATAAGAGAAACTTTGAAAGACGTTGTGAGCTTCGCCTTGCGCAGTTACATTAGCGTCGAGGACATATATTGGAAGAAGATGCAATTCGACATTGCAGTGCTAGGGAACAACTGTCTCAAGAACATCGTGAGAGGATACAACGACAGGATGCAGCACAGCACAGAAGAGCACGTCAAAAGAATCAACAACGGAATTTCAATATGGCTCGACAGCGTGGCATAGATGGATTTCTACAGGTTGCTGTTGACGTTACACGTCATTGTTGCGGCCTTATGGAAGTACATTGTCGACACTGCAATGCTTTGATGTTTCTTGGAGAACGAACAGGAGGGACGCTTAAGAATCCCAATTCTGGAATTTGCTGTAAATCAAGACTGATTAGAATTACAAATATACCTGAGTTACCTCAAGAGCTATCTGATCCCTACACGACTGACACCCCAAATCAAAATATTTTGGATGCAATATGAGAAGGTTCAACAGTGCAATGGCAAGGTGCTCTATGAAAGTAGATGATGCAACAATATTAAGAGGAATTTCTAATTACAGAATCCACGGAATTGTTTGCAAATTAATTGGTGCTCCTCGGAACCAATTAGGAACCCTCTCGTTCTGCTTACAAACATATTACTATGATCGTGAAGAACAAATAAGACAACGAATTAGGAGAATGCCTCTCAACGGTGCTGTTTGGAAAGAGATGTGAATAAATTTTTGTTTTCTCATTTTGTTTTTTACTCATCCTATCATTTTATTGTGAGAAAATAAAATCGTATCGTATCATTAAGCATATGCATTAATAGATTAAAATGTATATTAATGCTAAATCCTCAGTTAACAAAAACAAAGGTTAATGTATTAGTAATAATAATAATAATAATAATAATAATGATAATAATAATTAATAATGATAATAATTATAGTAATAGTAATAACAATAACTAATAATGATAATGATAATAATAATAATGATAATACATACATACATACATATACCAAGGTTTTTTTCCCCCTTACCAAGGGGGTAGCCAAAAAGGACAAGGCACAAAAACATTCCCACCCATTTCATCCCCGAAAACACTCCACACCCCTCCACCCTCCCTCCCATCTTAGCACCTCCTAGATGACGGGTCATTCCTGCACCCTGTCCACTGCCCTGGGTCAGAAGCAGTGTCGCAGGACACAGCACATCCACAGCAAGGCCGCTTCATTAAATCGGCGACCCCCCCTCTCCGTCCCCCCATATAAAGGGGAGGACGGGGAGAAATCCCTTCGGGCTGCGTCAAAAATTTTTGCTCACACACACTACCTCACCCCCATTCCCCCGTCCAATCCACCTCATGCATCACAACATTTTCCATATACAACCATTCTCCATTCACCCCTGTCTTCTGTCCTCTCCCGTCCTTCCTCAACCGACATTCCCCTCTTCCCCAAAGCCCCCTTCACCCCATCCATCCATCTCATCCTAGGACGTCCCCTCATGTTCACTCCCTCCACCTCTGCCTTCCATACCTCCTTTACTAGTCTTTCTTCACTCATTCTTTCCATGTGTCCAAACCATCCTAATATTCTTTCATCCACCCTATCTCCCAGCTCCCTTTCCACCCCTGTTCTCCTCCTCACTTCCTCATTTCTCACTCTATCCAGCCTAGTAACCCCCATCATACTTCTCAGACACTTCATCTCAAACACATTCAAGTTCCTTCTCTCTTCCTCTCTCATGTTCCATGTTTCTGCTCCATACAGTGCTGTTGGCACAATCACTCCTTCATACAGTCTCCTCTTAGCATCCATTCCCAGATTCCTATTCCTCATTACACTTTTTAATCCACCAAGGCATTTACTCGCTTCTCTCAATCTACATTCTACCTCCACATTCACTCCACCCTTTCCTGCCACATTTGCACCCAAATATCTAAAACTATCCACTTCCTCCAGTTGCTCTCCCTTAATGCTCACTTCCAGTCTACTGCCACTTTCACCCCTTGTACATCTCATCACCTTACTTTTACCCACATTTATCTTCAGCTTTCTTCTATCACACACTCTCCCAAGCTCTGTCACCAGCTTCCTCAATCCCTCCTCCGATCCTGCCACAAGCGCAGTGTCATCCGCAAACAACAGCTGGCTCACCTCCCACTTTTCTCCATTTTCTTTAACCATCTCCAATCCCTGACCCACTACCCTTGCATTGACCTCTCGCACCACCCCATCCATGTATAAGTTGAACAGCCAGGGAGACATAACGCATCCTTGACGAAGTCCCACCTTTACCTCAAACCACTCACTCTCTCCATTTCTAATCCTGACACAAGCTCTACTACTCTCATAAAAACTCTTGACAGCTCCCAGAACCTTTCCTCCTATCCCGTATATCCGCATAACCTCCCACAGTGCCTTTCTGTCTACCCTGTCGTAAGCCTTTTCCAGATCCATAAAGGCCCAGAAAACATCCTTCCCCTTACCTATAGCTTTCTCACATATCTGTCTTACCACAAAAATCTGATCTACACAACCTCTATCTGTCCTAAACCCACACTGTTCCTCACCAATTACTCCCTCTGTTCCTCTCCTAATCCTCTCAATCAAGATCCTCCCATAAGCCTTCCCAACTACACTTAACAAGCTAATCCCTCTGAAACTACTACATTCACACTTGTCCCCTTTTCCCTTGTAAAGAGGAACTATACAGGCACTCCTCCAGTCCTCTGGCACTCTACCTTCTCTCCAGCAAACATTAAATAACCTCACCAACCAGTCCACCATCACTATACCTCCTTTTTTAAGACATTCTGCATGGCATCCATCCAGACCAGGTGCCTTACCTGCTTTCATCATCTTAACTGCTGCCTTCACTTCATCCTTCCTTATTTCTCCTCCATTTTCCTCACTCATCACTCTCATTTTGTTATCATTTCCCACTGCATCTATCTTTCCCTCCCTATCCTCCTTCACATTAAGCAACTCCCTAAAATATTCTGCCCATCTTCCCCTTACTGCCTTCTCCTCCATTATCATCTCTCCATCTGCACCTTTTACCTTTTCTTTTCTACTTGATTCGCCTCCTCTTCCTCTCTTAATTTCTTTCCAAAACATCTTTTTATTACTTTCAAAATTTTCTGTCATACTCCTACCCCATTTTACATCTGCTCTCCTCTTTGCCTCCTTTACCTTTTTCTTTACTTCTCTTTTCTTTTCCCTGTACGTCTCATATGACTCCCTCGTCCTACTTTGTAACCAATCTGTGAAAGCTCGCTTCTTCTCTTCTACAACCTTCTTCATTTCCTCATCCCACCATTCACTACCCTTCCTTCTATTTCCTCCTGACCTTCTTGTTCCACACACCATCCTTGCACACTTTGTGACTCCCTCCTTGAACCATCCCCATTCCTCCTCCACACCTACCTCCACTCTATCCTTCACTCCCTCCCACTCCTCCTTCAGCTTCCTCTTGTACTCCTTCTCCTTTTCCTCTTCGTTTAGATAGTTCACTCTAAGCACCTCCCTACCTTTTGTCACTTTCCTCTTCCTCCATCTGTCCTCCACTCTCAACTTACCTTCCACCAGAAAATTATCTGATATTCCCCCACCCTCTCCCCTTAGCACATGTACATCCCTAACTCTTCCTATCATAATCCTATTTACCACTACATAGTCCATTAAAGCTCTATCTACCACCTTTCCCTCCACCACCCTCTCCCATGTGTACTTATGCTTGACTTTCTTCCGAAACACTGTATTTGCTATCATCAACTCTTTCTAGACACATTTCCACCATCAACTCTCCACTATGATTCTTTCCTGGAACTCCACATTTCACAACCACTCCATCAATTGGCTCCTTTCCTACCCTAGCATTAAGGTCTCCCGATACTACTACATTGACGTTTATCCATGATACCTCTATGCACTCATTTAAATCTGTCCAAAAGACCTCACTTTCTTCTACTTTCTTCTCACTACCAGGCCCATATACACTAACAAAAACCCACATCTTTCCCAGTTTCACCTACATCCACATTAACTTTGAAGAAACCTCCTTCCATTCCACTACACGTTTACCTATCTCTTTACTTACTAGTATAGCCACCCTTTCTCTACCTCGCCCTTTCTTCACTCCTGATAACCTCCCACTTACACTCCCAAACTTACAATCGCCCTTCCCTTTCAGCTTAGTTTCACTCAAAGCCAACACATCCATCTTTCTTCTCACAAACATACTACCTATCTCTTCCCTTTTACTCTCATCTGTACCACATCCATGCACATTAAAAGACCCAAACCTTAGGGTGCTGGACCGAGGCCCTCCAGCCCCTCTTATGCCTCTGCCTTTTTTTCTAGGAATGTGCCCTGTAGGGCTACAAGGAGAGGGATGCCTAGTCCCAATCCCCGTCCTTTTTTTTCTCGCCTCTTACGATCCAAGTGGGAATACTTGGTGGCAGTATTCTTTTCCCCCACCACAGGGAATTCCCCCACCATAGAAAAAGAAAATACTCAGAGAAATGGTACAGTATAGCAACAAGGGTTGGGGGACAGCATAACGGAGGGACAGTCGTAGTATAAAAGTGTCATCATTTTTCTATGATAATAATGATAATAATCATAGTAATAGTAATAACAATAACTA
>NC_134796.1:59176569-59181569 GCF_046742065.1 Oratosquilla oratoria
GTGTGTGTGTGTTTGTGTTTGTCTATGTGTGTGTGTGTGTATGTATGTATGTGTGTGTGGGGGGTGCGGGTATGTGCGTCCGTGTGTGTGTGTGTGTGTGTGTGTGTGTGTGTGTGTGTGTGTGTGTGTGTGTGTGTGTGTGTGTGTGTGATTCACCACCATTCACCAAGTTCTTGGATCACGTGTGGGACTCGTGATCGAGATTTATTAACTTTCCGGATGAGAGTTCAGAGCTCGTATGACCGAACTATGGGTAATACTGTGACCTTACACGCACACACACACCCAACTCCCTGCCCACGAGAGTTGAAGTAACACCCCGCAGCGAAGTGATACTGAAATTATTTCAGCCTTGGGCGGGAGACGAACCCGGACCGCCGTAGTGGCAGGCGAGAACTCTAACCACAGTGTGTGTGTGTGTGTGTTTGTGTGTGTGTGTGTGTGTGTGTTTAAACTGTTTGTATTTTTGTGGGAATACCCACAGACGTGGGTGTGGGTAGATGATTGCGTGTGTTTCTATGTACAAGTGTGTGTGTGTATGTGTGACAAGTTGGGTAAGAGAATTTGCATGACCACACTGTAATTGCGTGGATGAGATTATATCCGTGAGTGTAGTTTACAAAAAATATTACTAAAGAAAACTAGGTAATTTTATTCAAGTGTAACCACTTCGAAAATTAAAAGTGTCTAATTTTACCGGAATATGTTTTTAGTACCTGCCAAAGTCAATGACAGCTAAATGAATTACACAAAAATCTATCTTTTTTTATCTATTGCAATTTGAAATTACGTTGTCTGCTTCAGCGGTTCTCGTAAAACCTACCCGTCGCGCCATCTGGATCGCAGTGACGTCATAGAACTATTCATTCCTCAAGCATTGTCATTGTGTTTGATGGATAGTGATCTTTTCGAGGGCCGCAAGCTATTTGATATCAAATTTAGGAATTATGAAAACGAAGAAAGAACTACTGATGAAAATATACCATTGGGAAGATGAAAATATGAGAAAAGAGACGGCGAATAATAATATATTAAAGACGTGTAGACTTCAGAGAGAAAGGCAGGAGAGGAAAACTTATGATAACCGCCCAGTAACAATATTATTCACGTACAGAACATACACGGGGAGCTAAATCGTGGGGTTAGATTCTTTTACAGCAATATTGAATGGCCTTTTTTTAAATCATCATGCAAAACAAATGAAAAAAAATACTGTTTTTTGGACATTTTGATTAAATATATCAGATAAATAAGCTTAGAAAATAAAGACAGGAGAAATAACAAAGTGAATAAAAAATTACATAGAATATATATATATATATACATATATATATATATGTATATATATATATATATATACATATGTATATATACATATATATATGTATATACATATGTATATATACATATATACATATTTATATATATATGTATGTATATATATATATATATATATATGTATATATATATATATATATATACATATACACACACATATATAAATATAACAAAAGGAAAAATAAAACAAAACAAGGCAGAAGATAGAGCGTGCAGTATAGGAATAAACAGAAGAAAAATAATTGTCTTTTGCAGGAACTGATTGGTGTATTTTTAGCGATACTTGTAGTGAACCTTTCGTTTTTATACAGTGTATAAGCAATCAAAATTGATGTATCTTACTTAGAACATGTGGACATAAGAATGAAGGAGACTTCAAGAGACCATAATGCCTACACTAGGCAGTTCCATGTCCATTACTACCTGTCATCCCCATCCTTAAAGATGTCTAACCGTTTCTTAAAATAACCGATAGTTTCAGCGCTCACTATATGGTTACTAAGTCTATTCCTTTCGTTGACAACCCTATTAGTAAACCAATTCTTGCCTATTTCCTTCTTAAATCTAAACTTGTTCAGTTTAATTCCATTACTCCGAGTCCTACCTTGCTGTCTTAATATGATGACCTTATTTGCGTCACCCTTGTTAAAGCCTTTGATCGTATAAAGAATGATTAGCTCTATCTACTAGTAACAAATCATCATAACCAACCGTATCACTGGCACACTAGGGACAAGATAAAAACTATCTTTATTACGTTGTAGACACTATTGTTTACAAAGCTTTTGTTGCATCCAGAAGGCGTAGTGTGAACTTGATGCAGGATTGTCTAGGACAGGGGTTCTTAACCTTTTTTCTCCAATTCCCCACTTTTTAGTGAGCCAACTCTCCATTTCCCACCACAGCATCGGTCTTTGACAAATTCGATTTTAACCCATGCAAGCTATATAAATCGTTAGTTCGTCCACATTTGGAATATGCTGTTTCCGTATGGTCACCGAATCTCATTAAAGACATTGACAGACTGGAAAAAATACAACGGCGAGCCACAAAACTGATTCCAAATATCAAAAATAAATCATACGAAAATCGACTTAAGCACATGAATCTGTTTTCCCTAAAAAAGCGTAGACTCAGAGGTGACTTGATACAGGTCTTTAAGATTTTAAAGGGAATTGACAATATCAAAAGTGACCAAATTTTCACATTGAATGAGAATCAGACAAGAAACAATGGTCTCAAACTGTCCGGAAATAGATTCAATTTGGAAGTAGGTAGAAACAACTTTGCCAACCGTGTAGTTAATGAATGGAATAAACTTCCTGCACAGGTAGTACAATGTAGTTCAGTTCGAAGCTTTAAGAATCATTTAGATAAATACCTAAGTAAGATGCTGTAATTATTATAATTTATGTTATATTATTTGTTTTTGTTTTGTTATAATTTGTCTGTCTGATTTTCATTTATTATTAGTTATATGTCAATTTATTATCAATTACGATTTACCTGTTTGTTTGTTATTCAACTATACCAATGCATTTATTTATGTATTTTAATTGTTATTTACATTGTTATAGTTTTAATTTATTATTAATATGATTTTTTTTTCTTTTTTTTTTTGCATCCGACCTAGATATGGATCAAAAGGTCTCCTGTCGGCATGCTTTGCCTTTGTAATCCTTTGTAAACGCTTTGCATTTTTGTGCCATTTTGCGGCCCTTAATCTTTGTTTGCACGAAATGTGACAACAAGAAGACACCAGAAACAAACAAAAAGAAACAAAAACACATAAATTAAAAAAAAAAAAAAAAGACAGTGGTTCTTCTGTCCGACCGGTCATTCCCCACTTGGCAACTCTGCCATTCCCCACCAGTGGGGAATTCCTCACAGGTTAAGAACCACTGGTCTAGGAGAACACTGCAAAAATATTGAATGCGTCACATACACGACCCTTACGTTTTGTGTGTCCAAAAACAGCATTGCAGAGCCAACATGCACACAACTGTGCACCAATGATGCATTAACATGAAAACTTCTTCAGCGAGATATTTAGGTTCAAAATGAAAACCCATAACTATCCCGTCTATCCACATATCTTCCCTGTTATCAGAGATGTTTAGGAAGTCGAGACTACTCTCGAAAGGCGATGAAAAACTCTCAATATTGCTGAGAGAATCGTCTGTTTCTCTACAGGACGACATTATTAATTGAGATGTCTTGGGTTGACACACAACCCATGACGTCATCAGAACTAATCCCAAGAGATGGCGCTGTATGCTTTGTTTTAGAATCCAAATTAGCTGACGACAAATATTTTCGTCAAAAAGTCTCTCACCAACTGTTTAAAAAATGCTTCTTGTGAAAATAAATAACATCACGAAAAAATGCAAACTCGTACCTGGGTATAGGAATTACCAGTTAGTCTTTTGGTGTATCTACATATGAGTTATTCAATAAACGGATGTGGATGATTGCGTGGGTGTTTATAGAAACTTGGGGGATTACAAGATTAATTATTCAGTGTAGTTGCATAGAGACAGTGCTTTATTTGGATGACTGTGAGGTTAATTAATGTATGTAGCTGTTCATATTAATAGATACGAGTGTATACGAGTACCTCTGTGTGGGTGCCCAGTGTCAGAACTTTTCCTCCTCCTCTTCCTCTTCCTCTTCCTCCCCTTCCTCCTACTTCTCTTCCTCCTCCTATTCCTCCAATTCTTACTCCTCCTCTTCCTCCTCCTACTCTTCCTCCTCCTCCTTCTTTTCCTTTTCTTCTTCCTTCTCCTACTCTTCCTGTTCCTCTTCCTCCACCTCTTCGTCCTCTTCTTCCTCCTCCTCTTCTTATTCTCCTTCCTCTTCCTTCTCCTCTTCTTCCTCATTGTTCTAAAAGATCTGACAGCCCGGCATTTAGTTGTAATTGGATAGGATAGTGGTAGCAGTAGTGTTAGTTCATCTTCTATCGCCTAGTTGCCCTGTTTTCTTCACTGTAGCTTAGTATAGTAAACACAAACAGCCTCGTTATGACCAGTAGGCCTGCCGTTGTTTGTTCTTCCTTTGTGTTCCTTTGTGCTCTTTATCTTCCTCCTCCTCTTCGTCATCCTTTCTCTCCTCCTCTTCCTCCTCTTACTTCTCCCCTTCCTCCTCTTTCTTCTACTCCTATTCATTTTCCTCCTTTTGCCTTCTCGTACTCCTGTTACTCCTTCTAATCTTCCTTCTCCTCCTATTCCTTCTTCTCCCATTTCTTTCCTATCTTTATCGACTCCTTTGCCTTCCTCTCCTCCTCTTCTTCCTCCTCCTCTTCCTCCTACTCTTCCTTCTTCTCCTCCTCTTCTCACTCCTACTCATCATTGCTGTCTATCTCCACCTTCTCCTTCTCCTTCTTTTCCTTCTACTCCTGTTTCTCAATCTTAAACTCTTCTTCCTTCAGCACCTCCTCTTCTTCCTTCAGCACCTCCTCTTCTTCCTCCACCTCCTCCTCCTCCTCCTCCTCCTCCTTTGCTTTCTCCTCCCTTACCCTCATACTTCTCTCCTCTTCATTCATCATCTTTATCTTCTCTTTCTCTTCATCCTCTTCTTTCTCTCCTGCTAATCCGCTTTCTCCTTCCCTTCCCTCTCTTTCTTCTTTTCCCTTCCCTCCTCCCCTTCCCTCTCTTTCTTCTTTT
>NC_134796.1:59186569-59189069 GCF_046742065.1 Oratosquilla oratoria
CACACACACACACACATGCACGCACACAGACACACATGCATTCACACACACACACACAAACACACACGCACGCACACATGCAAACACATACACATACACACACATACACACACACACCACTCACACACACACACACACACACACACACACACACACACACACACCAACACACACATTGGGTGTTCTGCTCTGAGTCGGCCTGTGGTAGCATACGTTTTCTATGATAACAGCCACTTTGTCACTCGCGTTGCGTCCGATCGGCTTGACCTCTTCTCGACTTAGGTTTCAATAATCGCGTAAAGTGGATTAATTAAAGATTAATTCACCGTGCAAGGAGGTTAATTTTTCTCATGCATAATAATAATGAGTTAAAAGAGTTGATCCTATTTACATCACTTCTGAAAAAATATTAATGAATGATTAAAAACGAAAATAATATCAAAGTCATCGGACGAGGAGTGACGCTGGTCGGCTGTTAGCAAGGTGGGAATGGAATACGTGCAATAATAATATCATATTTGAGCTTGAGAATTAAGTATAACGTAAAGAAATCAAACGATTATATAAATATTCCTTCTTGCTTTCTTTCAACACCAAACATTTCCATTGTAGATTAACACAGACAAGGAATTCCCCATGTTGATGAATGTGCATGTTTTTTTTTATTTGTATATGACTATGTACGTTAAGTATGAATATTAATTTCAGAGCTATTTCTTCTAGTGTAGGATCTTCAGACTTTTTTAGGGTAATGTATAACCATTTTATTCAGCTTTAATGAAAATCTTTAGATATTTGAAGATTAACAGAAAAGAAAATATTCCGAGTGTGGAAGGACAAGTTATCCATGGGCCGCGCTGTAGACCCAGTGGATATCGTCTTGAACTCATGCGCACGTGGGGAGGTGACCCAAAGTCGGCTTAAAAAAATAAAATAAAATAAAATAAAATAAAAAGTTCGCCGCAAGTGAGTTAGTAAGAATACATACAATAGACTTTTGAAGTCAAAGATTTCGCTCTCAGATTTATACTTATTTTCTTCGAAACAGACATACTATGATCAGATGGTTCAATGTCATTATTGATAATCACATTGAGTAACGATTCTCCAATTTACTTCCAAGTTTAATGGTATTTCTACCATGTGGATAATTGCATTTATTCGAGTTAGATTCTGTAAGACAAACTTCAAGCTTTGCGCTACTCTGTCTGTTTGGCTAAGGACCATTTTGATTGTTTTTTGCTCCCCCCTTCTCCCCCACTCTCTCTCTCTCTCTCTCTCTCTCTCTCTCTCTCTCTCTCTCTCTCTCTCTCTCTCTCTCTCTCTCTCTCTCTCTCTCTCTCTCTCTCTCTCTCTCTCTCTCTCTCTCTCTCTCTCTGTCTGTTTCTCTCTCTCTCTCTCTCTTCGTTTCTTTCTCTCTCTTTATCTATCAAAATGTGTGTGTGTGTGTGTGTGTGTGTGTGTGTGTGTGTGTGTGTGTGTGTCCGTGTGTATGTGTGTGTATGTGTGTGTGTGTGTGTCCGTGTGTATATGTGTGTGTGCGTCTGTGTGTGTGTATATGTGTGTGTGTGTGTGTGTGTGTGTGTGTGTGTGTGCGTGCGTGTGTGTGTACGCGTGCATGTGTCTGTATGTTTGTACGTGTATGTGTGTATACATATACGAGTGAGTGTGCATATGCGTGTATATATATGTATATGTGTTTGTGTATGTGTGTGTGTGTATGTGTGTGTGTGTGTGTGTGTGTGTGTGTGTGTGTGTGTGTGTGTGTACGCGTGCGTGTGTCTGTATGTTTATGTGTATATATGTACATGTGTTTATGTATGCATGTGATCAAACCCCTTCATGGAGTACAAACAAAAGAACCATATGACAAACAGAAAACGGAGTTGAGGGTAGAGAGAGTTTCCTTGGATGTCTATCAGGACCTAATATCATTCACCAACCACCAACCATTTATTGAAACGTTCGGCAGTTTTGATAGACTGAATTATATTCATTCTCGTTGCATCTACACAGGGACCCAGCACAGCCTCGTTCGAAATTATAAAACCTTCCCTCTAAAATCAATGACTTTATATGAATCAAACATTAGGATGAAATATGAAACCCGAGTGATGTTGCATTCATATATGCAAGAATAACCTAACAGAGGCAGTGCATTCGTGTCTGTATATGATATGTTCAAATGTACAAGTCTGCTGAGACTTCTGGATGAGAAATATTCTCAACTGACTAAACATAATCTGAATGTCTTTGATCTTGCCTAGACCTGCTCAAGGTTCTAGAAAGATGCAATTTTTGCTCTTTCTGACACGCTTCCTAGATTTTCTAGGAATCAAATCAACTCGATCTCGTACATGAGATCATGTGTGTCATGAGCACATGTGTGTCATGTCATACGTGAAGAACCGTCAACACTTTAGGAGAATGAGGACAATTGTCCTCCTTCCAGAACCAAGAGGACAAAGATGACACACTGAGCAGTAGCTAAGTGTCTCCT
>NC_134796.1:59199069-59201569 GCF_046742065.1 Oratosquilla oratoria
TATATATATATATATATATGTATATGTATATGTATATGTCAAGGACTACTATTACACAGGACGTGCGCACCCAGATCCCTGGGTCCGCTAGCGGAGGCCATTGCTTTCTTTGTAACCTAACATTTTATATTGGACAAATATATCAAAACTAGAAACCTAACATTGTATATAGGACAAATATATCAACTATTGACTTATTCAATGCAGTATAAGTTAATATAAACTTTCTATAGTGAAATATAAAACTATTTTTAAGGCACTATTATGCTTTGAAATGCCAATTTTAGTCGGACTTAACAGGTATTATTGTATGGTGTTAGCGGAAACCAGGGTTGGCGTTTTTTTTTTTTTTTTTTTTTTTTTTTTTAAATCTATTTTTTTTTTTTTTCAATCAGATTTATTTGATTTAAATATTTTTCTTTTATAGATTTGAAATATTGTGGGATTTCTGTGTGATATGCGATCTGATTGCTAAAGGACATTTTTAGCATATCAATATAAGGAGCAGTGTTATATAGACTTGCCACAAGTATACACGGAACGGTATAAGCCTACATGTAGTATATATATATATATATATATATATATCACTGTGCAGCCCACAACAAGTTTCAACAAGATTGTTGTTGAAACTTGTTGATGGTAAGCAGCTTCTCACTGAGTCATTTGCTGTTTTGGAATCAACAAGGAATGATTTCTTCTGGACCTGGCTGAGTGGCTTCAGGCAGAAAGAATGATCCTGTCTAGAATTATTTTGAAAAACTACCAACAACTTCTGGCAAAGGGTACCGAGCTAAATGCAAAGACTGCAGCCAGGAACAACAGGGCATTGTGTCAAGATTAAAATCTCACAGAGATAAATGCCAAGGTCAGCCACAGCATACAGAAGAAGAAATTGATGACCCAGGTAAATATTTTTACTTATATTGTGTGCATTTCTCCCTTTTCATACGCAACTATATAAATTTGGTGAACAATGGAGAGCATGTGCAATAAAAATGTGAAGGCCTAAAGAGACGATACGTCAACTTCATTACTTCTAAATTTGGGTAATGAGTATATCACTATAATATACTGTGTCCACTCAACTTTGGGGCTGAGATGATTATTATTCATTTCATTCAACATTGTGTAATATATATCATAGGTTCCATTGGAATTCAGCCCACATGGGATTCAGCCCAAAGGCATTTAGCCTAACCTAACCCAACTAACCCATTATTTTTAGTGATTTTAAAGGTGGACTGAATCCTGTGAGGGCTGAATTCCAAGCCCACCTATTTCATATCCTGTTAATTATTTCCAAATAATTTAGTGGTTTGTGCGAATATGATCATTATCTAAAAAATAACTACTGTACTCAAAAGTAGCCTAAATCACACTGTATTCATTCATTTATTTATTCATTTATAAATTATGCAATATGCTAAAATTTTCTGTTTCCATTTCAGGATCTGTATCAACAGCTTCAATCCCTTCATCATCGGGTCCACTTGAATTATCTGCAAACCTGACTCCACCATTAAAAAGGTCACTATCAGACTCCTCTAGAGGCGCCACTTCTTCTAAATCATTTTCATCTATAAGAAAGTCATCAACATCTCTGGACAGATTTATCATAAAAAGGAAAATCTCGACAAAGAAGTTGCAAGAATTATATTTCCTAAAAATTCACCATTTCGTCTTGTTCAGCATCCTCAGTTTCTCAAGATGGTTCAGAACCTGAGGCCAGGTTATATTCCTCCATCCAGAAAAGATATTGTTGATAAGTACTTGGATCTTGTGTATGAAAAGGAATATAAAAAGTGTGCAGATGACCTGAATAATGAAACTGTATGTCTTTCAATTGATGGGTGGTCTAACATCCAAAATGAGCCCATAATATGTGTCACTCTAACAACATCCACTGGTCAGATTTATTTAGTTGACACAATAGACACATCAGGGAAACCTCACACTGCTGAATATCTTCTACAACTTGTACAAAATTCGATCAAGAAGGCTGAGCAGGATTTTGGTTGTCACATTGGAAGTGTTGTGACAGACAATGCAGCAAATGTCACCAAGATGAGAAAACTCTTGGAGGAATCGAGTGAACCTGAGCATACTGTCCTCACATACGGCTTATACCGTTCCTTGTACACTTATGGCAAGTCTATATAACACTGCTCCTTATATTGATGTGCTAAAAATGCCCTTTAGCAATCAGATCGCATATCAGATAGCAATCTCACAATATTCAAAATCTACAAAAAAAAAAAAATCTACTTAAATCAACATATTTAGCAATCAGATCGCATATCAGATAGCAATCTCACAATATTCAAAATCTACAAAAAAAAAATCTACTTAAATCAACATATTTTTTTTATCTAAATCAAATTTATTTAATTTGATTTAGATAAAAAAAAATGTTTTTTATATTTTTAAAAACATAAAAAAAAAAATCGCCAACCCTGGTGTCCACTAACCTCATACAATAATACCTGTTACATCCGGC
>NC_134796.1:59206569-59229069 GCF_046742065.1 Oratosquilla oratoria
ACCTGGAACAAAAGAGTTGGTTTGAGACGGGCAATTGAAGACATCCCTCTCCTTTTCTTCTTCTTCCTATTCCTTCTATTCTCCCTCCTTTTTCTCCTAATTTTTCTTTTCCTCCCGTCTTCTCCCTCTCCTCTTATTCCTCCTCCTTCTTCTATTTATTTTCCTCCTCTTCCTCTTCCTCCTCTTCCTCCGTCTCCTCCCCCTTCTCATATTCCTCTTCTTCCTCTTCGTCTTCCTATTCCTCTTGCTCTTCCTGCTCCTTTTTCTTCCTTATATGCCTCCTCTTTTTCTTCTTCCTCTTCTTCCTTTTCATCCTCTCCTAATTCCTCTTCCTCCTCCTGCTGATCCTCCTTTTCCCATTTCTTCATCTCCTCCACATTTTCTTCTCCTTGCCCTCATTTTTCTTTTCTCTTCTTCCTTCTCCCATCCCTGCTCCTCTCATTCCTCTCTCTCCTATTCCTTCTCTTTCTTTTCTTCCTCCAGCCCTTCTCTGCCTTTCTCCTCCTTCTCCTCCTTCCTTTCTTCTCCTTTCCATCCTTTTTCTTTCCCTCCCCCTTTTCTCCCTCCTTTCCCCCCTCCTTCTCCTCCTCCTTCTCCTCCTCCTTCTCCTCCTCCTTCTCCTCCTTCTCCCCCTGTACCTCCTCATCCTCTATGTTTACGCCCGTCGTGTCAAAAGGGATAAGATATCAAACAATCATTTCTCTTCTAGGAACCAAAAAACTTCCAGTTTATTTTAACCCTCCCACACCTACACAGGCATCGATTTAGCTCCTCTGAAATAGACAAAGAATTATCCAAGATATCTTCATATCTTATTTTCTGTTTACTTATTGATAGTGAATCATCTCATCGAGGGTAGGATGGAAGTCATCACGTGTGGTCTCGAGTTCACGAATCAACTCAAAAATTCTTGAAGGCGTTCTTTAAGAAAACTGAATACAGACCCCACCGCTCCCGTACCAGGAATTTCTTTTCGTTTCCAGCCGAGTGACGTCACGGTATCTTATCCAATTCTATGGGATATAAAAGGATTGTAATCTAATCATATTTGCCATCTCCTACCGGGCAGTGCTTTTTCTTCTTTGTATGGTCGCCGTTAGTCTATTTTAGTCAATACTTCTTGGCAGCAAAATGTCCATAATCCATTACTATTACCCCGAGTAGGATATCTTATTTTATTTTATTTTTGTAATGATAACCCGGTCTTCTGTAGCATTATGTCGTTTGAATTATGATAGATAAATAAAGAAACTAATAAATAAATATATAAATAAATAATTATACAAAATATAATATTACAATATCATTCACACAGTATTTTGTCAGAAATAACCAGAGCATCTATCCACAAAAAATATCCATTTGAACTCCCATTAAGTGAGTGAAACATGATGAATATTAAATGAAAACACACATACAATCCTAAAGCTGTTTCATTATTCTTTGCGCACTTTCCTTTATACTTCGTACGTACGTTTATATAACAATATAAGAATGAAGGAGACGGGAAGAGACCATAAAGCTTACACTAGACAGTTCCTTGTCCATGATCACCTATCATCCCCATCCATTACGTGAACTAAAATTCTGTTAATACAACCAATAATTTTAGCGCTCACTATCATGGTTAATAAGTCTATTCCATTCGTTAACCAATCTGTTGGTAAACCAATCCTTGCCTATTTCCTTCTTGGATATGTATTTAAGACAAAAACGATTGTTATCTTACTCACAAAGGAAAGTTGGTTGACCTTCGTTCGAGTAGAAATCTTCGACGATATTGAGACAAAGTTATGTTTGCACAGACATGATCTCCGCCAATATATTCTTCTTTCTTGGGGTAAATCGTCCATGGATGGTTGAAGAAACAAACGGGGAACGGGGCCGCCCTCGCTCATCTCCTGTTGGTTTTGAGCCATGTCCTCCACCTGTTTTCTCTGTTTTCTCAATTTTCTTTTTTCCTCTGTATTTTCCTCTTTAAATTTTGGTTTTCAGGAGGTGCCAAGATAAGAGGGAGGGAGGAGGGTGGAAGGGAGTGGAATATATAGGAAATGGAATGAGTGGGAGTGGTTTCTATGCCTTTTTCTTTTTGGCTACCCCCCGTGTATGGGGGAAAAAGCCTTTGGTATATGTATGTATGTATAAACTATTCTGCTTTTCTCTTTTTTCGCTGTTTTTTTCTAGATTTTATTTCTCTCTCTCTTCTTTGTATTCTCCTAATTTTGTTTAATTATTGATTTTGTTTTCATAATTTCCTCTGTTATATTTTTTCTTATTTTTTTATGTTTGCTTTCTTATCTATTTTCTAGATTTTCTTTACAGTGTTTTCTCTGGTTTCTGCTCTTTTTCTATATTTTCTCTCTTCACTATTTCCTTTGTCCTCTGTTTTCTTTTTTTCCATATCTAATTGCCGTTTCCACATTTTTTTTACTTTCTTCTTATTATTATTATCATTATTATTATTATTATTATCATTATTGCTAATATTATTACCAATATTATTATTATTATTATTATTATTATTATTATTATTATTATTATTATTATTATTATTATTATTCTTATTATTATTATTGTTATTATTCTTATTATTATTATTATTGTTATTATTATTATCATTATTATTATTATTATTGTTATTATTATTATTATTATTATCATTATTATCATTATTCTTATTATTATTATTATCATTATTATTATTACTATTATCATTATCATCATCATCATCCTCCACCTCCTTCTTCTCGTTCTTCTTGTTCTTCTTCGTCTTCTTCTTAATCATCATCATCATCTTTTTCTTCTTATTCTTTTCTTCTTCGTTTTCTTCTTCTTTTCCTTCTTGTTCTTCTTCTCCTCCCTTCTTGTTCTTCTTCTTCCTTCTTCCCCCTCTTCTTTTCTTCTTTTTTTCCTTTGTTTTTCCTGTCCCTCCATTCCTCATTGTTTATTTTTCCAGTTCTTCACTTTTCATTTTGTCATCTGCCCCTCTTCCATCCTCTCCTGTAATTCACCTCCTTTTACTTTTCTTTTTCCCCACTTCATCCTCTTCTTTTTTATTCCCTTTTTATCTAACTGCTCTTATTCTCCACTTCCCTTCTCGTAGACGGCCCTTCTCTTTGTTCCGGCCCTCCCACTCACCCTCCCTTCCCCTCCCTTCCCCTCCTTTCCCCTCCCTTCCCCTCTCTTCCCCTCCTCCTTCCTCCCCTCTTGGGTCTCTTCCTCTGTTAAAACAAATAGTTTTTTTCCTCCTCTTGTCCATTTCCTTTCAAAATTTGCTGATCAAACATTTGTCCCTCAATTCGGCAGTCGTTCCCCTTGTCCTCAGGTTCACCTTGACTGTGTTTGTTCTCATCTTCACTCCCCCCCAATCTCCCCAATTCACCCTCCTCCTCCTCCTCCTCCTACTCTACGGTCCTCCTTATCATTCTCCTTAGATCCTCGTCCCCCTCCTCCCCGTTCTCCTCCTCCTCCTCCTCCTCCTCCTCCTTCTCCTCCTCCTCGTTCTCCTCCTCCTCGTTCTCCTCCTCCTACTCCTTTTTTTCCTTTTTTTAACTTTTCTTTTTTTCATCTCTCTTGTTTTATCTCATTATCAAATTCTTATATCTTCACTCACCCCCACACTTCGCTCTCCTTCCCTATTCCCTCTTCTTCTTATCCTCCTTCTTCTCCCCCTCTACCTTCTCCTTCTCCTCCTCCTCCTCCTTTCCGATTTATTTTTGTCTTATCTTTTTCCTTTCTTTTCGTCTTGGTTATTCTATCTCATTATCAAATTCTTACATGTGAGTAACTCATTTTTTATCATTCTTATTACATCATTAAACTGTCTACATCACTATTTACGTTTCTCTGATCCACTAAAAAAAGAAAAAAGAAAAGAAAGAAAAAAAAAAAAATATATATATATATATATATATATACATATATACATATATATATGTATATGTATATATATATATATATATATATATATATATATATATATATATACATATATATATATATATATATATATATATATATATATATATAAATTCTTCTCACCCTTGATGGTAATGCTCGAGAAGAAGGACGAGGTATACCTCAAAGAAGCAAAATAGAGTCCCTCACGTGACGCGAACTCTAAGAAGACGAAGACCACGGACCAAAAGCTGTCAAATTTGGTTGTAAAGGGGGTTATCACACTGCTATTTTCCTCCGACACTCTACCTCCAACCCCCATTTGAGTAACTAGACTATGACTTCACTTACAGAAATCTAGACATCTATTAAAACATTTCAGCAGTATGTCTAACACTCGTATAGGTTTAAAATCTCTGAGTTCATTATTCAGCTTTGCTTTATATGACGGAAAGATAATTAATTTGATATTTGGAGATTTGAAAAGTAAAATATTGTAACCGATGTCGTTTTTAACCAAACGTTCCCTCAACGGTCGTCGCTGATGAGACCCGTGGATGCACAATGTGATAGCGCCTTTGCTGGTAAAGGATCCTGGGGCCGAATTTATAAAAGATCCTAACATCTAGATATAAATCTTCAAAATGGCGGATCTTTTACTTAAATCAGCTGTCCATAATGTCGAGGTTATGTCTAGACATAAGCATTTAGGTCGCCGACATAGGGATTTAGGTCAAATCTCCGTCATTAGGGGTTAGGATCTTTTATAAATTAGGTCCCTAGTTATACGGCTATGTATGTAAAGTGTTTTCGTGTGCGCGTGTACAGCATCAACAAAAGTGGTGACGCCTCGCCATAACTGATATTAACTGTTATCAGTAAGGGTATTACTATCTATGTAAAGTCAACCTTAATGGACCGGCCTGCCCTCAGCAGTGTTTTTTTCAGTCCCCCCCCTCAAAAAAAAAAAATAATAATAATAATAATAATAATAATAAATAAATAAATTAATTAATTAATTAATTAATTAATTAATTATTAAATACAAGATTCGCCCATCTATAGATTCGACTTTGCTTGTGTCTAAGTGAGGATTTGCTTACTCCTGTCTTGTCTATGGATGACTTTTTGTTCCTTTGTTATTCCGGAAACTTTAGTGTATCTGTGCAGTGTGCTGCCGATGTAATCGGAGGCGCGCTGGTCTCGCATTCGCTTAGTCTTGGGTTCGAGTTCCACACTTCTCTCCGATTTCTAACAATGACTGTTAGTTGACTTAACAGTCCCCAAAGCGCATAATAGGGTAAAGGTGGCGGCTTCAGCCGCAACTACGCGCATCCCAGCGTGGGATCCTTACTTTTTACTCTTGTATATAGTGATAAAGATGAGAGTATCAATAATTAGCTGACCAGTAACTAACAAGTAATCAATAACAGTTGATTAAACAATAGGTGACTCACAATTAACATGAAAATTGTATTAACTATAACAACAATAACAGCATTAATAATTATAATAAAAAATACATAATCAGTAACAACGACGACAGTGAAAATAAAGAAAACAAAACCAATGTAAAAAAAGGATAAAATAGATGATAATAACAACGTATACTCTATTTGGTTAACTTGTAATCAAGTATGCAAATTGAAAATCTTTATGGAGTCTTTGCAATTTATTGCGCACACTTAAAATCAAACATAAATTAAGACCAAATAATACTAAAGTACAGCACCTTAACTTATATACTATACATACAAATCAGGATGAAATATTTGATGAAGTATTCTTATTCACCAGCCAATTTCAGTATTTTCACAAACAGTGAAAGAAATACTGTCTCTGGCTTATGTCTTTGCAAAGTGTATGCCCTAATAGTACAAGTAAAACTGTATATTTACACGCTTTCAAACAGTGAACACATTTTTTCCTATATTATCTTATATTACAAACATGTACATATTTACTTATCTATTTATTTATTCATTAAGCTGTCTACTTATCTATCTATTTGTTTATTAATCATTCATTTATTGACTGAGTTATTCATTTACTTATTTATTCATGTCTTTATTTATTTGTTTATTATTTTCTATTTATTTACTTTTCTATTTATTTGTCTATTCATCCAATTATTGTTTGTTTATTCATTTACGTTTTTATTTACTTATTTATTAATTTATTTATATCTTTTTTCATTTATCTAATAATTAATTAATCCATTCATTCATTCATTTATTCATTCATTTATCTATTTGTTCACTGACTTACTTATTCATTTATGTATCTATTTATCTATACATCAATATATTTATTTGTTTATTTTATTTTTTTTTTTCTAACAGTAAGACAATTTATCACCTTTCAGAATATGGTACAATTCATCTACAGTATATCTCAATTAACATAACAATATAGTTTCACATTGATAGTTTGAAGCATAATTATATTAGGATCAAAATTACTATTTTCACAATATTTCGTATTCATTTCTTAGTATTACGCTCAAATGTTCATATCAAAACATGTGAATGATCGTATTATAAGATAGAGTGAATAATCCTATCAACTTTCAGGTTTTTCAACCGTTGAAAAAATCCTTTTTCCATAACTTTTTCTGGACTATTTTTGTTTGAATATTCATTCATCTTTAGGTATCACATTCATTTATAAATGTTTTCATCATATCAAAATTTTTCCTTTTTTATTTGTTTAATCAGTTATTATTTATTTATTAATTTATCTATTTCTTTATTCATTCATATGTTTATTCATTCATATATTTATCTATTCATTTGTTTGTCTATTTGTTTCTTATTCATTAATTAATCTATATATACATTTCTTAATGTATTTATCTATTTTTTATCTATCTATTAATTCATTTACAGAGATACAGACTGTGGCTAATTTTTCTAATGAAAGATACCTTAATATGGCATTCTCTATCAAGTATTTGTTCTAACACATTTAGACATTGTTATTCTATTTCATCTCTTCTCTTTTCTACAACTTTGAGCTACAGAACCTTAAATCATAGTTCACATGTGAAGGCACTGGACATAGCATTATTGTCATTAATTGGGGCATACGCAAGAGATCTTGTTGCCTGACATATACGTCGGCGCTAACCCCCGCGGTCTCTCCGAGTAGGCTTCCATGCAGACACCCTTTCCACTTGAGACAACTCTCTACAGGTTTAATCATCTTGCTCCAGTTATGCGTTCTGTAGGCGTCCCCATTGTCTCTTCAAGAGTTGTCTCTTGTGGAAATAGCTCTATGAGTGGGACCAACATCAAGGAAACGTGCCATATGCCTATGTAAACGGAATTGACGTCACGAATGATGCTGAAAGTAACTGGCCTAGACTGAGTCTCAGAGTACAGTCTCTGGTTTGATACGAAGTCATTCCAGCAACACACACACATATATACTGTATGCCTATGTAAACGGAATTGATGTCACGAATGATGCTGAAGGTAACTGGCCTAGACTGAGTCTCAGAGTACAGTCTCTGGTTTGGTACGAAGTCATTCCAGCTACACACACATAAATATGCCTATGTAGACGGAATTGACGTCACGAATGATGCTGAAGGTAACTGGCCTAGACTGAGTCTCAGAGTACAGTCTCTGGTTTGGTACGAAGTCATTCCAGCGACACACACATATATATGCCTATGTAGACGGAATTGACGTCACGAATGATGCTGAAGGTAACTGGCCTAGACTGAGTCTCAGAGTACAGTCTCTGGTTTGGTACGAAGTCATTCCAGCTACACACACATATATATGCCTATGTAGACGGAATTGACGTCACGAATGATGCTGAAGGTAATTGGTCTAGACTCTCACAGTACAGTCTCTGGTTTGGTACGAAGTCATTCCAGCTACACACACATATATATGTTTATTGTATTCACTCACCTAAGTATACAAAGAAGACAAATGTCATCACTTCTAATCCCTGTGGGACTCCAGGTGTCATTTTCTTTTCCCGAAAGTGAGGGGTCTTCTCAAAATACTGATTTTATTCTCAGAGACTCCGAGAAATTTCACATCCACTGCAACAATTTGCATTCAATGATGCGTTTAAAGTTCAGTTCCGAAAGAAATAGTTGTTTGGCATCCTTTCAAACGCTTTCTTTAGGTCCATGTATACGAAATCCATCTTTACATTTCTTTCATGCACCGCGTCGGTTACGCTCGTTATGACACATAATATTTGGGTATGAATCCGATGAATGTGTGTACGTGTGTGTGTGTGTGTGTGTATGTGTGTGTGTGTGTGTGCTATTGTTCCTCAGTTATGATTGCGTGTACATGTGTGTATGCTTGTACAACTGCGCTTTTTGTATGAAGAAATATAGGTCATCTGTTTTGTTTATACTTCATTATCCTTTCCTTTATATATTTCATTTCATTTCTGATACAAAATTACATGACACATCAACATTATATTCATCAAGCTTATTTTGTATCCATCTTCCTCAACCTTGTTTTCCTGCGTGTTATCCTCTCTTCTACCTCAACTCACTGTCCACCCCATTTATTTGCCATTCTTCTTTCCATTTCCATCTTTCCTTCCTCCTTACGTTTCTCCATCATACCATAACTTGGACTCTTTGGAAAGACGTAGAATGCAGGGTGATGTGATAGAAGTACTCAAATGGGTCAAGGGTTTTAACAAAGGTGATACAGTGTCATCATATTAAGACAACAATGCAGGACTCGCAGTAATGGATTTGAATTGGACAAATTTAGATTTAAGAAGGAAATAGGCAAGAATTATTTTACCAATAGAGGGTTTAACGAATGGTATAGACTTAGTAACCATGCACTGAGCGCTAAGATTATTGGTTGTTTTATGAGAAGGTTAGATAACTTTATGGATAGCAATGGTAGATGGTATTGGTCATGGAACTGCCTAATGTAAACCTTATGATCTCCTTCATTCTTATGTTCTTACGTTTTTATAACTTTATGGATGGGGATGATAGGTGGTAAAGGACATGGAACTGCCTAGTGTAGGCCTCATGATCTTTTGCTGTCTCCTCCATTCTTATGTTCTTATAAATTTATGGATAGGGGTGATAGGTGGTAATAGACATGGAACTGCTTAGTGAAGGCCTTATGATCTCTTCCAGTCTCCTTTAATTTTATGTTCTTATATTCCTATAACTTTATGGATAGGGATGATTGGTAAGAGACATGGAACTCCCCAGTGAAGGACTTCTGATCTCTTACAATCTCCTTCATTTCTATGTTCTTATAACTTTATGGATGGGGAAGAGGTGGTAAGGCACATACAGCTGCCGAGTGAAGGCCAATTTATTTCTTAAAGTCTTCTTCATTCTTATGTTCTTATGTTCACGGCTCTCCATCACACACGCCTTCCATCTTTCCTAGTCCCAAACTCTTCCTTCTCACACTTCCTCCTTCAAGTAAAAACGAGTGCATGGGCAAAGGCGCCCCCTTTCAACTTGACCTCGAAGCCTGACGTCTCGTAAGTTCGGCTGATATCCTTTGCGCCGAAGAGGACCACGTCAGGATCTGTGACGTTGATCCTGAAGATGTATGAGACACCTTCACGCAGGTGAACAGGATTCTTGAAGGATACGTTGGCGCCGTGGGACGCGCACGAGACCAGGGGAGACGACTGTGGGTCTTCTTTTCGGACTTCCACCTGAAAAAAAGAAATTATGTGGAAGTAAAATATGTATATACGAGTGTATACATACATATATATATATATATATGTATATATATATATATATATGTATATATATATATACATACATATATACACATATATATATATGTGTATATATATATATATACTGTATATATATATATATGTATATATATATATATATATGTATATATATATGTATATATATATATATATATATATATATATATATATATATATATATGCGGGAGTAACTACCAGGAAAAGGTAAACTAATGAAGCAGAGCACTTTCGTATAATTACATCTTCAGTGCTAAAATAAAGAAGGAATAATAAAAGGAAGATATAATACATAGGATATATGATTGAATTTGACAAGGTGAAGTAGAAATTCGGAAAGGTAGTGGAAGAAATACACGTGGCTTTATTGCCGTTCTGGTAATCAACCATCATGAGACAATTGCTCATAACTGGCATATTACAATTTAAACAATTGTGAAATTTCTTGGCAAACATAACTACCTAATTTGTACCAACCTTGATGAAGGTTAACATTTATTCCCTTACTAGATTTGATCAAACTGCATTTAATTAAATATCTTTCTGTGGTGTTATAGTTGTATGTGATGACTTTAGCGTTATCCCATCCAAGTGGGTGGTTAAAATTATTCGTGTGGATAAGTATACCGCTAGATTGGTTTTCCTCTGAAGCATAATTCTTGTGTTCATTAATTCGTGTTTTGAGTGTTTTAGTAGTCTGACCAACATAAAACTGATTATATGATGTACAAGGTATAAACTTTTTGATAAGTTCACATTTTCCATTTAACAATTCTTTTATCTTCTTATTGAAAAGGCTATTTACTAACCCAGTGGGATTCTTTTTATGTTTATCCTTGAGTAGTTCATCAATTTTGTTAAATAATCCTTTTTGTTCATTATTACTACAGCATTTGATTGATCAACTTTAGTGATATGTAAATCACTGTTCTTTTTGAGAGTGTTAATAGCAAATTAGAAATGAATCGACATTGCCAAATTAGAGGTTGAATAAGCCCTCAGGATCAAGCGCATTAATTGCCATAATTGCCATCTGAAGTCAAGGAATAATGGTCTCAAACTATCCTGAAATAGATTTAATTTGGAAGTGGGTAGAAACAACTTCGCCAACCGTGTAGTTAATGAATGGAATAAACTTCCTGCAGAGGCAGTGCAATATAGTTCAGTTCGAAGCTTTAAGATTGATTTATATAAACACCTAAGCAAGATGCTGTAATGCCTGCCATTTATTTCATATTATTTATTCATTTGTTTGTTATTATTTGTCTGTTTATTATTTCCTTGATTATCATTTATTTACTGTATTTATCTATCAATTTATTATTATTTACTATTTACCTGTTTGTTTATTTTTTAACTTTACCTATCTATTTATTTACTTATTTTATCTATTATTATTTGTTATTATAATTTATTTATTTATTTATTCATCATTATTATGTATACATATATGTATGTGTGTGTATGTATATATATATGCATATATGTGTATATATATGTATATGTATATGTGTGTGTGTATGTATATATATAAAATAATTACTTTTGAAAACACTTAGTGCAATGCCATATCAAAGCAATCCTAAAGAAAAAATCTATAAAAGAGACGAAAGAAGAAAAGAATATCACTATAGAAAAAATAACGAAATTTAACTTAACCAAAAAAAATTTATTTGTCGAGAAAAAAGCAGAATCATTATAGATTACCCTTTACTAACGAGGTTATGAGAATGGAAATTAAATGCAAATACGAAAGAAAAATATTTGATTTTTGAAATCCCAGAAAGATTTATGTCTGTAGGAATGAAGATAATCTTAAACTAATTGTTTTTCAAGAACTCGAGCTTTTGGCCTCAATTAAAGTCAATCAATAAAAAGTTATTAGAATGAACTACGAACGAGAGGAGCCATGGGCTACCCATATCGTGAAGAGACTATGTAATTTACCCACGGTCTTGTATCACGTGTTGGACTCGTGATCGACAGCTATTACCCTCCCGAATGAGAGTCTATGAGCAATGCTGACACACACATACACACAAACACACACATAAACACACACACACACATACACAAATACGCACAAACACGCACACACACGCACAAACACACACACGCACAAACATACACACACACACACACACACACATACACACACACACACACACACATATATACACACATCCACAAACACACACACACACACACACACACACACACAAACACATACACAAACGCACATACACACACACACGCACAAACACACACACACAAATACACACACACACACACACACACACACACACACACACACACACACATACTACAGCGATGCTGAATTAGTGGTCGAGATCAGTACCACTGCACTTTCGAATCGTGTTTTATTCAAGGACATAACACGGTAGAGTTAAGGCATTGCATTGAGTAAAGCATCTATGCATAGTGTCTGCAGACACAAAAGAGAATATTGTTCTAATTGTTGGATTCATCGCATTGTCTGCAAAAGACAAAACAGCGAAATTTCCGTCATTGAGAATATTGTTCTCGTTCGTGTCAGCAGACACTGTATGACCGTAAGGATGTGACTTTCGATTAGGCATAATAATTAGATAATATATCAAATAAATATGAAAAAATATATATTTTTAAAGAAGAGTAAAGATAACGGAGGGGTACCTCAAGATGTGAACAATGAAATAAGATTCATATCTTAAACTTACGCCGCATATAAAGAGAATGTCGACTTGAAAACAACTGGAAATAGAATATTGAAATGCAATTAATGGAAGAAACGTGGCACTGTATCACAACAAAAAACAAATTGAAAAGCAATCACTGGCTATCGGGAAACAATGTATAAGAAGGAAAGAGAAGAAAGATGTAAATATGATATTAGCAATGCTGTGGTACAAACTAAAGAAAATTATTATGATAAATGAATATGGGACAGGCTGTAATCGAAGGCACAGACCTCAGAATGAAAAACAGAACCACACTAAACACAAGTTGTGAAATAATGCAAAAATTATATAGAGCACAGTAAGGAGAAATTACCTAGAGGCAGTGAATTAGATACTGTAGACAAAGAAGTAAATGTAGCCTAAACCACACACTTGCTAGCAATATTGGGAGAATTGAGGTGCTCATGAAAGTTTTATGTACACTGCTTTAGTAGTGTAGGCCTTATGGTCTCTTGCAGTCTCCTCTATTCTTATGTTCTTATCTATTAAACATTTGACTACAAGGAAAGGCGCATAGTGCAAGGTGATCTAATAGAGGTGTTCAAGTGGATCAAAGGCTTTAACAAGGTCATTATATTAAGACAACAGGGCAAGAATCGTAGTAATGAATTTAAATTGGACAAATTTAGATTTAAGAAGGAAATACGCAAGAACTTGTTTACTAATAGTGGTCAACGAATGAGATGGACTTAATAACAATTTGGTGAGCATTGAAAATATCGGTTGTTTTAAGAAACGGTTAGACAACGGTATGGATGGGGATGACAGGTGGTAATGGAAGTGCCTAGTGTAGGCCTTATGATATCTTGTAGTCTCCTTCACTCTTATGTTCTTCTGTTCATAAGGACCGTGAGGTCTTGGCGTGGCGGGCCCACGCACGCCTGAATTTCACTGAAAGGTCTTGGTGGTTACATAATGTAGACGGCAGCGACCAAGCCTATCGATCCTCGATACTAAGTATTGCATCAGACTATGTATAGGAAGCACTTAGTCAAATGATGCTTAGTCAGGAAGGTTATTTCGACCATGGAATAAGAATATATAAACATTTATATAGAATGTAAATTCACATATAATGTAGCATATAAATTTACATATAACAATGATATATATACATAAAAATAACGTTTACATATAACATATAACATTTACATATACGTTTGAATATGATATACATTTGAGTGTGGGAAGGTTGTGTGACTCAATTATGAATCTCGTGACTCGAATAAAACTCAAGGTGCAAATATGCACACAACCGGTGTGGGGTGTCATGTCCGAAATTTTAGTTTGAATAGTGACCGAATCCCAGGCCCTCCGGGTGGATACAAAGGCGTTGATTGGCCTTGGAGACAATTTACTGATCCTCTCATGATGAATGATCCTCTCAGGCGCACCTCTCTCAGAGCCACAACGCGCAGGTATCTGTTGTTGATTTCATTAAGTATGGAGCATTACATAAATACATATATGATTAAACATGTGTCCTAATCAATTATCAAAATACGGTACTGACTCCTTGTCAATAGAAATATACGATATTTTTAATATGATCATATGTTGATTTCCTATTTTTTCACATACATACATACATATATATATATATATATATATATATACATATATATATATATATATATATATATATATATATATACATTCGAAGTGGTGTTTTTTTTTTTCATGTCAATTCACAATCATTAAAATGTCACAAAAATAGACCATGTTCAAAGGCGAATATGGTTCTCATTAATAAGCGTCATTTGTAAATCATCAGCAGACTGGAGGTTAATTAAGTACATTCTTATTGTTTTGACTGGTACTTGACGCATCAATATGGAACAAGTACGAAGTTTTATGAAACCTTTCACAGACATACATATGGGCAAAGAGATATGAGCCCCTTTCGATAGATCTTTTTTCTTTAAGATATTCGAATATTTTAATACTGTGTCTTACATTACAGTGAGTAATTATTCTGAAGTTCGCCTTATGCGAAGGAAAATACGTTTTGGTATATGTAGGTATATATTTGTTGGAAAAAATCTGTAATAATGAGTACAAAAGGGGGGTTGCTTACCATTTAGAATTTTCCTTATGTTCAGTGATGCGTATTTAAATCAGTAATAATATTTGTAGTGATAAAAATAGTAACAGTAATAGCAATGATAATAATAATAATAATAATAATGATATATATATATATATATATATATATATATATATATATATATATATATATATATATATATGTATGTATATATACATATATATTTTGAAGGATGATAGTACATACTACAGTAAGACCCATTAGTCAAAAATACTAAAATGCGTTTCCTCTTCCTTTAAATACAAAACTAATCACAGCTGCACCAAATCCATTTACTTTTTAGTTGGTTATCCAATGTCTCGTTAAAGTACGCTGTGTCCGCCGCACTCGAAGTAGAACACAAATTCACGACTATAACAGTGGATTAAGGAATTACGCTCAAGAGGATTGGCTTAGCTAAGTGCACCAGTGAAATAACAGCTAAATTGTAGTCGGCTTGTCTGGTGTAGAATACCGGGATGGAAATATATATACGTATTGTTTCGTTCTTCCATGTATATTCATTGTTGTGAGTTGAATAGAATGAAAAAGAAGGTAATTATGATTAGTTCAAATATCAGTGATAAAGATAGAAAGGGAAGAATGATATGGACTAGAGTGATAGAGAAAGTAATGATGTGAATTATCAGTGTTAAAGTGAAAGAAAAGAGAAGATTGGTTTTGAATAGAATGGAAGAAAGATTAACATTATGGGAAATGTCATTCCTAATGAGGAATAGGAAAGATGTGTATAGGTATAGTAAGAGTTAGTTCAATACATACATATATATATGTACATACATATATATACCAAATGCTTTTTTCCCCTTACACAGGAGGTAGCCAAAAAACAACTCCCGTTTACCTTCTTCCCTCCCTCTTATCTTGGCGCCTCCTGGATAACGGGTCATCCCTGCATCTTGTCCACTGCCCTGGGTCAGAAGCAGTGTCCCAAGAAACAGTAGATCCACAGCAAGGCCGCTTCATTAATTCGGTGACCCCCCCCCCTCCGTCTTCTCATGCAGAAAAAGAGAAGACGGGTAGAAATCCCTTCGGGCTGCGTTAATTTATTTCTCATAATCCCTCACCCCCCATCCACCACCCACTCCCCCTCATACATCATAACATCATCCATACACAATTATTCTCCATTCACCCCTATCTTCTCTCGTTCTTCCTCAACAGACATTCCCCCTTTCCCATAGCACCTTTTACCACATCCATCCATCTCATCCTAGGTCGCCCCCTCATGTTCACTCCTTCCACCTCTGCCTTCCACACCTCTTTTACCAATCTTTCTTCACTCATTCATTCCATATGTCCAAACCATCCCAATACTCTTTCATCAACCCCATCTCCCAACTCCCTTTCCACCCCTGTTCTCCTCCTCACCTCCTCATTTCTCACTCTATCTAGCTTAGTAACCCCTATCATACTTCTCAGACATTTCATCTCAAACACATTCAAACTCCTTCTCTCTTCCTCTCTTATGTTCCATGTTTCTGTCCCGTACAGTGCTGTCGGCACAATAACACGTTCATATAACATCCTCTTAGCATCCATTCCCAAATGTCTATTTCTCATTACACTTTTTAATCCACCAAGACATTTATTCGCTTCTTTCAATCTACATTCTACCTCCACCCCCACTCCTCCCTCTCCTGCCACATTTGCACCCAAGTATCTAAAACTATCCACTTCCTCCAATCTCTCTTCCTTACTCACTTCCAGTCTGCTGCCACTCTCTCCCCTTTTATAGCTTTTTACTTTTGCCCACATTTATCTTCACCTGAGTCTACGTTTTTTTTTTTTTTTTTTTTTTTTAACAGATTCATATGGTCGATTTTCGTATGATTTAAATTTGATATTTAGAATAAGTTTTATGGCTCGTCGTTGTACTTTTTCCAATCTGTCAATGTCTTTAATGAGATTCGGTGACCATACGGAAACTGCATATTCCAAATGAGAGATTGAATTTTCAAATCAAAAGATCGCACAATCAGTCCTAGAATCTTATTTGCTTTCTTAGATGCTGAAATACAATGCTTATATGACTTGAGGTCGTTACTGATAATTACGCCGAGATCCTTTTCACTATCCACTTTTGTTAACGAATTTCCAAAGAACTTGAATATCTAATTGGTTTAAGTGATCATTTGCCATTCCCCACAGTTTTGTATCATCAGCAAATTTTGAGACAATAGATTTCAGTCCGTGGCCGATATCATTTATATATACTATGAATAGAAGTGGCCCAAGAACGGAACCCTGAGGAATTCTACTCGTAACATTTTTCCATCTAGAAGTTTTAACATTTAGAACAACTCTCTGTTTCGATATATATATATATATGGGAGTTACGTTAGCAACGTATATATGTGTGTGTATATGTATATTCTGTAAGTGAAGAATATTTTGAATCTATGTATGTATATACTCTATAAGTGATGAATATTTGGAAACTACCAACCTATCCATATACCAAGGGCCTTTTCCCCCTTATATAGTCAAGTTAAAAGACACGTGCTCACTCCGATCCATTCTACTTCCACCCATTCCACTCTCATCCACCACACGTGCCCACTCCGATCCATTCCACTCCCACTCATTCCACTCCCATCCATCACTCTTTTCTTCCAAAATTACCAATTTAGAATATACCAGGAGTTGCCAAACATCATATCTCTTCAACATACTCATATTCCTCTCGATCTTATACTCCCCCGTGTGATCACATATATACCTTAAGACTTCTTAATTCAACTGACATAGAATTCATTTAACCTTTACTTGAGCATGTCAACAGACTGAGTAATTAAGATATGGATCAAATATTGTCCCATTAAACAGACTTCTTAAAGACGGTTTCGTGAAAGAAGAGTAATATGTTCTCAATCATTAAAATAATTACGTCAAGGTTCTAGGAATTAATGGATAGGGTATTCGCTTTAGTTGAAGCAAGTAATTTTCAAAAAAGTTAAAGTATGTGTCAAAAAAGGTTATAGTTTCGAGTTCATTCTGTATGTGTAATTGTTTATATATATGATATGTTTATGCATATGTACTTTTATATGCATGTGTATGTATGTATACATACATATATATATATATATATATATATATATATATATATATATATACATATATATATACATTCTGACAGGTTGACGCAAATGGGAGTAGGAAGCACAAGTCTTAGTATCAGTTTATTCCTGAATAGTTTCAGATGTTTGCTTTTTCAAAGGAATGGTGTACAAAATGGGCTGTGGGTATTTATACATGAGGGGGACCTCACTATCTCCCCGTGTTGCCAGAGTTGGCGACAAGTCTGGACATCACCGAATGATATTTACTATAATAATTAATTAACAAATGCAATGTACTAATAATAAAAATAATGATTATAATGCTAGCAGTAATATTAATAAAAACGATGATGATATTGATAACTGATAATAGTAATGATAATAATATTAATATAATAATAATAATGATGATAATGATAAAAATTATAATATACTAATAATGATATACTACTACTACTAATGATAATGATAATGTAGTGATTGATTAATAATGATAATACCAAATACTAAATGTGGTAAAAAGAACAGTGGTAATAATGGAGGATGCGTGACATGACAGCATGTGAATAAATAGAAATATGGTAGCACGGTATAAGAAAAATCGATAATAAGGTAAAAAGAAGAAAGATGGAAAGGGTAAGTAAAAGTGGTGAAGTTAGAGACGTGAGAGAATGTATCTACTTAATATGGCGAAAGATAGCCCCATCCTGTCGGACTTCCTTGAAACATGAAAACTATTCCATGACTTTCGCAATGATAAAAAAAAAAAAAAAAAATGCTGGTCTATATAATGTTATAACAACGCATTCTATGATCACATTTGGACCTCACAAAAGGGTATCACGGGACCAAATATTCATATGATGTCAATAATGCATCCTTAATTGGCCTATTATGATTTGTAAATGCAAACTAAACATGGTCTATAGTTTTACAAATGATAATGGTCACATGTTCTTGTAATGTAACTTATTTGAAAATGGGCGGAAAGACTTCATTGGTGTAATGTATATCCTAGATTCTCCAAAGCCTTCTTACCGAAAGTCATTTTTGTTAACCCATTCAACTCCGATGACAAGATGTCTTGTCATTTGGTCAAATAAAACAAAAAATCATAAAACACCAAAATGTTTGATCAAACACCAGAAAAATATGACGTCAGTCCTCGCTTCGCTCGCAGCAAAACGAGGACTGATGTCATATTTTTCTGGTGTTTGATCAAACATTTTGGTGTTTTATGATTTTTTGTTTTATTTGACCAAATGACAAGACATCTTGTCATCGGAGTTGAATGGGAATGTCTGAAGGTTTCACCGTTTGGCGAAGACATGGAATTCAGCGACACATCAGCTGAAGGAGCAGGAGCTACTGGTGGCCCAGGGCCACAAAGGACTTGCAATGACCTCGACATGGGCTTCGAAAGGAGAGTTCGAGCCTTCGTACGCGAATGCAGCAATGAAGAGCGACAAGTGCTCCTCAGCCATTAGGCCTTAAGCACACTGGCGACTTTTGTAGAGCCACAAGTGGCTGCGTTTTGTGGCGGGGATATTTTCTCCCATAGGTTCCCATTGTTTTCAAGCTTTGCCGATCACACCCACCAAGTGTGATCGGCAAAGCTTAAAAACAATGGGAACCTATGGGAGAAAATATCCCCGCCACAAAACGCAGCCACTTGTGGCTCTACAAAGTCGCCAGTGTGCTTAAGGCCTTACAAGGAAGAGATCGAAGCCTTCCTGAAAGCTCCAGATATGGAACCAAACGAACACATCTCTCGTGTCTTAAGCATCGTAAATATTGTCATCGAAGAGATCGAAAGACACCAGACGAAGAAAAGAAAATTTGAAGAAGATATTTCAAAGGCAAATAAGAAATTTAGAATTTCAGATCATAGAAATATGGAAGTACTGAAGTTGTTGGGCAGAGGTTCTTTTGGCTCTGTTTATCTTGTGAAAGATACCACGACTCAAGTACAATGCGCACTAAAATCAATCAGAATGAGAGGTCTAAAAAGTCAAATTAAGGAAATTAGTATCCATAAAAGACTAGACCATGAAAATATTGTATCGTTCCTTGGTGAACAAAGGGAGAGAAACTTTGTCTACATTTACCTCGAATACGTTAGTGGAGGTACTCTAGAAGACAGAATCGAACCAGGAGGAATAAAGGAGAACAAAGTTCGGTTCTACTTCAATCAGTTGATCTACGGGGTGAAATACCTTCACTCACAACGAGTAGCTCACAGAGACCTTAAGCCTGAGAACCTTCTCCTGTCCAGAACCGAAGACCTCAAAATCGGAGACTTCGGTCTGGCTGTCGAGTTCGAGAAGGACAGGTACCTGTGCGAGCTATTTTGGAACATCCGGGTACGTTGCACCCGAAGTCTTTACTGGAAGATACAGAGGAGAGCCCGCAGACGTTTGGTCTTGCGGAATCATCCTCTTCCAGCTACTTACCGGTCAGACGCCTTGGGAGGACGCTCAGACGAAAGACTTGAACTTTGCAATCTGGTCCTCTTCGTCTTCAGAAATGCGTCTCCGAAGACCTTGGAGATCCCTCTCCAACAATGCTTTTGGTCTCGTTAAAAAGATTCTTGCTCCAAAACCAAAATACAGAGCAACAGTTTCAGACATCCAGCAAAACAATTGGTTCCACGGTTGAGCGAAAAAGATAGTACACATAAAACTCATCTAAACTAATTATGAGTAAAATTCTGAAAGAAATATCAACAAATAATTGTGGAATATTGGTCAGCGTGACCATCTCCTGTTTAAGGTGTATTCATTAAACACCATAAATATTCCGAGGTTTCCCTCAGCTGAATAAAATTTCTTGACGCCAACCAAGATCTACAAAGCCGATATCGCGTTTGATCATCTCACGACTTATACACTGGCTGACGCTACACGATTCCATTCAACAAGGGGGAGAACCCCTGTTCAGCAAAATGGTTAAGCTTAACTCGATTAGATCCATTAATGTTACTTATGGCATGCATTTGTTATACTCTTATTCTTTATGTATGTATGTATGTATGTATGTATATATATATATATATATATATATATATATATGTATATATGTATATATATATATATATGTATATATATATATATATGTATATATATATACATATATATATATATATATATATATAATGTATGTATGCGTGTGTGTGTATAATAAATAAATATATATATATATATATATATATATAATGTATGTATGCGTGTGTGTGTGTATAATATATATATATATATATATATATATATATATATATATATATATATATATATATAATGTATGGATGCGTATGTGTGTGTATAATATATATATATATATATATATATATATATATATATATATATGTGTGTGTGTGTGTGTGTGTGTGTGTGTGTGTGTGTGTGTGTGTGTTTGTGTGTGTGTGTGTGTGTGTGTGTGTGTGTGTGTGTGTGTGTGTGTAAGTGTGTGTGTGTGTATATTATATTATATAAACACATATATATATAATATATATATATATATATATAAATAAATTTATATATATATGTTATATTTTCACTTGGAAATGAATAAAGAATTACTATGCAGTAGATAGAAATTCAAAGGGTAATAAAATTAAGCAATTAAAATGCTAACATTAGAAGTATGAAATACTTTTATAAGAATTGAGATGAAAATATATGAGGGTGTGGTGAGGCTGATAAAAAAAAGTAAATTCATTAAGGGAAAAATGGAATGAGATCAAACTGAAGAGAGAGGGGACATTAGAGGTAAATAATAAGAATGAAATTGATGAGGTGACTAGAGGAAATTGAATCAAGAAAGATAAACAATGAGAAGGGGACTCAGCAAATCAGATATCGATGTATTATCGAACATAGAGCAAACGTACATAGTACGACATAACATTATTTGGAATTCCCTTTTTCACTTCAGTTTACTGCATTGAATATGTAAAAGAACATAGATGCAATGTATATATACAGTGGGAAGCATAAAATCCCAAAGCCGCTGTTTTTTTTTTTTTTTTTTTTTTTTTTTTTTAATAGGCCCACTTCTGATCATAATTTATATGAAGAATGAAAATGTGCTTACGTGAGCCCAAGGACTATAAACACGAGGCGGGTAGTGATGGTGTGGATAGTGTTAATAGTAATGAGCATGCAGTAGATAGAAATTCAAAAAGCAATAGAAATTAAGCAATTAAAATGCTAACATTAGAAGTATGAAATACTTTTATAAGAATTGAGATAAAAATATATGAGGGTGCGGTGAAGTATGGGAGGTAGGTATGTTAAAACTAAGTTGGCATGGAAGTTATCATTAGCCTACTATTTTTCCAACATGTGTTCTAGAATTACTGCAGTCAACTTCATAAAAAATGAGAGGATCACACAATAACTTTTGAAATTAGTTTGCCTTATGGAACTGAATACGAACAAACTAACAAAGTATATCATAATCAACAACAGCAGTAGCAATGACAACCTCATTTCCAAGTCTAAAAGGCAATTGAGTTCTCATAGGAATTAAAAAAAAAGGAGAAAGAAACAATTCTTGGTGTCGTTAATGAAGTTATTATGAAGTCTTGTAAATGAAACTGGAGAGAATAGAATAATAATTATAATAATATGTGCCTGTTCACTTGCACGTTGCTCAACATCCAATCGTTAGGTCCGGTGCCCTGTCAATACCAAACCTCTCCAATCAGTTCTGTCCCAGTAGAATTCCTCAAGAGCCATTTTTTCAAAGATGGCTCCTCTCCGCTCTACAGCCTCCTTGATATTATCCATCCACCTTTTTCTAGGACTTCCAATGGGCCTTGGTCCTTCTGGTCTCCACATCAATGTTTTGTGTATGATCAGTTCTGTCCCGGTAGAATTCCTCAAGAGCCACTTTTTCAAAGATGGCTCCTCTCCGCTCTACAGCCTCCTTGATATTA
>NC_134796.1:59241569-59244069 GCF_046742065.1 Oratosquilla oratoria
CAAAACAAAAGACAATATAAAAATGTAAAATAAGATAAAGTGATATTAAATAAAAATAGAATAAAATAAAGCAAAATAGAATAATATAAGATGAAATAGAATAGCATAAAAAGTACTATAATACAATAAAAAATGGAAGTTAGAAATAGTGAGAAATTAATAGAAGCAAAGGACTTTTTTTTTTTTTTTTTTTTACTGTTGTCAGGCCATTTCTTTCACCTGAATGAAATTACATGTGACTGAATTGTTAAGCAAACCACTGAAAAAGTTGAAGGTTAAAACAAAATATGTGAGGCAGGTATAATTGTCACATTTTAACCTAACTGTCGCCAATTTTATTCAGCTAAATAAATAGACAAATAGATAAACAAATGGATATAAATAGACAAATGGATATGAATAAATAGACAATGGATATGAATAGACAAGTAGATAAACAAATTGATATAAATAGACAAGTAGATAAACAAATGGATATCAATAGACAAATCGATAAACAAATGAATATGAATAGACAAGTAGATAAACAAATGGATATGAATAGACAAGTAGATAAACAAATAGATATAAATAGACAAGTAGATAAACAAATGGATATAAATAGACAAATAGATAAACATATGAATATAAATAGATATATAGATAAACAAATGGATATAAATAGACAAATAGATAAACAAATGGATATAGATAGACAAATAGATAAACAAATGGATATAAGTACACATAGATAAACAAATGGATATAAATAGACAAATAGATAAACAAATGGATATAAATAGACATATAGATAAACAAATGGATATAAATAGACAAATAGATAAACAAATGGATATAAATAGACATATAGATAAACAAATGGATATAAATAGACAAATAGATAAACAAATGGATATAAATAGACAAATAGATAAACAAATGGATATAAATAGACAAATAGATAAACAAATGGATATAAATAGACAAATAGATAAACAAATGGATATAAATAGACAAATAGATAAACAAATGGATATAAATAGACAAATAGATAAACAAATGGATATAAATAGACAAATAGATAAACAAATGGATATAAATAGACAAATAGAAAATGGATATAAATAGACAAATAGAGAATGGATATAAATAGACAAATAGATAAACAAATGAATATTGTAACAGGGAAACAAAGAAGAAAAGGATCAGCTGGAGGAGTAGTGGAGAGTGACAGAAATCAATTTGTACGAGAAAGATGAACCTGATGAGGACTGAAAACGGTTATTGATTTAGTCCCGGAAGTCATCAAAAAGTAATGGAAAGGGCTCGACCAATGAAACGAATTGGTTCAAGTTCTGCGTGTGTGTGTGTGTGTGTGTGCGTGTGTGTGTATGTATGTAGACCCAAAATTATTCATATTACCGTGCGAAATATCACCGAACGATATTAAAAGGGAATCAGTGTGTTAACTCTGAAATGGGACTTTGGAAGAAGTGATAAAAGTCAAACTGAAATCGGACGTTATTGAGTGAAACAGCTTTGGATAGAGCTGTTCACTGTAAGCCGTACAGTGAATTTGAACACTGGAAAGCTGAAAACTAAAAAAAATAAAAATTACATTAAAGGATGGTAAAACATGTTCTGATCAACACACTGTAAGGTGTACAGTGAATTTGAACGCTGGAAAAATGGTAAAACATATTTTAATGAACGCACTGCTTACTACCATTCTACTGTATTATCAGAGGCTATTTTCATATTTTTAATCATTGTTATGATCACCCATATGCTAATATTCACCACTATTATAATTACCACCTCTCAAAATAATTTCTGAAATCGTTCGGAACTTTTCATATATACGTTTTCCACATTCCTCATGCTCATCTTTATGGTAACACCCACCAACACCATTGGTAATCCTCAAAACTATTCCTGAATTCATTTTGACCTTTTTATACGTTTGTTACACCTTTCTCATAATCACCTATATGGCAATATCCACCATCACCGTTACCAACCATCGAAACTATTCCTGGACTAATTTAGATATTTTTATATCTTTTTACATATTTCTCATGATCACCTATATGGTAATACCCACCACCACCATTACCAATCCTCAAATTTATTGCTGAACTTGCTTGGACTTTTTCATATATATATATTTTTTTATTTCTCATGATCGCCTTTATGGTAACATCAACCACCATTGCCAACCCTCAAAACTATTCATTAACTCATTTGAACCTATATATATATAGCCCAGGTTCGAGTCCTTAGCCGTACCACGTTTCAATTTCTGCATGTTGGCCTCCGTGAGTCTCTCGATGTTGATGGCTTAGAATTAAAGTGTATTGTGGTTGATAAAAATGTATGTCTGTTCACTGGGACCCATCCAGTGTTATATATATATATATATATATATATCTATAGATATATATATATATATATATATATATATCTCTAAACTCACACACACACACACACACACACACACACACATATATATATATATATA
>NC_134796.1:59249069-59254069 GCF_046742065.1 Oratosquilla oratoria
TTGGTGCGACACTATCTCCCCAGGGATAGAATCGCTGGTAAAGCACAGAGTTTTAAACTCCCTCGGTAAACCAGTAACCTTCCTGCCGCAAGCAACAAGACCCGACTTCGCAAAACATCGAACTCAACTTCAATGTTTATGTGTTTTTCCTGCCCTGTTTCACGACGACCCGGCACATAGTATCCATTGTCTCACTTGAGACGAAAAAAATGTCTAATTATTTTTGTGTCTCAATGCGCGGGCATGAGATCGCATGCTTAAACTCATGTTGAACAAACGAGAACGTGGTGTTTGGTTCAAGTAACATGACAACAGGGCGTGAAAAAAGTGGGTAAAAAAAAGATCGTGTAGTAAATGAACGGAATAAACTTTCTGCATAGGCAGTGCAAAGTCGCACAGTTGGAACTTCTAAAATTCAGATAGATAAACACCTAAGCAATGTGCTGTAATGGGTCCCATTTATTATATTTTATTTCATTTATTCGTTCATTACTACTATTTATTATTATTCATCTATCTATTATCTATCATTATCTATTTATTTGTTTATTAATTTATTTATCTATCCATCTATCTATATATATATATATATATGTATATATATATATTTATATATATATTATATATATATATGTGTGTGTGTGTGTGTGTGTGTGTGTGTGTGTGTGTGTGTGTGTGTGTGTGTGTGTGTGTGTGTGTGTATGTATATACACGTGGAGTTAAAAACGACAGCATTGTTGTAGTTGTTCAGTTTTTTCTTCGTATTCTCGATTTTCCTGATTAAAGATTTTCCATTAACCGGGTGAATTGAAACTAGGTCTCTATATTCTTCTATTTGTTCTCATTTGAAATCGACGTTTCGTCTTGAAAAAGACATTATCAAGATATAACTGAAATAACAAAAATTACATGGTAACAGTCAAGGTAGAAGACAATATCAAGATATAACTGAAATAACAAAAATTACATGGTAACAGTAATGGTGACAAAAAATAAAGATGACAATTTTGTGAAAATAAATACGAAGACTTACATTTAAAGGGAAGAGAGAAAGAAGGGAGAGTGACAAGCCGAGGATGACCGATGTATATATACCTAAGATCAGGTCAGACAAAAGGGGGGCAGACAATAGGGATCCCAGAGGTCGCGGGGTAAGGGGGTTGGGGGTGGGGGAGGGTTAGGCGGGTGTGGTCACCGAGGGTGAGGGAGGAAGTGGAGGTGAAGGGAGAGAGAGAGAAGGGGTAGAGAGAGGGGGGAGTGGGGGATTTTGATTTCTATATAATGGGATAGAAGAGTTTAGATTGCTCTGGATGTTAATGACTGGAGTTTTGTCTTTAATGTGAAAGGCTTCGAGTAATTGTAGTCTCCTAGGGTCATTGCTCGATCCAATAATTTTGGTATTATTGATCAAATCATCCCTTCTGAGTGCAGCGTTATGGAAATTCCTATGGTGTTCTTTGGTTGCTCCCTCTTGTAGATGTAAAGATAGGCGACGGCTGACTTTACATCTAGTAAAACCAATGTAGGTATGAGAGAGGGGATTGCAATCTCCTGTAGAACGGTGGTATTGGTACACTACATTAGTTCTAGATGTGAAGTCTGATCGCCTAGACAAATTGTTTGTCATGATTAGAGAGGAAGTTTTTGGATTTTTGTAGTAGATGAGAATTCTGATTTTGTTGTTCTCATTTGTAGGAAGGCAATTCTTATGAATGATATCCCTAATGACTTTTTCATTTTATTTTTAATTACTAGTGAAGGTGTTTCTGTAGTAAATGTTAATGAAGTTATGATTCTGTGGTTCTTTGGTTGTGAGATGGGATTCTAGCATTTTGTTGGTAATAGAATCAAGGTCAGTGTTAGAATACCCATTGTTTGTGAGAATTTGTCTAAGGTGTTGAAGTTCACTGTGTAAAGCTTGCCACGAGGAACACACTGATATGGCTCTTTTTACATATACTGTAATGACACCTTTCTTGTAGTTGTCTGTGCACTCGCTCTTGCCATTCATGCATTTATCCATATTGGTGGGTTTTCGATATACACTAGTAATGAAGTTGTCGGAAGTAGAACCAACCAGCACATCCAGGAAGGGGAGTAGACCATTGTTATTCATTTCAGTGGTAAAAGTTAAGCCTGAAATTTCCTGAAGCCGGCAGCGTATATTTTCTAACAAATCAACAGAAGGGGTGCTGACAAAGATGTCATCTACATATCCACAGTAGATTGATAGTTTTAACTCTCCGTCCTGGAAGACTGATCTTTCTACAGCAGACATGAAGGCTTCAGCGAAGAGGACACTTAACGGTGATCCCATCGCTACCCCATCTTGCTGCACGTAAAGGTTTCCTTCTGGGCACCTGAATGGAACTTCTGTGGTGCATCTCCCCTTACATTCCTAGAACTTACTCCCTCCACTCTACTGAGGACTTTGTAGACATCCTACGGGTTAATAAACCTGTCGGAATCCTGGCATCATTAGATGCTAAAAATCTTTTTACTGAAATTCCTGTATTAAGAACTATCAATATAATTCTTGACTATGTGTATCATAATAATGACATCCCACCCACCCCCCATATCCCTGAGTCTACTTTAAAAGAATTACTTGTCACTTGCACCACAGAAGTTCCATTCAGGTGCCCAGAGGGAAACCTTTGCGTGCAGCAAGACGGCACTAAAATAGAACACCTAATTAGGCCAGGAGACAACGCCGAGATTCTGCAAGATGATCTTAACAAATTGTTCACATGGTCGGTGTAATGGAAATGGACTTTAATACTTCAAAGTGCAGCATATCAAACGTAGGGCTACACAACCCCGAAAACAGATATAGCTTAGATAACACGTTTTTAGAGAAAACTGAGTGCGAGAGAGACTTGGGAGTTCTTGCGTGTCCTGACCTTAATTCCAGGAAACAGTGGATTAGCGCCAGGAATAAAGCTAACAGAGCATTAAATTTCATTGCTATGGCGGTTACGAATAGAAGTGCAGAGGTAATTATTAAACTCTATCTAGCGTTAGTTAGACCCATCCTTGACTATGCAGTAAAGTTTTGGTCTCCGTCTTATAGAAAGAAGATAAATTCACTAGAATCAGTACAGTGGAGAATGACCAAAATGATACATGTGCTCAGAAATTTACCTTATGAAGAGAGGCTTAGGCACCTTAAATTATACTCTCTGGAAAGACGCAGAATGTGGGGTGATCTAATAAAGGTGTTTAAGTGGGTCAAAGGCTTTAACAAGGGTGACGCAAACAAGGTCATCCTATTAAGGCAACAGGGTAGGACTCGCAATAATGGATTTAAATTGAACAAATTTATATTTAAGAAAGAAAAAGCAAAAATTGGTTAACTAATAGGGTGGTCAACGAATCGAATAAACCTAGTAACCATGTAGTGAGCGCTGAAATTATCGGTTGTGAAACGGTTAGAGGACGAATGGTAATGGAGATAAAACTGCATAGTGTAGGGCTTATAGTCTCTTGCAGTTTCCTATATTCTTACGTTCTTAATTGTTGATACCCTTGCTTGTTCTCTTTTCTTTTATTTTTAATCCCTGATAACCTGTATACTTTTTCTTTATTTTTGAATTTTTAACCACTGATGCCCTGTTATTTTTTCAAATATTAATCCTTGATACCCTAGCTTTTTTTAATTCAATTCCTAATACCCTGTTTTTTCAAAATGTAATTCCTGAAACCCTAAATTTGTCCTTTTTTACCATTTTTAGTGCCTGATACCCTCTTTATTCATATTTTAATCCCAAATACCCTGTTTTTTCTTCATATATTAATCCTTGATACCATTTTTAAAACATTTTAATTCCCGATATCCTGTTTTTTTTCAATTTTTAACCCCTTATCCCTGGTTTTTATTTTTTATTTTAATTATCCATGATGCCCCATTTTTTTTAATTTAATCCTTGATATCTAATTTATTTTTCTTCAATTTTTTAATCCCTGATACCCTGTTTTTTCATATTTTAATCTATGATACCTTAGTTTTTTTTATTTTTTTTTTATCCTTGATACCCAGGGCTTTTTTCTTCAAACTTTAAATCCCAGATACCCTCTTTTTTATCTATTCCTGGTACCCTAGCTTTTATCGAAATTTAATCCCTGATACCCTGTTTTTATCTTAATCACTGATACCCTATTTTTTATTTTATTTTCTCAAAATTTAATGACAGATACTTTTATTCAAAAATCCCTGATACCCTGTTTTTTTTTAACTTAATCACTGATACCCTATTTTTTTTCTCAAAATTTAATGTCTGATAGTTTTATTTAAAAAATCCCTGATACCCTGTTTTTTATCTTAATCACTGATACCCTATTTTTTTTTCTTCTTTTTTCTCAAAATTTAATCCCAGATAAATTGGCCCTATTTTTTTTTTTTTTTTTTTCACTTTTTGAACTGTGATACCCTAGGTTTGGGTACGATTGTCTGCACAAACATTAACCAATGTAAAGAATAAGTCTTTCGTCTTCTCTCCGATGTTGTATTGATTAAGAATTACAAAGGAAGAACATGCGGGCGGGAAACCTTTTGGTCCATAACTAGGTCGGATGAATTTATATATATATATATATATATATATATATATATATATATATATATATATATACATATACATATACATTAGTAAAAGAGGGGAGCAGGTTCTCAGTAATACACGTGGAGTTTTTTCTTCGTATTCTCTATTTTCCTGATTAGAGATTTTCCATTAACCGGGTGAATTGAAACTAGGTCTCTATATTCTTCCATTTGTTCTTATTTGAAATCGACGTTTCGTCTTGAAAAAGACATTATCAAGATATAACTGAAATAACAAAAATTACATGGTAACAGTAAAGGTACAAGACAATATCAAGATATAACTGAAATAACAAAAATTACATGGTAACAGTAATGGTGACAAAAAATTAAGATGACAAACTTACTAACATCATTATTAATCCTGTTGTCCAAGTCGTTTATGTACATAATGAACAAT
>NC_134796.1:59261569-59269069 GCF_046742065.1 Oratosquilla oratoria
GAAGAAGGACAAAAAGAGAAAGAAGAAGAAGAAGGACAAAAAGAGAAAGAAGAAGAAGAAGGAGAAGAAAAGTAATGGTTAAGGCCTGCGAGCTTTTTGTAAATATGAAAGGCTCGAATTTACAAATTAGATTATTTACTTTAACCTTTTAACTATATTATTCGACTTGTATTTCTATTCTCTCAGCCGCCAGATGACTTAATTAATTTGAAAAGAAGATCTTGGACTCTAAAATGTAAAAGAAATTTTGATTAAAAATATAATAGTAATAACTTGATTAGCCTGTTAAGTACCTAGATTGGCTTGTATATTCATTCTCTTTGCTGGTAAATGATTAAATAAATAAATAAATGAATATATAAATAAATAAATGAAAATGAAAATAGAATTGTTCTGCATACCGTCATGCAATTATATTCAGCTTAAGAAAAAATGTAGACTCTCAATATGGAATATCTAAATAAGCTTAGTGTCTACAAAGGAAGAGAGAGGGGGAGGTAGAGAGAGAAATAGAAAGAGAGAGAGAGAGAGAGAGAGAGAGAAAGAGAGAGAGAGAGAGAGAAAAGTTAAGAGAGGGAGAGAAAAGTAGAGAAAACGGAAGAGGTATAGAGAGAAAGAGAGAAGTAGAGACAGAAAGAGAGAGAGAGAGAAGAGAGAAGAGAGGCAGTGAGATCACAAGAATGACAGTCCCAAGTAAATTGCGAAGAGTGAAAGGAACTGAGTGTGAAGAAGACGCGAGACAGGCTGAAGGTGTCCAGAATGATAATGAGGAAAGGAAGGAGGGAAAAGGAGCAGTCAGGCTACAAGAAGTGCCTATGTGTGTCTGACATAAAAGAGAGAGAGAGAGAGACGAAAAGGCACACAAAAATTAGGCAAAAAAATGAAAAGGCGAAAAAGTGATAAGCAAAACGTGAAAATGAAAAAAAGAAAAAAAAAAGAAAATGAAAATGCAAAAAAATTAACGCAAAAAAAAAAAGGAAAAGACAAAAAAGGGGGATATCTCCTTTTCAATTTATTATCGTGGTGATATTCATCTATCTGTCGATTGACCAAATGGATTCTGGGGAAAACCAAAAAATTACCTCCTTTTAAAATGATTATGTTGGTGGAATGGATGGGGGGGGGATGGGGGTGAGGTAGTATGTTTGAGAAAAATTTGACGCAGCCCGAAGGGATTTCTCCCCGTCTTCTCCTTTACTGCATGGGGGGGGGGCGGAGGAGGGGGGTCGCCGATTTAATGAAGCGGCCTTGCTGTGGATATGCTGTGTCTTACGACACTGCCTCTGACCCAGGGCAGTGGACAAGGTGCAGGGATGACCCGTCATCCGGGAGGTGCCAAGATAAGAGGGAGGGTGGAGGAGAGTGGAGTGTATTTAGGGATGGAATGGGTGGGAATAGTTTTTATGCCTTTTTCTTTTTGGCTACCTCCCTTGTAAGGGGGAAAAAGCCTTGGTATATGTATGTATGTATGTATGTATGTATGTATGTATGTTAGTGATATCCATCTATCCTTCGAGATATTCCAAAGAGCTTTTTACCCTCTTTTAAGGAAAGTAGCCCACCCATCCTACTCCTATACATCCTTAATTCCTAAGATGTGACCAAAGATACTAGTAGGTATCTGAATGTGGTGGTTCTTGAAGATGGACAGCGAAATTACCAATTTTCAAAACCCATTAACCTTCCCAACTCTATCAGGAGGTGCAGCCCTGAGGGGATGATACTCGGTCTCCGGACTGAGCCTAAGATCTCTCTTTATCAGCTTCAGCTGTATTTCTTAAACCTTTTCACACATAGAGAGTTGGCAGCCAGCAACTGGTCTCCTCTCCCTCCCCACTGTGAATGGTGACGTAGAAACAGCTCTACATTGATACAACACAGACAAAAGTACAAAATTGCTTCCCAGACAGATCTGCGGGAGGTTCCGAGGACCTTTGCCAGCTACTATGAGGCAGCGGGTTTTCCACTTAAGCCCCAGTCACACCAAAGCTTACAACCTGTTTCCGACCACCTTCGACCGAAAATCAAGCGATCGGTCGGCGACACAAAACCTTTGCAAGGAATTGAAATGGAAAAAGTTAATGTGGTTGATGAAATGAAAATCTATGTACTGGGGACTATTCAATGTGTGTTGTAATACATTTATCTATCTATTTGTCTGTCTTATCATCGACTACCAGCGACTTCCAAAGACTACCTGACTGAGCCCTTAGTGAAATTAAAGGCAACAGTTTATTTAACTGATTAATACCAAAAGACCAGAGTAAATGTAAGCAGAGGCGAGTCAAATACTAAGTAAGATATTCAGAAATTATCATAAGAACATAAGAATGGAGGAGACTGCAAGAGACCATAAGACATACACTAAGCAGTTCCATGACCTTTACCACCTATCACCCCCATCCATAAAGTTATCTAACCTTCTCTTAAAACAACCAATTGTTTCAGCGCTCAGGTACATAGTTACTAATTCTATTCCATTCGTTGACCACTCTATTGGTAAACCAGTCCTTGCCCATTTCCTCACCTAACAAGCTACCAGCTTCCCTACTCGCCACCGTAGCAATACTGAGAGGGCCACGAGTGTATCCATCCTACAATACGAGAACTTTTATCCTTTTTCGACATAAGCATAGACACAGTGGACATATGGTGAGACGACACAATGTTACGAGAGTTCGAACCAGGGTGAGCCACAGATCAGTGTGGCAGGTGTGTCTAACGGTGTGTCTAACGGTGTGTCTAACGTACCAAGGTACTCATCGTGTACGCTGCGCGGCGTCCCTAACGCCAAGAACTTGGAGCACTTCTGTACTGAATGTTCCACGGTAGCCCCTTTGATACCTCAACGAGAATCACTCCTTGATCTTTGTAAACATTTGTGATCATTTGGAAGTAATCCTTTTGCAACACCTGTACTTCGTGTTAAACTGTATATGATTCATTCTGTCAGTTATGGTTCGGAAGTATCTTGAGTGTCACTAGTAATTAATCTGTAAATAGCTATCTATTTTGTATTAGGTTTGGCGCATCTTGAACGTAATAAAGAGGACTGACTAGTATAGGCCCACCAGCTGATACTACTTCTACTGCCCTCCTACCCTCTTACAAGCGGATGGTACGACAAGCTGTCTGGTTCAGCAATTCTGAGAAGGTCCTAAGTGTATCATCCAACACTACGAAAGCTTTCTTCTTCTTCCACATACTCGTAAGTACAGATGTAGTGGACTTATGGTGAGACGGCACAATGTAGTGAGTGCCCGACTCAGGCTCTGCAAACGCACTGTGTGACAAATGGACGAGAATGGAGACGTGCACTGTACCTATCGTGCAGGCTGGGCGATGGCCAGGCTTTTTTTATTATTCATTGGGTTATGGGCTCGCCGACGTTGGAGAATTCGAAAAAAGGCGAAATTCCTTTTTTTCTGTAGAACTGCCGACTTGCACTGGTATAACAATCGAAGTAAAAAAAAAAAAGTGGGGGTGAGCCTTTTGTTTCTACCAAACATGCAAAGCTTGGTACATAAACTAGGTTGTCTGCTCATCAGTCTGGCCAATGAGAAGGTATAGTTGAAACAACTCTGAAAAATTATATATATATATATATACATACATATGTATATATATATATATATATATATATGTATATATGTATGCTGGTACATTGTGACAAGTTGATGAAGGTGGAATAAGAAGTCACGGGTCTAGTTCCGAGCTCCTGAGTTTATTCCTGACTTAAACTGTTACACCCTCGGTCAACATTCCACACACACCGGAGCTGTTTTATAATACCATCACAAAAATTTATTGTCTACTGTACTATAACTATTGTTCATTGTATTATTATTATTATTTTTTTATTTTTTTTTTATTTTTATTTTTTCTTAATTATAAACCATCGTACAACCAAAACGGAACCCACCTCCAAGGAGGGAACGCGGTCCTACTCAGACTATGTATACCGCCAGCTTCACTCCAGAGTCACATTCCTCTAAAGAAGCATAGAGCGAAACCGGTCAGGAATAAACTCAGGAACTCGGAACTAGACACGTGACTTCTTATTCCACCGTATATATGTATATATATATATATATATATATATATATATATATGTATATATATGTATGTATATACAAATGATTATATATACACATATACACATATATATACATATCTATATATGGTGATGTAAGCGGAGTAGTAAACACAGGAGTCTTGGTCTTGAGTTTATTCCTGACTAGTTTCGCAGGTATGCTTTTTCATTTGAAAAAGCATACCTGCGAAACTAGTCAGGAATAAACTCAAGACTAAGACTCCTGTGTTTCCTATTCCGCTTACATCAACCTGTCAGAATGTCTCAACAATATCTATATATATATATATATATATATATATGTATATATATATATATATATATACACATATAAATATATATACATGGCCTCCTAAAAGCTTTATATGAATAAATGTGTTCGGGTTTTTTTTTTCGGCCTACTACCTAAGGGGAACGGTTCATGGTGTCCGTAACCCAATGAATAGAAGAAAAATAGAAGAAAAATGGCCCAGCCTCATCGACAGTTTGTTCTTGAAGTTTATAAATATTTCCCTGAAGATAATTATTTGTATGTAATAACTATGTAATACCAACACTGACGGGTGTTAAAATGTATATAATCTATTCCGTCAGTTTATGGTTCCAGTGTGTCTTATATGTTAATAGCTATTTTTTTTTACTAGGTTTGGCGCTCCTTAAACGTAATAAGTTGATTAAAATTATATTAAACCTAAATTTGGTATTATTGAGATCAAGTAGTGAAGAATAAACAAGCCTGTAAGTAAAATAAATATATGAAAGATGTTTTGGTTATGGCAAGCAGACCAGCCAGGGGTTGTCTTTAAAAAGAATAGAAGCACCTGGCAGCAACAATAGCTATCATTGGTATCCACTATATGATTTTAGGATTCTTTCAGCTAAATAAACTTAAATGATAGCTTCCAGAAAAAAATTATTTGTATATTATATATATATATATATATACATATATATATATATATAAATATACATATATATACGAGGAATTCGCTAGTGGACAGCGACATTAATCAGATAATTTTTATGACCATCGCGCAAGGATTCGAACCTGCGCTGTACATGACGACAAGAGGCCCGCCATGACTACCGCCTTACACCGCTCGACCACTGATACTTGAGCGGTGTAAGGCGGTGTAAGGCGGTAGTCATGGCGGGCCTCTTGTCGTCATGTACAGCGCAGGTTCGAATCCTTGCGCGATGGTCATAGAAATTTTCTGATGTGTATATATATATATATATATATGTATATATATGTATATGTATATATATATATGTATATATATGTATATGTATATATATATATGCAATAAAAACACTAGGAGCATGTGTTCACAAATGCGTAAGTAACCACTAGGAAAAGTAAACTAACGAAGCAGAGCGCTTTCGTATAATTACATCTTCAGTGCAGATACAAAGAAGGAATTATATAATTCCTTCTTTGTATCTGTACTGAAGATGTAATTATACGAAAGCGCTCTGCTTCGTTAGTTTACTTTTCCTAGTGGTTACTTACGCATATATATACTATATATATATAAAAAATATATATATTATATAATATATATATATATATATACAGGTATATATATATATGTGTGTGTGTGTGTGCATGTGTGTGTGTGTATGTGTGTGTGTGTATACACACACACACACATCCACACACACTCACACACACACACACACACACATCCACACACACACACACACACAGATATTGTGGGAGGTATTGCAGATATATGTGATAGGAGGAAACCTGCTAAGAACGGTCATGAGTTTTTATGAGAGTGGTAGATCCTGTGTTAGAATTAGAAATGGAGAGTGTAAATGGTTTGAGGTAAAGGTGGGACTTCGCCAGGGTGTGTTATGACGCCTTGGCTGTTCAATTTATACATGGATGGGGTGGTGCGAGAGGTAAACGCATTCGCGAACGTAGGTATTCTCGGCGGTTGACCGCGGTTGACCGCGGGTCAGATCACACAATAGCGATCCCGTTGAAGCTTCCTGCTACCACCAAGATCTAAAGTCGTGTAATCAATGCATGCCCGTGCGCATGCCAGTATAAAATGAATTAATGACACTCAATCTACAGGCATTTCTTGCAAATATATATATATATATATATATAATATATATATATATATATATATATATATATAACGTAAGCGAAGTAGGAGACACAGGAGTCTTAGTCTTGAGTCTATTCCTGACTTTGAAAAACATGCCTGCGAAACTAGTCAGGAATAAACTCAAGACTAAGACTCCTGTGCTTCCTACTCCGCTTACGTCAACCTGTGTGTGTGTGTATATATATATATATATATATATATATACATATATATATATGTATATATATAAAAAATATGGGTTTCTTCTCTGTGAGTTAATCAAAGAAGAGGAAAGTTGGAGCAATATCTGGACTTGACATTGACATTAAGAGATTAAGAATTAAAAGCTTACTATATTTTTTCTTTTTTACGAAATATATTAAAGCAACATTTATGTGAAGTTACTAAGGTGAAAAGTATTTACATGAAAAAGAAAGAATTAAGATTTTTTTTTTTTTGGGGGGGGGAGGGTGCCATCCAATAAGAATGGAAGAATTTATATTGATGTTTAGCTTCTGTGAATAAAATCGCCCGACGGCAAATATGTTAGAGAGACAAGTACCACCCGGTAGGGAAGGGGGGTCTGCTTCCTTCATCGCCTCTCTTTCTCTCTTTATCTTCATTAGTGTCAAAAAGAGGAACAAGTTTCTCAGCTTCATCGGCCATCATTGACGAAGAAGACCTCAACACCGAAGAACCAAAACTTCGGTTCTCCCGAAGTCTCAAAGTTGTTCTGGGTCTCAGGACTCGAGGTCTTGTCCTTCTCCTGCCCCAGGCAATGGTTGTTTTTCCAGTCGTTATTTGTTATTAGATTCCTTGGTTATTCCTCCTCCCTTCTCCATATTTTTGGACAAATCTAAGTTTAAGAAGGAAATGGTCAAGAATTGGTTTACCGATAGAGCAGTTAACGAATGGAATAAACTTAGTAACAATGTCGTGAGCGCTATAACATTGGTTGTTTTAAGAAAACATTAGATAAATTTATGGATAGGGATTGAAGGTTATAAGCGACATGGAATTGCCCAGTGAAGGCCTGATGGTCTCTTCCAGGATCCTCCTTTCTTATGTTCTTATTTGATTTGTTTCATCGGTAATATGTTTGGGTTTTAGTCTTAGTCTTACTGAGTACAGTGTCCATAGTATCGTTCATAATATTCTCAATATTCTTTATTATCTCTCTCCAGGCCTGCGCTGTAGTCCAGTGGATACCGTGTCGAACTCACAAGCAGGTGGTCGTGAGTTCCATTCCCTGGCCAGGCGTGGAGGCGACCCAGCATATGTCTTAAGAAAGAAAAAAAAGGC
>NC_134796.1:59279069-59289069 GCF_046742065.1 Oratosquilla oratoria
AGAAGACCGAAGATGAGATGGATGGATAGTGAAGGGGCGTTGAGCAAGAGGGGAATGTCTGTTCAGCAAGAAAGGGAGAAGGCAGGAGATAGGGGTGAGTGGAGAATGGCTGTGCATAGATGATATTGTGATCAAAGGAAGGGAGGGGGTGGGGGATGGGAGAATGGGGAGATAGGGAGTGAGTATGTGTGAATGATATTTTGGCGCATCCCAAAGGGATTTCTCCGTCTTCTCTTCAGATGAGAGGGAGGAAAGGGTGGTGGATGGGAGTGGAATGGGTGGGAGTGGGTGAGTGCATTTTGATTTGGCTACCTCCCTTGTAAGGGGGAAAAAACCCTTGGTATTTAGAGAGATATAAATAGACTAAATCTAGAAACGTTTTAGAAACTCTACAACGGGAGATATATTTACATAATTCCGGTGTAGTTTGGATCAAGTTTGAATGTCCGAGGTAATATATTTCGAAAAAATTGTTGGTCCACATATTTATCAAACATTTGTGCACTATATATATATCTTTTTCAATTTACAGTGAGTGACAACGGCCCCCATAAACTACACTGGTTCCCATAAATTACTAAACTAATTTCGTAATATTAATCCCATTATTTTTTCTCTTTCCCCATTATTAAGAGAATTAGTATGCTCATCTACCGCTTCCCCATATTCTAACTGAATTAAAACACGTACTTTTCAATTATAATTATGAATACATACATGCATACGTACATGCATACGTACATGCATACATACATACGTACATACACACATAAATACATACATATATACATACATACATACATACATACTACATACATACATACGTGCATACATACATAGATACATGCACACATACATACATACATACGTACGTACGTACGTACATATATACATTCATACATACATACATACATACATACGTACGTACATATATATACATACATTCATACATACATACATACATACATACATACATACATACATACATACATACATACATACATACATACATACATACATACATACATACATACATACGTACGTACATACATACCAAAGACCTTTTCCCTATTATATGGATGGTAGCCAAGTCAAAGCATTGTTAGTATTACCAATACTCAGACTCTGACGTATCATCCTTCCAGGATAAAGGCATTTCTCTATTTATATTACAGTATGACGAGGTTTTTCGTAAGTAAATATCTTCTTCATTTCATATTTTGCGTTGTACTAAACACAGAACATCTAAAGATTTCTTTTTCCAATACCAGACAATTTCATACAGTTACAGGGACCAATGGGAACTAGAGGATTACATCATCATCTAGTTTAAGATTTTGCTTTCCAGTAAGGTAGCCAAAGTCAAATGGGTATATGCCCTCTGAATTTGGCTTCTTGGTAAGGGAAAAAAAGCCCTTGGTATATAGATAGATAAATAGATAGATAGATAGGTAGATAGATGGATAGCTATTAGCCGATTTATATCGCCTGCTGGAAGAGAAAATAATCGAACAATTCAAGTAATGTACTCAAAGAGTTCACTGAAATGGTCTTCGACTTTATAAGAACCTAAAGGTTTCTTAACCTTTTCCGATCCTGGGGACACTCCTGAAGTCAGGTCTAGGCAGTCTAGCATTAACTAGACTCTAGTTAACATCTTATTACTAGAAGGATAAAGGAATGTGAAGTGATGTACTACTTGATCGTTTACATAAGAACATAAGAATGAAGGAGATTGCAAGAGACCATAAGGCCTACACAAGGCAGTTCCATGTCCATTACCACTTGTCATCCCCATCCATAAAATTGTCTAACCGTTTCTTAAAACAACTGATAGTTTCAGCGCTCACTACATGGTTACTAAGTCTATTCCATTCATTGACCATCCTATTAGTAAACCAATTATTTTGCTGGTTCCTCAAAACTAAAACAAACTGCCACCATTGTCGATAAAAAGAAACAAGAAAACCCGAGAAAAAGAAAAGAACATGGGAAAGATATTTCACTGCCCAGTACCCTTTAAGAAACTAATAGTGGTATTCTTGAAAAAGTCTTTCCTTATATACATCTTATATAAATTCTTGGAAAGGAAAGATTTATATAAGGAAAGATTTTTTTTTTAAGAAAATCACCATAAGAATCTTACAGCGCTTCCCAGCATCCCTTAACCCATTAAACTCCGATGACAAAGATTCTTGTCATTTGGTCAAATAAAACAAAAAATCATAAAACGCCAAAATGTTTGATCAAACACCAGAAAAATATGACGTCAGTCCCCGCACGAAGCAAGGACTGACGTCATATTTTTCTGGTGTTTGATCAAACATTTTGGTGTTTTATGATTTTTTGTTTTATTTGACCAAATGACAAGGAATCTTGTCATCGGAGGTTAATGGGTTAAGAAACTTACGGTGATATTCTTAAAAATAATTCTTTCAATATATAAATCTTATATAAATCCTTGGAAGGGAAAGATTTATATAAGGGAAGATTTTTTTTAAGAATCTTACAGTGGTATTCATAAAAAAAATCCTTATATAAATCTTTCTCTTCCAAGGATTTATATAAGGAAATAATCTTTTTAAGAATACCACCGTTAAGATATTCTCACATCATCCGAACAAGATCAACTGACGACAAAGAGGATAAACAAAGTCGATTAACTCACCCAGAGGCTTAAACTAATAGCATTGTATTGAATTCATTGCGTTTAATTAGCTTCAAAAACCCTCAGGGGTTGAAGGGTATATGTATAGTCCCATTGCCATAGCACCACGTCTCTTTCCAATAAGCTCTTGATCCTGATGCACTCTCCTATCTATCTCCCTTCCCTCCCCCACCCCCCCTTTCCTATCAGCATCCATCTTCTGTGCTGGCAAGGCATGGAATAGATGAACTCATTAAGGCGATCAGTCCTTTACTAATTAACGGATTTAATTGGGTTTTGTTTTTAGGGGGATTATGTGAAGAGGAGAGACGTTGAGGCGGCTCAGGTGTGTAAAGTTTATTGGTTGGTGAGGATGTCAGTGTTTATGGTCTTATAACCACGTATGCTTTGTGTGTGTGTGTGTGTGTGTGTGTGTGTGTGTGTGTGTGTGTGTGTGTGTGTGTGTGTGTGTGTGTGTTTCCATATGGGCTTAGATCATGTGCTGGACTTGTGACTCATAGTTATTTTCCTTCCAGGTGAGAGCTCAGAAGTTATATTCTGTATAGGTCGGTCTATGGGCAATGTACACACACACTTACGCACACACACACACACACACACACACACACACACACACACACACACACACACACACACACACACACACACACACACACACATACACACACACACACACACATACACACACACACGCACACATACACACACACCTAGAATTTATCGAATGTACAAGTTTACTGTGTGACATAGAGGCGTTGTCATGACGCTAAGAAATTATTTTATTGGAAAAAAAACGTGGCTACAGGCTTTAAAACATTCAATCTCTTGACACACACATATACATAATGTATTTACCATCCCCTTGTTCATGGTGGATATTAACGACTTGCAGTGCTTGTGAAGCTTACTAGCTCTGAGGGAGGTCCAAACTCGGGTCTACTTAGTTGCGAGCACTCGAAGCTAACCACTACACCACCAAGTCTTGTATTCATGCCCGTGTGTGTGTTTGTGTTATTGCAAACATACACACACACACACAAAAAGCTTTTGATAAAGTACCACACAAAAAATGAAGAAAACTGGAAACCATAGGAGGGGTACAAAGAAAACTATTGAAATGGATGGAGGATTTCTTGAACGAAAGAAAAATAAGAGTAGTACTCAGAGATAAGAGTTGTACTTAGGAAGAAGTGATTAGTGGTGTCCCACAGGGATTAGTATTGGTTCTGATAATGTTTGCTATTTATGTAAATGACATGGATGAGGGTGTAGGATGTTACATGAACTTCTTTGCAGATGACGCAAAACTGATGAGGAAAGTAAGTACAGAAACGGACCGTGCGTCGCTACAGAGAGATATAAACAGTGTTTGGGAATGGATTCAGAAGAGGGAAGTGGACCTTCAACATAAAGAAATGTAGCATAATGGAATTTGGAGAAAAAGGTAAGAAAAGAATATCAGGACAATATAAAATCGGTACAAAGGAAGTAAAGAAAGTGAGTTCTGAAAAAGACCTGGGAGTAATTACCACAAAAGACATGACTTTTGATAAACAGGTAAATAAAATTGTCGGAGAAACCTACAACATGCTAAGATCAATAAAGGTGGCCTTCACCTACTTGGACGAAGAAATGGTGAAGAAAATACTAGTCACACTGATAAGGCCAAAACTGGAGTATGCAGCGACACTATGGACACCCAGTACTAAAAAGAATATAAAGAAAATTGAAAGAATCCAAAGAGCAATTACAAAGATGGCCCCAACACTTTCAAAACTGTCATATGAGGAGAGATTGTCAAAGCTGGAATTACCGACTCTGGAACAAAGAAGAGAAAGAGGTGACCTATTGACCATCTATAGAATCATGAGACTTGGAATCCTTGATAGAGAAGACTTATTAAATTGGGATAAAAGAAATACAAAAGGACATGGAAAGAAACTCAAAAAGGACAGTTATAGAAGGGACCTGAAAAAGAACAGCTTTCCACACAGAATGATGTATGTTTGGAACAAATTGGACGAGACAATAGTGTGTGAAAAACCATACATGAATTTAAGAGCAAACTAGATATTGCGAGATACAAAGGCAGGACATTAACGAGCGTAGCTCCTCTTCCTGTAAGATACTAGGTAAATACACACACACATACACACGTACACACACACACACACACACACACACACACACACACACACACACACACACACACACACACACACACACACACACACACACACACACACATATATACACACACACACACACACACACACACACACACACACACACACACATACACACACACACACACACACACACACACACACACACACACACACACACACACACACACACACACACACACACACACACAGGTCGACAGGAGGACAAGCGGAGAGATAAACAGACAGATAGACAGATAGATTGGTAGACAGGCAAACAGACAGACGCAGATACAGAAAGATACACACACACACACACACACACACACACACACACACACACACACACACACACACACACACACACACACACACACACACACACACACACACACACACACACACACACACACACACACACACACACACACACACACACACACACACACACATATATACATACGTGCGCGAGTGCGCGCGCACACACACATAAACACTCACACACACATGCGTGCACACACACACATACACACACACACACACACACACACACACACACACACACACACACACACACACACACACACACACACACACACACACACACACACACACACACACACACACACACACACACACACACAGTTTCTGTACTTATGATGAAGTCCTGTCGTTGTGCGTGTAGCGACATTTTTCTTTCTCTAAAGTCAGTCGAGTGCAACACTGTTGCATTAATATTCCTTCCTGTTCGTTAGTTCGTTCGTTCGTTTGTTTGTTTACATCCAGTTGCGCATGCGTATACACTTGTTTTGCTCTTCCACAGTTCGCTTCACTTCTAAATCTATCTATCTATTTCTAAACAGAAATGTAGTAGCACATTTGTAAATAACACACAGGAAACCCACAGTCGGAAAAAAATAAACTTCGAATAAAGAAGAATCCTATATTTCGGCTATCAACTGTAACCCTCTTCAGGAAAGTACATAAGTCAGAGTACAGAGGGGACTTATAAGTCCCCTCTGTACTGTGGGTTTCCTGTGTGCTATCTATCTATACACCAAGGTCTTTTTCTCCGAAGGAGTCTCCTCCTTTTTACGTTCTTACTAGGTCGTAAATGACTTGTTCATGTTGTAAATGTACGATTCGACGACATGCGACCTCAACAGTTCCCCAAGGGACCCCATTCACGGTACGATCTGATCTTCAGGCCGCCGGACAGATCTGGTCGGATCCGACCAGATTGGATCGTGTGTGTCGGTCGTGCAAACTAAAATCAGTACATATACGATCCGTGGATGGGGGTCCAAACAGGTATCAACTACTGTACTTCGGAGTAGGGGTAACTGTACGGTCATATTTGAAAATATAAATGTGTTTTTTGTATATCAACCAAAATTACATGGAATTGTTAAACAATGTGAACGTTTATGTAAGTTTGTTCTAATCTATGTGTACGCTGGTGGCGTAATCACGTGTTTGTTTCGCATTCAGCCACAGCTACGTGTCTCCTGGCGTATGCTCATCAACCCAGGGCAGTGGACAAGATGCAGGGACGACCCGTCATCCAGGAGGTGCCAAGATAAGAGGAAGGGAAGAGGGTAGATGGGAGTGGAGTATGTAGGGGTTGGAATGGGTGGGAGTGATTTCTATGCCTTTGTTTTTTGGCTACCTCCCTTGTAAGGGAGTTTATTCTATAATATTTTGTATGTCTGCCCAACTCTATTCACACTCGTCTACCTTCCCTTTCCACTTTTGCCTCTACAACTACCATCCCCCCTCTCTCTCTCTCTCTCTCTCTCTCTCTCTCACACACACACACACACACACACACACACACACACACACACACACACACACACACACACACACACACACACACACACACACACACACACACACACACGCACGCACACACACACACGCACACACACACACTCACACACACACACACACACACACACACACACACACACACACACACACACACACACACACACACACACACACACACACACACACACACACCTCGTGGCACAGTAGTTAGAGTTCCGGCTGCCACTACGGTGGTCCGGGTTCGAATCCCGCCCAGGGCTGAAGTAATTTCAGTATCAGTGTGTGTGCACGTGTAAGGTCACAGCATTACCCATAGATCAGTCATATATAAGTTCTGAGCTCTCTTCTGGGAGGGAAATAGCTGTCGATCACGAGTCCAACACGTGATCCAAGACCATGGTGAATCACACACACACATATATGTGAATTTATTTAATTATATTTTGTATATAAACTAAAGTCGTAGCTAATTATTAATTTGTTTCAGTATATTTGTTTCTATTGTTTTTGTATATGAACTAAACTTATATAGTATCGTTATTGCACTCGTAGAAACGTATATGTGAATTAAATCTATTAAATTTTGTATATAAACTAAAGTTGCATCTAATTATCAAAGCATATTTGCATTTGTCTGTACATAGAACTGCACATCCTTTGACCCATGATATATGAATCTACTTAATTATATTTTGTGTATAAAGTAAAGATATAGTTGATCATTTAATTGTGAAAGTATATTTGTGTTTGTCTGTGCGTGTCTTTCCATTCGTGAAATTCTCATCAATTTGGGACTTTGATGTCAGGGACAAACTTCAGGGACACCAAGACTGTTGGGAAGTTGATCTTCAACTCACTCAATTTCTTAATGCCTCTGTCAACAGAAATCAAACGATTGATTTACTCTGTAGGAGAAATGTGTCTTTTGGAAAAGATAAAATCTTGAAAGTCAGGGATTTGGAAATCAGATAATTCTCTTAATTTATAGTTTCTGAAATTGGGAAATTTGTTGATACTTAGAACAAAAATTTTCAAAATCTGGACAATTTAGAATTTTTTAATATTCGTTTGTATCACGTCAGTGTGGCGTAATCGGTAGCGTCCTGGTCTCGCATTCGCTTAGTTGTGGGTTCGAATCCCGCACACCTCTCCAATTCCCAGGAGTGACTGTTTCTGCCCCAACAACACAAGTGTGCATAGTGCAAGGTGACGGCTTCGGCCGTAGCTACTCAGCGCCTCCTGGCGTAGGCTCCTCACTTTTTTCACCTTTCCGTTTTCAGTGTTGGGAATTTCTTCTGTCAGATATTTTATTGTTGGTAATTGGATGACTACCATTGTAGCAACACGGTGAATGACAAACGTAGTTTATTCTTAATAGGCGCATTGTAAATAATGATAATAATAAAATAAATAAACAAATAAATATATGAATAAATACACAAATAAATAAATAAATAAATAAATAAATAAAAATTCAGATGAGAGGTAGATTTGATATATTGGTATCTCAATTACCATATTGTAAGAACACATTGACAAATGTAATCTATTCTTAATAGGTGTATTGCAAAAATGAACAAATAAATAAATAAATAAATAAATAAAGAGAAATATAAAAAATATAAAAAAAGATGACACGGAGATTTAGTATTTTGTTAGTGTCCCAATTACCATAATTGCACCATTACTATGGCATACATAATCTATTCGTAATAGGTACGTGGAAAAATAGATAAATAAATAAAATAAAATAAAGTAAAATAAAATAAAATAAAAATAAAATAAATTAACAAAATAAAATGAAATAAAATAGAATAGAATAAAATAAAATAAAATCAGATGACATGTGGATCACGAATAACACTTCATCTTGATTGTTTGAGGCTCTGTCTCCAAGTCTCTCCAGCAGCTGATTAGACTCTAAGGCCCTGTTCACACTAGCGGTTAGAACCGCGCGGAAACCGCGACGATACCGCATAGTCAAGGAAAAAATCCACGGTTGTGTGTGAACGTCTCCACTGACTTACATTGTAATAGAACCGCCTCGGTTGAAACCGCTAGTGTGAACAGCGCCATAACAAACTCTTCTATGACTTCTCACTCCGAAAAACAGCTGAGATACTCTTTCAAAATCAACCATTTCTCTTCCTCTAGAATAAATATCACTAAGTTGTTTTGACACTGCATCCTTAATGAGCAATTGAAACCTAGATTGCGTTATTCTATCTAAAGATAATGGATTCCTTAGCTGGATCTAATTAAGATCATTCCGTCGCTAACGCTAAGTATTCATCAACTCTGGCCAACTCAAGCACAAACTTCATTTCAACTTTGAAAACACTTTCCTGCCTTCAACTACTGGTGTGTGCTACTTACTGTACTAGCCTCTCTCTCCCTCAATTTTTTTTCTCTGTGTCTATATATATATATATATATATATATATATATATATATATATATATATATATATATATATACATATATATATACATATATATATATATATATATATATATCGAGGCTTCTCTCTATATATATCTCTATCTTTCTATATATCTGTCTATCTATCTATCTGTTTGTCTGTCTATCTATCTGTCTGTCTATCTATCTATTTGTCCATCTATTTATTTATCTGTCTCTCTCTATATCTCTCTCTAGTTTAATTTCTCTCTCTATCTCTCTCTCATGAGCATTTTTCTCTATCTCTCTCTTGAGAATTTTTCTCTCTCTCGAGCCTTCATTCTCTCCCTTTCTCTCTCTCTCTCTCTCTCTCTCTCTCTCTCTCTCTCTCTCTCTCTCTCTCTCTCTCTCTCTCTCTCTCTCTCTCTCTCTCTCTCTCTCTCTCTCTTTCTGTAACTGTCTCTGCATCGATGTCTCAAGGTCAGAAGTCTCGAGGTCTCAAGGTCAAGGTCTTCAAGTCTTGACATCGAGGTCTTCAAGTCTTGAGAATCGACGTCTCAAGGTCTCGATATTTTAAGGGCTTGAGATTTTGAGGTGTCGAGGTCTTGATATTTTTAAATCTCGAGGTCTCGATATTCATAGGTCTTGAGTCTCGAGACTGAGGTCTTGAGATCTCGAGCTTGAAGTCTCGAAATCGAGGTCCTCGGGCCTTGAGAATCGATGTCTCGATTTATCGTAGTTTCGAGACCGAGGTCTCGATTTATCGTAGTCTCGAGATCGAGGGCTCGATTTCTCGAGATATGGAGGTGTCGTGGTCTCGAGGTCACGATACCTCGATATCTTGAAGTCACGATGTCTCATGTTTCTCTCTTGCTGTCTGGATGACTCATGTCCCCGTGTCTTTGCTTTGATGTACCTCTGTTTCTCTGCTACT
>NC_134796.1:59294069-59336569 GCF_046742065.1 Oratosquilla oratoria
TAATATATATATATTTTTTGTAGCAAATACAGTCTTAGATTTTTTCAATAAATTAATCTGGTCATGGTTACTGCCAGTCACTTGTATGCGTTTATTTTGAATGCAAGTTCACACATGACGCAATGCATATCAGTTAGCCTGAATCGACCCTTTCGTGATCAGGAACATAGCGCAATAATCCTCACTACTCAGACTATAGAAAGTTCTTTGTAGAATTGATAAGAGACACCAATATTTGAGTCATAATTGGATCAATTTTGGGACCGCTGAAAGAGGAATTGGCCCACTTTAGTCACGGTCCAATGATCCCGTTCGAGGAGGTTGTTACTTTGTTCAAGAAGGGGTCCATGGACGGTCGCGGTCCATAGCGGTTCTTTCAAAGCAGTGGAGGCGTGATGAAGATACAAGGCGGCGTGAAATTATCTACTAAAAAATAGTTTATACTCGTAAGAATTATGAAATCGTTCCAAGAACAAGTATCTGCCATTGCATACATTCAAAGTATAATTCTACCAGTCACCCCAACCCGTTATCTATGAAGATTATGTAGAGAATATACTGTATAAGTAGAAAAACGTATTTTATAATATAAATACGAAAAAAAAGTTGGAGAGGGCGTACAGGTCGGCTGGAGCGTCGTAGATAGCTTGGGAACCATTGCTTTAGAAGAGGGGTCACGGTCCATAATCACCCTATTCAAATGGTGGTCCTAGTTGGGGGAAGTAGGGCTTCCAGGGACCACAGTATATCCCCATCCACCCAGCCCATTCCCCCAAGGGGGGGAAGGGGGTAAATTATCTAGTTCAGGACTGGGGGATGGTGGGTTGGGTTGTAAAATATTGGCATATGACATCCAGTTCAGATGCGTGACGTCATGGTTATAACATCAGAGGCGTGACGTATTTATGACGTCAGAAGCGTGACGTAATATTACGTCATCCGTGACGTCATATATATGACGTAATTTCATTTTCATTGGGAAGCGGAGAGAGTAGTGTGGAAATGTGCACGTTTGAAATGAATGATGGCCTACGTGACTTGAATCATTTCCGTCTTCCACGTAGCCTCTCCATTTCAAACTTTCTGCCTCAGAACAGTTACATATCCTTACGTGTTAAGTTTAAGGTAACCGTGTATTTATTGGTAAAGTCACAAAAGCAGTGTGTGAAATTTTTCTGAGCCCGCTGTAGGTAAGAACTGCTAGGACGTGTTTTACTCTATGTACTCGTATAGCAAGCATGGTCAACGCACTATTGGCTCGTTTTTGCTAGTACCTCCTTAGCAATTACTTGCCGGATCTCTAATGCTTGATGTCACACTATGCGGGTTTGTTGGGAAATTCAGTTAGCTTAATAAAATCAGCTGGCGATAGCCAGAACGTTATGTAATGACCACTATCTCCCTCCCTGGTTAAAGTACTCTTGTTAGCTTTTGAGTTTAATGATTCATAAGGGAGACTGCTGTAGCCAATAAAAACCCGCAAATGCCGGTCCCGTACTGTGCGACACCGGACTTACGCCGTTCATGAATTGTGCAGCTCTGAAATGGGTTGTATCTCCTTATACTACTTGTGATATTGTTAAAGAGTATTATTACCTTTATCGCGACTTTGTAAGTCACATAAATTTTCTGTAAATTTGTTTCCTTGCCTACACTTGCTTTATATGGCTCGTGACGCCGTGTACAGCTACACAGAAAACTATCGTTAGTAGGGGTGTCGAAACATTCGCTAATGAACATAACCTTATGATACCGAAGGGTTGGTATTTCTGGGGTTCGAATTGTTCGAATTCCTTCTGAATGAATATGAATCGAATAATAGTTCCGGAGTTCATATGGATTCACTATGACATGATAATCTTATTTCCGATGGAGACTTCAACTTGTCTCAAATAGTTTCGTTGTTTTGTGTCAAAATGATTAGCGTGATTTACTAACGATAGTTTTCTGTGCAGCTGTACTCAGGAAAGCGTTGACCCAGTACACGCTCGTCAAGGCATCGTACCTCCACCACTGTTGCACTCCGCAGTTTAATACATTTAGTTGGTTTTCATATCTTAATTACATTTCAAAAAAAGTTCTTTAACGTTTATTATTTGTCATTACGTATAAGATGATTTATTTATTTATTCATTTATTATCATTGTTTTTATAAATCGGACTGGTATACTTGAATATTAAATTCTCAGTTGTGTAACTTCGACAGGTTCTGAGTGAAGTCACACAGACAAGCCAAAAATCAGACTATGTGACAGCTGAAATTGATTGGTGCCTAATTTTGTCACTTCATGCCCCCATATACTACTTCGTCAAATCACAACCACTTGGCTCTACCACCGAATACGATACCACCTTCTACTAAGTCAACATACAATAGATTTGTTAAGATAAACGCAACGTGAGGACTGAGCCATTATTAAAACGACGTTTCGCTTGTTTCGCTTAATATATCTTTATAATGTACTCTCTTGAACTTTTAACTAGCACAGCTGTGTCGTGCTCCCAGACCCGGCTCGCACAAGTAATGTCCTTCTTGCCTTGAAAGGGGCATAAACGAGGTAGTACGTTAAACGAGGTAATTGACGCCCGCGGTGGTTGGACTTGCTATTACGGAAATTCATTTGTAAGGCGGAGTTACAATCCAACTTGTTCACTGTGTGAAGATGCACATTAAATATTTTACCCCTACAGTAAGTATAATGTAAAATCCAACTGTAATGTTACATGTATAATACATTAAAGACATCCTCATAATTGTTCACCGTGTTCCAAACAAAGGTTAGTGAGTAATTGAACCAAGCGATGAAATAAAAAAGAATCTTATATTTTAGTACAATATTCTATTCAGATTTTTCATCTTGTAGAATAAAAAGAAAATACCACTTCTCCCACTATTTCTCCACACCGCCATATATATATCCCTCTACCCCGCCCTCTCTCTCTCTCTCTCTCTCTCTCTCTCTCTCTCTCTCTCTCTCTCTCTCTCTCTCCCTCTCTCTCTCTCTCTTTTTCCTCTTTATCTCCGTCTTTCCTTTCTCTCTGTTCCTCTTTGTCTCTCCCTTGCTATCCCTCTCCCGTCATATATCCTTCCTTTATCCCTTCTCTCTCTCTCTCTCTCTCTCTCTCTCTCGCGCGCGCCTTCCCTCTCTCTCTCCCTATCCCTCCCTCCTCTCTCCCCATCCCTCCCGCCTCTCTCCCCATCCCTCCCTCCTCTCTCCCCATCCCTCCCTCCTCCTCTCTCCCCATCCCTCCCTCCTCCTCTCTCCCCATCCCTCCCTCCTTCTCTCTCCCCATCCCTCCCTCCTTCTCTCTCCCCATCCCTCCCTCCCTCTCTCTCCCTATCCCTCCCTCCCTCTCTCTCCCTATTCCTCCCTCCCTCTCTCTCTCCCTATCCCTGCCTCCCTCTCTCTCCCTATCCCTCCCTCCCTCTCTCCCTACCTTTCTCTCCCCCTTCCTTTCTCTCCCCCTCCCCTCTCTCTCCCTTCCTCCCCCTGCCATATTTTTCTCTTGCCTTCTTTCTCTCCCTCCCGCCATATCTCTACTCCCCCCTCCACCGGCCATATCTCTTTCTCTCACCTCCCCCTATCTTCCAATTTCTCATTCATTAACTGTGTGTGTTAACATCTACGAGCTTCTCATGAGTTGCCAAACGTTAAAATTGATAAATAATTTTTTTTCTAACGCCATCTTCACATATGCTCGCCGTCGAGACGTAGCCGGCTCAGTAGACGTTGTAAAGTAGCCTAGCCGCGTCTAATCAGAAATGGCATCCATAGTATGCAGATGCGTTATGTCTCATCAATAATAAAATTAGTTAACTTCACGTAGATATTATATAATATTTATTTTTCTTAATCCGTGGTTTTTGAGACAAAAATTCGAACTTGAAAGGTACTTTATTCTATAATAAGCTTAAATCAGTTAATCAATAACCTTCATTTTGAACACTGTGAACAATTTAATTGGATGTATTTAATGTACCATACATGTAACAATAATTTTTTATATTGTGATTTTTGTAGGGGTAATATTTAATGTGCATATTTACACAATGAATAAGTTGTATTGTAACTGCATCACAAATGAATTACCTTAATAGCAAGTCCAACCAGCGCGGGCGTCAATTACCTCGTATAGCCTACTACCTCGTTTAGACCACTTTTCAAGGCAAGAAGGACATTAAATGTCCGGGCCGGGTCTAGGAACACCACACAGCTGTGCCAGTTATAAGTCCAGGCGATAATACTTGATGAACATATGTTAAGCGAAACTTCGTGATAATAATGGCTCCGTCTTCACATGATGGTTCTGTGGATAGGCTTGTCGGCTACTGGCAATGACATACATACAATAGGTTACAATGGTAAAGCATGTCCATAGACATTTCCTATCTAACTAGGTCTGATTTAGGAAAACAAGGAGGTAAAAAAAAAAAAAAAAAAAAAAACTACTTTTTTTTATCTAAATAAATGTAAATACTTTGAATCTAGAATTGTCCATTTCATCACCTAAGAGAGACGTATTCATTAAATATGCGAGTAGAGTAAATAGACCTAGGTATGTACGTATGCATGAGTTAACTTTTCATTCTCATAGTCCTTATTGTCCCTGATAATGGGTATGACTGTCTCAAAAGATGCATTTGTCTTGATTTTTAGTGAGTGATTTAACAATAATGTAATGAACGCTGAAACCATTGATTATAAGAGAAGAATAGATAACTTTATGGATACGGATGAAAGGTGGTAAGAGACATGGAACTGTCTAGTGTAAGCCTTACGGTCTCTCGCACTCTCCTCCATTCTTATGTTCTTATGGCGTCTCCAGTCCCCTCCTTCCACCCCATTTAGTATTTCGTTTAACATGCAGGAGACACGGTGATAGTATTCTTGTCCCCCACTAAGCTTTTCTTGCAAGCATAATACTTCCTTTTGTTACTTCGTTTGAGTAGAAATTACTTCGGTTATGATCTTTTGCTCTTCAAATTTCCAAATGTCGAATTAACTCTTGCGTCACAGCGACAAGCTGAATGAACTTAAGACGACTAATGTTAGATACATTGTTGAGATGTTCTTACGGAAGTCAAGAATACTGTAACTGAAGTCATTTCTGCTCAAACGAAATAGCAAAAAAAAAAAAAAAAAAAAAAAACATGCTAGCCTTACCTTCGTGATATGATGAGAACGACTTAGTCTCGTTGTGTTGAGTTGCAAGCTCGTGTCCAGGGGATGTGGCTCGTGTACTTGATCCGGTCGAGCGAGATACTTGAGGATGTAGACACTTTCCTCCGGAGTCAGAACGTCTGAGGGGATTACGCTTTGGACGAACTCGTCCGAAGACATCGTGAGGAACCTGATCTCCTTCAGGAAATAGGATATCATTTCCCTCAGAGCTCCTGGCGATCGTGTCATATGCTTCATTTTGAGCTGAGCCGTTCCCCTAAAATGATAAAAGTATAGTTTTAGGTTTTGCTCCGTAATGAACTATTGAGTTACCTGGAAGGATTAAGATAATTCGTGAATTATGTTTAACATCATGGGTTATCGGTGGGATAACTTTGTACCAAATCAGGACTCTGTAACCGATTCCTAATCACGGTACAAGAACTGACGGTTTTTTTTTTTTTTTTTTTTTTTTTTTTTTCATCCGACCTAGATATGGATCAAAAGGTCTCCTGTCGGCATGCTCCGCCTTTGTAATCCTTTGTAATCCTTTGTGCTTCATAATAACATAAGGACATAAGAATTGAGGAGGCTGCAAGAGACCATAACGTCTACACTTGGTAGTTCCATGTCCCTTACCACCTGTCATATCTATCCATAAAGTTATCTAATCTCTTTAAACAGTCAGTTGTTTCAGTGCTCATTACGTGGTTGTTAATTGTTACTCTGTTGGTAAACCGATTTTTCTTTTTCCCCTCGTAAACCTAAATTTGTCCCACTCACGTTGTGGGAAGTGAGAAACCTCTGGAATAGTAAAAACCCTGTCAGTTTTGCAAGTCGCTGTGTTTTTAGGCCGTTATTGGGTCTCCTTTCTGCCTGGGCAGGGCTGTCTGGAAAGCCATCATGTATTTCTATTTAATGGGTCGTGATTTATATATGACTGAAAATGTGAGGCTTGGATACAAAAGTAAACAAGACGAAGTTTATTTATTTGTGAAGAACCCCTAATTTATTTACATATTTTTATTACTCTTTTAACACAAGTGCTAAAGGAATCACAACATATATATTTATCTATTTCTTTTCCTTTATCTTATGGGGATTCGGGTTGTATTGAGAAGATTTATAGAAATCTGCCAAGAAAAAATCGTATAAATGAAATTAAACTTTATAAAATCTATCAGATGATATTTACTGACTTTCCATTTTGTATTAATTGATGTATATATTACCACGCATGAACCATTTATATTACCACAGTTTACTGGAAATGCCTTGACAATGGAGTGTTATGGTGATTTCTGTGGTTGATAGCAAATAGTGTATTGTTCAATGCAGATTGGTCTTGTATGTGAATGCGTCAATGAAATTTCTTTGAATTACTGCATAGCTCTCTTTACTTAGGACACAAAAAGATGACATGAAATCATTGTGGAAAGAATAGGACGAGGAACACACTAATACTAATTTTAGTTTTAAAACGGAGGAGAGTTTCTTGATCTTTATATAATATTTTGTATATTCGTGTATATATATATATGTGTATATGTATATATATATATATAATATATATAATACATTTATACATATAATACATTTATACATATATAATATAATACATTTATACATATATATATATATATGCATACTATGTAGTCATACTCTGTTTACTCCAAACTATTCCACTGGAAAAAAAAATCTAGACCTCACATCTGGCACTCACATGACCTTCATCCCACGCACATAGACCCGACAGCGAAAATCAACAAGAAAATAAGCATACTTAAAATCAATCTCCGGCGCGGGCTTTGGACAACAGAAGGAAACTCTAATCATAGTCTACAAACAGTTCATAAGAACCACATTCGACTACGCTTCCAGAGCCTGGCTCCCAACAATCAGGAAAATAAATATAGACACCTAACAATTTATACACCAAATGATACATTGTGAATGATAACAGTGTGCAACAAAGACACTCCAATAGAGCATCTTTACGTAAGCTATAATCTTACCCGTAGGATACGATATGAAAATGATAGGAACAAGTTCTTTGCAAGAGATAATAAATTTGCCCACTCATGTAACACAATTCAAGCACAACCAATGGAGTAAGCGTTCTTTAGAGGCAGTGCTATATAGTACTGTACAACTTTTAAGAGATTCATTTATATAAACGCCTCAGCAATATGACATAATGGCCGTCACTTGGTTTGCTTGTTTGTTTGTTCATTTCTTCGTTTAACTATCTGTTCTTAGCATTCGATGTAGTTATGGACCAAAAGGTCTCCTGTCGTTTTGCCCTTCCTACCTTTGTCAACTGTAGTATAAAAATACACACCAGCAACATACTACCAAATATAAATAAAACAACCATAAACGTTCACCACATGATATATTTACACCAAAATCATATTCTTGTTCAACACAACTTCACAAAAGAGGAGAGTATAGGCAAGTTCTTATTTAACAATGGAGTGGTTAACGAATAGAATAGACTTGGTAACCATGTGGTGAACGCTGAAACAATTGGTTGTTTTAAAAAAAATATTAGATAACTTTATGGATAGGGATGACAGGTGGTAAGGGACATGGAACTGCCTAGTGTAGACCTTATGGTCTCTTGCAGTCTCTTCCATTCTTATGTTCTGTGAGACTACCATACTAACAGTCTCCTCTATTCTTATGTTCTTCTGTTAGACAACCATACTTGCAGTCACCTCCATTCATATGTACTTAGACCACCACTCCAACAAGACCTGTTTGTTTATTATTTAACTATACCTATGCATTTATTTATGTATTTTATTTGTTATTTACATTATTATATTTTTTATTTATTTAATTTTTTTTCGCATCCGACCTAGATATGGACCAAAAGGTCTCCTGTCGGCATGCTCCGCCTTTGTTATCCTTTGTAAGACCTTACTACCATCAGTCTGACAGAAAAATCCCATCTCGGAGACGCAAGAACCAAACTAACACGTTTGTGCTCTGGGGATTATCCACCGGTACCACCACAGAGTAGCTTTGGCCACAGAATCATACTATCCCAGGTGCAACCATCACACGAATGATGTTGAACACCCAATCTTGTACTGCTACACAGTAGCTATTTCCGTAAGATAACAGTAATTATTTACCTTTGAGTAAGAACGATGCCCCTTACCGGTTACCTGGGAGATGCTGTCTCTGGCATATATACATGTATACGTACATATATCAAAATGTGTATTATTTACTGACAATCTTGACCTAAGATATGTTACTGTTATGAAGAAGTGTATTTTGTTTATTTAATAGCTGTACATGATGGTTATTTTACGACATGTAAAAATATTAATACAACAAATATATATTCACTTTCATGATTCTTTTATTATCTGGGCAATTTTGTTAGTCTGCAATAGTGCGCGCGCGCACACACACACACACACACACACACACACACACACACACACACACACACACACACACACACACACACACATCTTTCTCTTTCGCTCTATCCCCCTCCCTACCCTCTCTCACTCTTTCTCGCTTTCTCTCTCTTTTCCTCTCTCTCCTTTCCTCTCTCTCTTCTTTCGCCTCTGATGAAATCCTGGAGGACAGATGGTGTGGCAGATGAATGCAAAGACCCAAGGAGGCGGCGACCTGCTGCGGGTCGTGACCTGCTGCGGGTCGTGACCTGGCGCAGGTCGTTGACCTGGTACAGGTCGTGACCTTAATGGATGGCGAGTCCTCCCTCCTCAGCGCTCGCGAATTCGCTGAAGCAGTTAATGACCTACTTAACGCCCTGGCTAAGAAAATAACCTCTTTGGACTGTCACCACCTTCGTCTCCTAACTACCATCCTCTTCGTCTCTCTAACCCCTTCATCACGGGTTCTTGTACTTAAATGTAATAAAATCGCCTCTCGACATTCATGGCTGTCGTGGCTGAGGTCGGGGAACACGAGCGATATGTTACATATGGAGTGTATGGCTGTTGCGTTGTTACTTCATTGGAAGTTTAGGTTTACGGAGGCAGTAGGCAAGAACTGGTTTACACACGGTGATTAACGAATGCAGTAGACTTAGTAATCATATAGTGATCGCAGAGACAATTGGTTGTTTTAATAGACGAGAACTTTATGAAGAGGTGTAATAGGTGGCTATGGACGTGGAACTGCCTAATGTAGGCCTCATAATATCTTGCAGTCTCCTACATTCGTATGTTTTTGTGTTATTTATTCTGTCGTTTACATGTTTTCTTATCCGGTTACGTTTGTTTAATCGTGTTACACTTTCTTCTTCAGCAATATAATTATATATATATGTGTGTGTGTATGTATATATATTTATTTATTTATTTGTTTGTTTATTTTATTTTTTATTTATTTTATGATTTTATTTATTGTATTTATTTATTTATTTATTATTATTATTATTATTTCCGAGGTAACACAAGTACAATATGAGAAATTTCGTACAAATGAAGGCTGCTACAATATTTTCTTATGGCAGTTCTATCAAAGCTGATGAAAAATAATTTTTAGATCATGTTTTATTTGATTTCTTTTGGGAGTTGACCAATTTAGCTAACCCATTGTAGTGTGTGTAAATTAACCTAACCACCTAAACTAACCTAACCTCACCTAGCCTAACCTAACCTATCCTAGCGGAACCTAACTTAACCTATCCTAGCGGAACCTAACTTGACCTATCCTAGCGGAACCTAACTTAACCTATCCTAGCGGAACCTAACTTAACCTATCCTAGCGGAACCTAACTTAACCTATCCTAGCGGAACCTAACTTAACCTATCCTAGCGGAACCTAACTTAACCTATCCTAGCGGAACCTAACTTAACCTATCCTAGCGGAACCTAACCTAACCTATCCTAGCGGAACCTAACTTAACCAAAACTCACTCAACCCAGCGTAACCTAACCTAACCTTCCTTAATCTGACATTGAATAATCGACCCGAATATAACCTAACCTTACATAACACCACTTATTCTATCGTAACAATGAACCACCGAACAATGGCATTATTCAGTAAATAGGTTAGAACATCGGTAAAGTTGAGCATCATGTGGGCCTGATTGATGACTTTAGGAATTCTGTACTGCTAGATTCATCCTCTATGCTGATTAATACGATATATACATACGTTAATACGCGCATTCATTACGATATATACGCACGTTAATACGTGCATACATTAATACGTATATACATACTAATATTAGAAATTGGATTTGTTGTGCCTGTGTGTGTTTGTATGGGCGTGTGCGTTCGTATGTGTATGTGCAAGTGTGTGTGCGTGTGCGAGCGTATGTGTATGTGCAAGTGTGTGTGTGCGCGCGCGCGTGTATGTGTACAGATGTGTATGTGCATATGCGTATGTGTGGTTCACCACGGTTTTGAATCATGTATTGGACTCGTAATCAACAGTTATTGTATGTATATGTGTTTGTGCTTGTTTGCGCGTGAGTGTACATGTGTGTGTGTGTGTGTGTAAGAGCTTATGTGTGCGTGCATGTGTTTTGATACAATCTCTTCCTTTACAAAAGGAAGAAGGCTGTGTTACAGCTGCCACAACTTATAACTACATTGACTTATATTATCTCGGGAGTTACGAGCGTCGCATATCTTTAGGTCGTAGATTAATGATTCAGATAAGCCTTTTAAGACATCGTAGACTTTATCATATCCTAATGTTCGACATAAAGTAATATGCTTAAGAACATGAGAATGAAGGAGACTGCAAGAGACCGTAAGGCCTACACTAGGCAGCTCCGTATCCATCACCACCTGTCATCCCGATCCATAAAGTTGTCTAATCGTTTCTTAAAACAACTGATAGTTTCAGTGCTTACTACATGGTTACTAAGTTTATTCCATTCGTCGACCACCCTATTAGGAAACCAATTCTAGCATATTTCCTTTTTAAATCTAGATTTGTCTAGTTTATAACCATTACTGCGAGTCCTTCCCTGTTGTTTTGATGTGATGACCTTGTTTACATCACCCTTGTTAAAGCCTTTGATCCACTTGAACGCCTCAATTAGATCACCCCACACTCTGCGTCTTTCCAGAGAGTGTAAGTTAAGGTGCCTAAGCCTCTCTTCGTTAGGCAAATTTCTGGCAGAAGAACCCCGTGCTGCTGTAGTACCTAGGAGTGAAACTAATGTCCCTAACATCCATAGTGTAAAGTCGATACACATTAGTATAAAGACTCGTAGTATTTGATTGTTTATGTATAGTAAGGGGGCCAAGCAGTAGACCAGTGGGTACCGTGTCGAACTCCTGAGCAGGTGGTCGTGAGTTCCAATCACGGGACCCGCTGGGGGCTATGTTGCATTGGTGCTTGTCAGCCTTGGCCAGGCAGGGAGGCGACCCAAACATCGGCCCAATTCAGGGTTTCTCAGTTTCCAATTCGCGGAAGTGGGATGGTGAATTTATTTATATATTTTTATTTATTTTTATTTATTTATTTTATTTTTTAATTTCATATATATATATATATATATATTTTTTTTTTTTTTTTTTTTTTTTTTTTTTTTTTTTTTTTTTTTTTTTTTTTTTTTTTTTTAAATGGTACTGACGATGACTCTGGAGAGGTCAGAACGTTAGTGTCATTTGAGGTCCTAATTCCAATGAATGGCGGTTCATTCTCAGCACTTGTAAATTCAGCGAGGCAGATAATGACCTTCACAGTGCCATCACCGACCCGGGCGGAAAAATGGCCCTCTTTGAGTCGCCATCAACCTCGTGCCATCACTGCCAGACACTTCCAGACTACTTAAATAAGCAGCGCGATTATAGCCTGTTCACACCAGCGGTTTCAACCGCCGCGGTTGCAACCGCGGATTAATTGCAGTGTAATGGAGGTGTTCACACACAACCGCGCATTTTTACCATGACCATGTACCGCGGTTCAAACCGCTAGTGTGAACAGGGCCTGTAGAAGTGCAGGTAAACCGAAGTCCATGATAACAAACATTTAAGTAAAACCCAAGATGCAGAATGATTTGGGCTGCCATGAAATATTAGTTTTTTTTTTTTTTTTTTTTTCGTATTGAAGAAGTTTGGTGAAATGGACGTGTAACGGGAAATTTGTAAGTCTGTGATGATCACAGTCAAGAAAAGAAGTGTTCACGATATGTGGACTAAAGTGACCCCAGTTGTATTTTGAACTTTAGAGCGTATATTCACGAGACTAAGGCAATATGAACTTATTGCCATGGACACGCAATATGTTTCAAATCCCACCAAGAGTGGGTCATCTTTGGTGTTGATGAAATGTAATACATACAGTATATGCTTGGTAGCTTGAGTGTGTTGGGAATATCCACTTAAGAACATAAGAATGGAAGAGAATGCAAGAGGCCATATGGCCTATACTAAGCAGTTCCATGTCCCGTACCACCTTTCATCCATGAAATTTTCAACTCTTAACCAATTATTTTCAGCGTTCACTGCATGGGTACTAGGTCCATTCCATTCCTTGTCCACTCTGTTGGTAAACTAGGTTTTGCTTTATATATAAAGCCCACCGGCTGCGCCGGCCCGGCTACGCCGGGGGCCTTGGCCTGCGGCGCTGCGCCTTAGGCGCGGGCGCTGCGCGCCCTGGGCTACGCCCCTTTTTTGGAAAATAAAATATCAAAATCATATTGCTTTTTATTTCTTGTCAACATCTAGCTGTTCTCGCAAGTCCTTCGAGTTCTTCTTCTTCGAGTTCTTCGAGTTCTTCTTCGAGTTCTTCTTCGAGTTCTCCTTCTTCTTCGAGTTCTTCTTCTTCGAGTTCTTCTTCTTCGAGTTCTTCTTCGAGTTCTTCTTTTTCGAGTTCTTCGAGTTCTTCTTCTTCGAGTTCTTCGAGTTCTTCTTCTTCGAGTTCTACTTCTTCGAGTTCTTCGAGTTCTTCTTCCTCTTCTTCGAGTTCTTCGAGTTCTTCTTCTTCGAGTTCTTCTTCTTCTTCTTCTTCGAGTTCTTCCTCTTCTTCGATTTCTTCGAGTTCTTCTTCTTCTTCGAGTTCTTCTTCACCGTAGTTGGCGGTGTTACCGATTTACCACCAAACGCGAAGGGTCAGTTTATTTTTTACTTATATATATATAAATGTCTAATTTAAATCTATTACTACTAGTCCTGCCCTGATATCTTTGAGAAATGTTGACCTCACATGGAATGACTGAAGGGCAGTGGTCAGTTTTTTCTTAAATATAAAAATGTCTAATTTAATTCTATTCCTACAAGTCCTGCCCTGATATCTTTGAGCAATGCTGACCTCCCAGGGAATGACTGAAGTTGCAGTGGTCAGTTGGTGTCGAAACTGCACACTGATTGGACGTCGCCACAGAAGACGTGGTATCAAATACCGAATTACACTGACTAATTGAAACTCGAGACTATTACTGCGAGTGGGTTGCTGGATCTGATTAAAGTACAAGACAATTACTGCGAACTTGTTGTTGACCTTAACGATATTTTAGAGTAATACAAAGAAGCTAATTTGTAGTGTTTAGCGTGTCTTTGACTTTATGGGAATTAAGGATCTATAAGTTGTATTATTCTTTAATTATCCTATTTCCCACTCTGAACTGGACACATTGGGTAAGGAATAAGGATTGGTGGATTTGAGATGGAAGGGTGGAGGTTTTAAGTGATTTCTTTTAAACTTAAAACTATAACAACTACGAAGATCGCATTGGCCAACGCATCGGTAGGGTAATCGCGCCATTCTCAAGGCACTAGATGACTAGACACAGTGTAATGGAGGTGTTCACACACAACCGCGCATTTTTACCATGACTATGTTGTACCGCGGTTCAAACCGCTAGTGTGAACAGGGCCTATAGAAGTGCAGGTAAACCGAAGTCCATGATAACATAAACATTTAAGTAAAACCCAAGATGCAGAATTATTTGGGCTGCCATGAAATATTAGTTTTTTTTTTTTTTTTTACATACAACAAGAGATGGGAAATGAATCATTCAAGGGTTTACATGCAAGATAAGGTTCCTCAAAAAACAGACTCTTCAGGGACCCCATCCACTGTACAATCTGATCTCGAGGCCGTATTTAGTAAATCGGTGTACACTGGATTCGTGCCTATTTTGGGGGCAGGCAAACGTTGTTCCTGTTTTCAAAAATGGGTGAAAAATCGTCTATATGCAACTACAGGCAAATCACTCTGACGTCAGTTATAGGTAAAATGCCATAATCAATAATTAATATAACCGGAAATCTCATCGAGACAATTTAATTCGTGATTCAGAATGGGTTCACCAAGGTTAGGTCATGAGTGATTTTCTTTGTACACTAATTTCTACATGACGTCAGATGACAATGATAGTTACGATATTATTTTTCTTGACTTTAGCAAGGCGTTTGACAAGGTGCTCCACCAAAGACTACTAAAGCATTAGGAAGAAAAGTGTTTGAATGGATTACAACATGGATTAGTGACAGAAAACAGCGAGTCACCATTAACGGTGTAAAATTCAAATGGAGGAATATTACTAGTGTAGCTCCCCAGGGCTATGTTTTGGGTCCCTTATTGTTCGTTATGTATATAAACGACTTCGGCATTGGGATTATTAGTGGTGTTTTTAAGTTTGCGGACGACACTAAAGTAAGACGCCAAATTAAGTCGGGTAAAGACGCCGTGATATTGCAGGAACGTCTTAACAAATTAGTCGCATGGTCAGTGAAATGGTAAATGAACTTCAATATCTCAAAATACAGTGTGTTAAACGTCACCCCGGAAGGCAGATACAGCTTAGACAGCACATGTTTAGAGAAAACGGAGTGAAAGTGCAACAGAGATTTGGAAGTGCTAGTGAGTCCTGACCTATCTAGGAAACTGCATTAACGTCAGGATTAGAGCGAACAGAACAGGTTTCATTTCTAGGACGGCTACAAATAGAAGTCCAGAGGTTAGACACATCGACTATGAAGCCGTAGAGTGCGTGGTAATCTAACATAGGTCTTCAAATTGGTCAAGGGCTTTAACAAGAGTAATGAAGATAAGGTCATCATATTAAGACAGCAAGGAGGCGAGGAACCTACGCCAGGAGGCGCGTGGCTGCTGCCCTATGCGCTTTGGGGACTTGGGTCAAGTAAGTCACTGCTGGGAATGGAAAGGAAGTGCGGGATTCGAACCCACAATTTAAGGAATGCGATACCAGCAGCGCAAAACAACACATAGGGATGGTTAGGCTAGGTTTGGTTAGGTTACAAACACTTAAACATACAAAGAATAATATTGAATAAAATAACCAATTGATAGACATCGGATAATTCTAATCTTTGATCTGCAACTCCATCTCCCCGGGGTTGAGGGGCTGGGGCTGGGTTTGGGTTTGGTGTAATTTCATTCCGATCATCGAGTCCGTGCATAGTTAGACTTGTTTCTAATTACTAAGTTTCATAGCTAACCAAGACACCCTTTACCTGCATCTAATGCATTTAATTGCATCCAACTACGGTATAGAAAAATGAAGTGACATTATACAGACATCCCCAGAATTTACATATCTTCAAGCCTTCATTACTTCTCAGTAGTTCTTTGTAATTATGTATAGTAATTATGTATACAGGCCATTAGAATTATTACAGTTTGTCTAATAGAGACGGCGGGGTGTTCTTTGTCTGAATAAAATTGTTCAGTGACATTCAAGGAGAAACTAGTTAAAAGGAATTGCACTAATAGAGCAGAGAAACCTGTATGTCTATAACAAGGTCTGATGCAAAATAAATGAATAAGTGAATGAATGAATAACTAAATAAGATGAATTATTACAAATGAATAAATTGATTAATAGATAAAAGATATAGGTAAATGAATAAATAGTTAAATAAAGGAATAAATAGTAAACACGAATAGAAAATTAATGAATAAATATAATGGATAAATACAAGTAACTAAATAGAAATAATAAAAAAACATAAATTTGCTCAATGAATATATTAAGAAATGAAGTACATAAATTAAAATCGAAGTCTTGATATCTGACCTTTAAAGGTCAGATATCAAGACTTCAGTAACTTTTTGTATTTACAGTTTAATGTACATAAAAAAACATACTGACAGTATTCTATATAATTCCACCATCTACATCTTATCAAATTTGGCAAAAAACAGTTTTGTCTTCATTTCACTGCGTCGTCTGCTATTCGAAACATTCCGCCCGTGCGCTTCGGGAAAGGTTCGGGGAAGTCCGCGTTCGTGACGTCACAGTTGCCAAACAAACAATATTGTTATTCTGAATAACTAGACTTCGGAAAAGTGGTATGCGAGGCGCAATTAAAAGTGAATTTTCTGAATAAATTCTTCTGTAATAGGTAAAAACTTTATTTGTATGCTTTTAAAAAGTACTTTTTCGAGCAATACGATGAGTTTTAGCGAATGGTATATCTGTTGATATCTGACCTTTAAGAACATAGGAACGAAGGAGACTGCTAGAGATCACCAGGCAGTTCCATGTCCAATACCACCTTTCAACCCTATCCTTATCGAACCTATTCTTAAAACAACCAATAGATTCAACACTCAATACATGGGATATTAAATACCAATACATATCATAAACGTTATTTTTTAGCATGTGAATTAGTAAAAAATAAAATAGCAGCATAAACACGTTATACACGATTATGAATGTTGCTTATGTTTTATTTTGGTGTTCCTTGTAATTCTCACTTTATCCTTTCCCTCCTCATCTTGTTTGTCACACTTTGTTGCATACCCTCACTTCCTACTGCCTCAATAGATCTGAATGGGCTCATATTTCTTTAGCATACGTTGACTTTCTAAATTCTTGATGAACTAACTTTAAAATTTGCCTTTCGAGTCAAAGAACACACAAACTCTTGAGCAAGTCAAGTGTATATTCAGCCAGGAAGGATCTTTGTCAGTTCTGAGTCTTCTTTTCACCTTCTCACTCTGAAGAGGAGCATTTTACCCAGTGAGACCTTCAATCAGGCCTGTGAATACTTAAGGAGACCCATCTAAGCTTACATAAATTTTAGAAATAAAATACGTGAGGGCTTAATGATCAGTGAATAAAAAAGTAGATTAATATATTCTCGGTTCTTATTAAGGTTTACATATATACATAAACTAACTTGTTTGCTTATAAATTTGTTTGTGCATTCAGTTATTCATTACATATCCAGCCTCATCACATACTGGAATCTTTTCCTGGTATATGTATGCATATGTGTATATATATGTATGTATGTATGCGTGTGTATATAAATATATAATATATATAATGTGTGTATGCATAGATATGTATATGTATGTATGCATATGTATATATATATGTATATGTATATATGTATGTATATGTATATACGTATATGTATGAATGTATATGTATGAAGTATATTATAAGTATATTTATATATGTGTGTGTGTGTATGTATGCATGTTTATATTTATACAATTTTTCTTACGCTTGAGGAAATAAAAAAGATTACTGATATAATTTATTCCAATAGATCTAGTCGGCGGAAGTGTTTGACAAATCCAAAAATCGACAGAGTTCATAGAATGCAATAAATGTTAACTAAATACACCAAATGTGAGAAAACTTTGTGTTAAAAGGAAAAAGCAGAAAATGACTAATTGGCCCTGAAGACGTGTGGTCAAAGAGAATAATGGTCCCAGAAGAATCGATGGGGGGTGGGGGTAGCTGGAGATTAAAAAAAAAAAAGAATAAAGAAAAAAAAAAAGACGTATGACTGATTGTTTCAGCATTAGCAGACATTAAGGGGAGTGTGAGGTAAGGGAGGGAAAGGAAAGGAAATTCGAGGAAAGGTAAGAGGAAGGTAGAAGAGAAAGGAGCATAAGGTAAGGGAGGTATGAGAGGGAAGGAAAGAGAGGATAGGAAAATGGGAAGTAGGGATAGCAAGGAGAAAGGAAAGTAGAAGAGGAGGAAGGAGAGGTAAGGGGAAGAAAGGAAAGCAAAGGGAAGGGGAGGAGAAGGGAAAGGAAATATGAGGGAGGGATAATAAGGGTTTGGCAAAGGGAGAGGATAGTAAGGGAAGGTAAGGGAAAGAAAGGAAATGACAAGGAAAGATGGGGTTGGGTAAGGGGAAAGGAAGGTAGAAGAGGGGAAGTGAGCAAAAGGTGAGGTAAGGGAAGGGGTAGGAATGAATAAGGGCTTTGTAGAGGAAAAGGAAGGTAGGAGACGGGAAGGGAATAAAAGTTAAGGAAAGGAGGGTAAATGGGTAAAGAGGTGCAAAAAAAAGAGGGCTTGGCAAAGAAATAGGACAGAAGAAGGGAAGGTAATGAACGGTAAAGGAAGGTAAGAAAAGGAAAGGGGGAGGAAGGAAGGAAAGGGAAGGGAAGAGGGAAAGGAAATACGAGTGAAGGAAAGTTTAGTTTGGGCAAGAGTAGAGAAAGGTACAAGAGAAATGGGACGGAAAGGGAAGAGAGGGAAAGGAAGGAAAGGACGTGCGAGGTTTAGGCAAATGAAAGGAAGGTAAGGGAAGGGAAGTTATGACATGTAAGGAAAGGGAGGGAATGTAAACGTGAGGAATAGTATAAGGTGACAGGAGGATAGGTGATGAATTGTCCTCCACACCATGTATATTACGTTCGTGTATGTATTGCCAGATCTATGTAGTCAATGGATATGTGTGTGACTACATGTATAGGTAACAGCACACTAGGCTAGTATGCTACTTACTTTTGCTATTTCGTTTTGAGTAGAAACTATTTCGGCAATATTCTAGACTTCGTAAGAACATCTCAACAATGTGTCTTAAGTGTAAAGTGGGCCCTACACGGTCAATATTATTGTGCAATATTTTGCTATTGTACAATATTATTGAAGAAGCACACGTGTTTGGCCTATAGCACATTTGATATCTTCAATATAACATGTTATTCTTCAGTACCATTCCTACAGCGTTGATAATATTGTACAATTGCGCAATAATATTGATCGTGTAGGGCCCACTTAAGGGCAAGATGTGTGCGTGCGTATGTGTGTGTATGTTCAACATTATTTAGCTTCTAGTTCATCATTCATTTTCTTATATGATTCAAGAGTAATTTGACATTTAGAAAAATGAAAAAAATCGTAAACGAAGTCGTTTCTACTCGAAGTAGCAAAATTAAATGGCATGATAGCGAGAAATGCTTAGTGTGCTGCCACCTGGCAGTGTGTACATGTGTTATTTGTAGGATAAACTATCATTACTCACAGGGTTCAGTGTACTGCAGAGGAAAAACGTATATGATAGGAAAAATAAAGAATTAAAAATTACTTGCATAAAGAGCGAATAGGAAATATGATACGACAAGAACCGGAAGATATGATAAACAATACGAAAAGAATTAAAAACAAAAGGAAATAAAAAAGAGAGGGAGAGGGGGAAGAAGGAAGGGAAAGAGGGAGGGAAGGAGAGAGAGAGAGAGAGATGAATAGGAATAGATATAGGAGAGTAAAGGAACAGAAAGATGAAGATGATTCTGTGGTCAAGGTCTAAAGAGAGCAGATTTTCTATCCTATCTTTAGCTTTTGTTTGAGAGAGATAAATTTCCAGGTAATGGACAACGGGAAATATCTGGATGGAATCCAGACGTATGGCGCAAAGGAAACTGAAAACAAAGAGAACAAACTAATAATAGCCATAACAGATAACCATGTCTACACTGTATCAACTGACAATATAATCATATTGAAAAGTTACCCACCGCAAATTCAAGAAACTAGACTAACGTAACGTGGTAGATCTTAGTGACACAAAACAAAACAAAAAGAAAACGTCTTTGGACGAGTAAAACAATATTAGCAAAGAATAGAAAAATAAACGAGCGGTAGGTTCTTCCTCGTCGGCTCCTGGGTTATGAATGACCTTACCTGGCGCCAAATGTCAAGAGGTCATGTAGGGTCGTCGGGTCAAATTTGGTTGGTGGGCTTCGAGGTTATGTATACGACCTAAGATGTCTAGAGATAATTTCCCATTTCTATTTATCCGTCTACCAATCTTCTCTATCCATCTATCAATCTGACTGTTAACCTACCTAACGACATAACCTACCACTGACAGAGAAAAGGCTATGTTGATGGTGAATTTGCAAAAGAGCAACTCTTAGACAACCCCTAGGATCCACATTCTCTTATTGTTTTATTTCACTTTTTATTTTATCTTATCTTGTTTTATCTTTATTTTATCTCATGTTATTTCTTTTTAGTCGGCTATTCAGCTGATGTAAATTCATCTTTGTTGCGATAATGAGAAATTCCCTTTCCATTCCGTTATCGTCATAAAAATAATCCTTTGCCCTTATGAAAATCACTAAAACAATAATAATGATAAATAAATAAATTAATGGAAAATGAAAAATAAAATTAATCCATTTTACTTCCAGTTACTGCACTCCTATTGTGACTTTGCCTCTTTTATGTGGTATTTTAACCAAGGATAAAAACATTGGTTATTGCCAACGACGTTCTGTCACTCCCTTGCTCGTATTGACGTTATCTAGTTGATCACAACTGTTGTTATTTATGGACTAGTTTATTCGCTCTTCTTAGTGAATGATCGTAGATACCCATAACTATGTTTACACTCAAAATTTATAGCTATTATTTTTTTCATTCCTCCACACAAAAAAAAATCCACATGTTTCTTACCATTTTAATACAAGCTTTACTAAAAGTTACCATCCAACAAACCATTTTTCAATATTTCTCCTTTTTTAATTCCTCGTATGTTCTATTTCCGCACCTAATTAATGAGTTCTTCTTAAATTTATCTTTGACGAGATTCCCACTTAAGGATCCCTTTCTTTCCATTTCTATGAAAACTGATTTTCTTTCATAATGTAAGGAAAACAAGAATGGTATGAAATGAAGCATTAAGAAGACATTTTGAAAAATATAAATAATATAAAAAATGGCTAAAATACCAGAATTGTATAAACATTCTTAACCCGTATATTGGTAAACATGTGCAAAATACCGAAAATAGGCGAAAATCAATGAAAAATTATAAATCGTGAGATGGAATAGATGTATAGCTGAACGAAACCAAAAGGGAAATGTCAAGAATTTCTTGGAGAATGCGAAAATAGAAGGAATCATTGTTGGGAAGAATAGACTAAAGAATAAAGTTGATCAGAACAAACTTGAATTATTTAAAGAGGACCAAAAAGAAGGATTATATTATTTCTAATATCTAAGGACCATATGAGCGGGTACTATTTATTAGTATTTTTTAAGAAAAAGCTAGAATGAATAAAAAAAGAATATTAATAAAAAATAAATTGATAGATGTGTAACTAGATAAATGAGTAGACAAATTAATAAATCAACAAATAAGTAAATATATAAACAAATAAAAAGGTAGACCCATCATCCAAACAAGACCAGAAGAAGAAAAAAATTAAAAAGAAAAAAACAACAAACAGAAAACGAAAAACGTCATCAAGAGGAAGGAGGAATGAGACCGTGAGCAGGGCAAGCGAATCAGGGAGTGAACTCTGGTATGCTAATTCGAACCGAAACCAAAATAGAATCCGGAGCCCCTAAATGAAGCATTGAATCACCTTTAGAATTTCAACATCGCCTTAATGTCTCAGCCACTTATCTGAATGTGGCCACCATTACTTTGAGGCTTCTTGCTGGAACCGCGTCTCCTCCTATTATCTCCGTTTAGCTTAAAATGTCGAGGGTATTTCACTTGTATAAAAAAATCATCTACTGGCACGCAAAAGAACATGAGAGTAATCACACACACACACACACACACACACACACACACACACACACACACGAATTTAAGAGCAAACTAAATACTGCGAAATACAAAGACGGGATACTACGAGCGTAGCTCCCTTTCCCGTAAGATACAACTAGGTAAATACACACACACGCGAGCGCGCGCGCATACACACACACACACACACACACAAAACACTAAAACAAACAGACACACACACAAAACACTAAAAAACAAACACACACACACACACACACAAAACACTAAAAAACAAACACACACACACACACACACACACACACACACACGCTGCGAACCGGCACGCAAAAAAGCATGAGAATAATTACACACACACACACACACACACAGTGGTTCTCGCCTGCCACTGTGGCGGTCCGGGTTCGAATCCCGCCCAGGGCTGAAATAATTTCAATATCGCTGCGCTGCGGGTTGTTACTCAAACTCTCGTGGGCGGGTAGTTGGGTTTGTGCGTGCAAGGTCACAGTATTACCCATAGGTTATACGAGTTCTGAGCTCTCATCTGGGAGGTTAATAACTCGATCACGAATCCAACACGTGATCCAAGGCCATGGTGAATCTCACACACACACACACACACACACGCGCGCGCGCGCACGCACGCACTATATATAGCCGGCCACTATGAGCATAGCTCTTTCCGCAAAATACAACTAGGTAAACACACACACACACACACACACACACACACACACACTGCGAACCGGCACCCTACCTGTGGGCAAGGAGTCGTGTACCTGTGTGTGTGTGTGTGTGTGTGTGTGTGTGTGTGTGTGTGTGTGTGTGTGTGTGTGTGAAGGTCACAACATTACCTATACATCGGGCCACATAAAAAAAAAATCTGAGTTCTCATCGGAATTGATAACACCGGTCGATCACGAGTCTAACACTTAATCCAAGACCACGGTGGTGGACTCTACACACACACACACACGCGCGCGCTTCAACACGTACAGCAAATCCAATACCCACAAACCTTTAAAACGTATCAATAATAAAAAAAAAAAATTGCAAGTCGATTAACTGCATTAACCAATACAATATCTATGATTGTTGGACGCGAAAGTTGATTAATTACATTAGTAAACAGTACTTGTCATTTTTGGGACTCACCAAGAGACGAGGGCTTTGAAAAGGACCACTTCGCTTGTGACTCTGAGAGGTTCTTGAAGAAGTCTGTGCATCACTTCTGGTGTGAGTTCCAGCAGTGCGGAGGACAAGAGCACCGCGTTCCCGTTGTCTCTGAAGACCTGTTATAAGAACATAAGAATGAAGGAGATTGTAAGAGACCTTAAGGCCTACACTAGGCAGTTACATGTCCATTACCACCTACCGTTCCATCCATAAAGTTATCTAAACTTAAGGCAACATATGAAGATAATGAAGGAGACTGCAAGAGACCATAAGGCCTACACTTGGCAGTTCCATGTCCATTGGCACCTGTCATCCCCATCCGTAAGGTTATTTCAACTTCTCGTAAAACAACCGACATTTTCAGCGCTCACAACATGGTTACTAATTCTACTCCATTCATTAATCACGCTATTGGTAAACCAGTTCTTGCCTATTCCCTTCTTAATATAAATTTGTCCAATTTGAATCCGTAACTGCGAGTCCTGTCATGTTGTCTTGATATGATGACCTTATCTACACAACCCTTGTTAAAGCCCTTGACCCACTTCAACACATCTTACATCGTGAGAAGAACATATGAATATGTATTAAAGGTAGTTTGTACTTGGCTAGTAAATATGTCTGTGATGAAGGCGGTGGTGGTGGTGATGATGATGATGATGAGGAGGAGGAGGAAGAGGATCGTGATGTGCTAACGTCACGACGTCAGAGCATATATATATATATATATTAGTATATTTTGGCAGTAAATTTTCTTGTAGACATGTCTTGTTAAAGACCAATGCTAATTCAGTTTCAACTATCTTCTTAGTTGTTTTTTCCATTCTTCTTATATGTTTCTTATAGTCCAGGGGTAGATTAAACACAAGTCTACCGAGATCCATGGTATATTGACACTAATTATATAAGTACAATCGCAAGCTTTCGGTTGTTACATACAACCATCTTCAGGCAGATAAAATGACAGGAAAAGGTCCATGTCAATTATGCTATGGAGTTACAAAATGACAAGGCTTTATGGTTCCAGTGAGGTGGAATTAGGAGAGGTTCGGGACAGATCATAATGACTGCGAGGGTGGGAAGCTGGACGGTGAGGTGGAATTGGGAGAGGTTCGAGTCAGATTATAATGACTGGGTGGGGGGAACTGGACAAGATGTCCGTTGATGAGGGAAATTTGGTCATGGTGTGCCGGATTCTTTGTTTAAGAGTAAGGTGCCTAATGTGTTTGTTTGTATGTTGATGATTGGTGTGTGTTGTGAAATGTAGACTTTCTCCAGGATGTGTAGTTTTTTGTGATTGTTACAGTGTTTGAGTATTTTGGTATTGTTAACTAGGTCTTGTCTTGTTGGATTTCTGTTGTGATATTGAGTCATATGTTTCCGTATGCTACCATCGCGGGCATGCATTGTGAGCCTTCGGCTAAGTGAAGTAGTGGTAACACCAATATAATTCATGTTAGGCAGAAGTTTGCAACCTTCTTCGGAGCAGGAGTATTGGTATACCACATTCGCTTGCTTTAGGGTGTTGTTATCTTTTGTCTGGTTATTCTTCATGAACAGGCTAGAGACGGTTGTGTTTTTGTAGTATATAATTATGGCTAATTTTTCTTGTGGGTTGATACATGTGACATTCCTTGTGATGATTTCTTTTAAGACTCGTTCGTCAGTTTTATATGCGGGTGTCATTTGATTCTTAAAGAAAATTTTGTGTATAGTCTGTGTGGGTTTTTGTTCCTGTTGAGTTTGGGTACGTGTCAGAAAGAGGTTGATTTCTTTGTCTATGATAGTGTTTGAGTAATTGTTGTTGATGAGTATCTGTTTCAGTCTCAAGAGTTCTGTGTGAAGTATCCATTTGCAGAGTACAGTTTAAAGATTTATTATCATTAAAATATAAAATGCAGGTATAGACTTCGTTTCCAATTAAGAATAGCACTTTAGTTTTACTTTTGAATAAACGCCAATTGAATGTTAATGCATTTTCTAATTCTCTAACAACCCTAGAATTTTATTAGCTAGAAACAAAATTAAATTTTTACAGTCATATATATCCTTGTTTCCTAAACTTCTAACTGTTCCTCAATGCGCAACTAATTAATTCTAGAAACTTGAAAAGTCTGTTGGGTAATTTCTAGGTTTCTCTCATCACCTCAGGCAAGCTGGATTACATCCGTGGAGGAAGTTAGGAAAATTAAGCTCTTCTTGGGTTAGGACTTAGAGGAATTCTGAGATTCATTCTTCTCTGATAACGAAAATATCGCAAAACATTATTCTAAATGTGTATGTTTGCTTACAATTATGTCTGTTCGCCTTTGCGTGTTTATGTATGTGTGGGAATTTGTGTGTGTATGTGTATATACATATGTGTGGGAATTTGTGTGTATATACATTGTGTGGGAATTTGTGTGTATGCATATATAAATATATATATATATATTTAATTAGTAATGTCAATTTATTATTATTTACCTGTTTGTTTACTATTTAACTATACCTATGCATTTATTTGATTTATTATTATTTGTATTATTATAATTTTTATTTATCATAAGTTTTTCTCATCCGACCTAGTTATGGATCAAAAGGTCTCTTGTCGGCATGCTCCGCCTTTGTAATCCTTTGTATTATGTATAATATATATATGTGTATGTATGTCTGTGTACATGATTCACCATGGTCTTGGACCACGTGTTGGACTCGTGATCGACATCTATTTCCCTCCCGGAAGAGAGCTCAGAGCTCATAGATGACCGATCTATGGGTAATGCTGTGACCTTACCCGCACACACACACAGGATTACAAAGGCGGGGCATGCCGACAGGAGACCTTTTGGTCCATATCTAGGTCGGATGCGAAAAAAAATCATAATAATAAAACACACACGCACAACTCCAATGCTCATAGGGTCCCGTCAATTTTCCTTCATGGATCCTAGTGTATGTATGTGCTATGTGTATATATCAGAATATTCACCATAGGCATATAGAAGCTATATAGAGGTTATTGCGTTCAACCAGAGGAAAGTCTAAGAAAAAAATGTAGATAAGTAAATAAATAGATTAAGAAATAGAAATACAAGAAAGCGTTAGTGGAAATAGAAAAGAAACTAATTAGACCTTTGCGCCAAGGGAGACTGAACAATAGAATGTGATATTTGTGGCTGAAATTAGATTCCGTTGAAGAGATACCCTAGAGAGGCGAGCAAATACCAGAGGATAAAAACTACACCAAAAAGTGAAAAAGTTGAAGAAAAAAAAACGAAGAAGAAAGGGGAGAATTACCGGAAGGGAGGGGAGGAGGAGAGAGGGGCAAAGGGAAGGAAGGAGTGAGGGGAAAGGGGAAGTGGGAGGGGGTGAAGAGGGGAAAGTCTTTAATTCCACTTCACTATAATTTGAGAATAATATGTAATCGAAAAAATATAATTTGCTAATTTTTGTTTTCTACTGTTTTTGAGGACAATGGTGTAGTTCTCAATGACCATTCGTCACAAAAACGCTTTTCAGTGGACTGAAGATGTAATGGCTATGTTCATTTCTACTATAGCTGAATCTGTACTTGAAGAATTCGGTGGAAATGCTGGACATGGGTTACTCATCAGTGTAGAGTGAAGGCAGAAATTGGATAGAAAGGTTTTGTTGCATTTGTTGGAGAATATATATATGTGTATATATATAGTGTGTGTGTGCAGGTGTGTATATAATATATATATATGTGTGTGTGTGCGTGTGTATATATGTATATATACATACACGCATATATTTATATAATTATATAATATACACGTGCAGGTCAGGGTTCGAATCCCTTGGCAGGGCTTCTAAAAATGTTCAGTCTGTCTTAAACACAAACACACACACACACACACACACATATATATATAAGGGAAAAAATACCTTTTTTTTCCAGAGCCTTTTTTCAATTTCACCAGAGCCATTTTTTTTAATTACCAGAGCCATTTTTTATACTTCCAGAGCCATGTTTTTGCAGGTTCGATTTCCTTCAAACTATTGGAAGGCTAACTCGTTACTCATGTCGGAGCGAGTTTGCATATGTATAGTGTACGTATGCATGCGGTGATGTGGTATTGGGTATGGTGCATTGTACATGTAGTCAGCGCGTTGATTGGGCAGCTAGCTGCATGCAACCAATGAACTTCCCTTCGTACAGGTACCATGCAATTCAAAACTAGCGACATTATGTAGCACGATATTCGTGTAGTCTAATCAACATGTACTAGTATACGCGCGCATGCAGCTGATACGAAGCTAGGCTAGGTAAGCCATTGAACTCTAGCAGCGATACTGCGTACACATATGTACGTACATCAACAAATTAAAATTGATTGATGCGTTGCGTTTATATTATCGATTGATAATGCAATGATTGATCACGGTTAAGTTGTGTTTGCTCTGATCCTTTCATCAATGGTGATGGGATTCCGGGATTGTCAAATGATGGATAATGCACGAAAAACGTTGAATCTTGCCGCGGGAGCGATTTTTTTGTGGGGGATCGCTCCCGATATTGGATTTGCGAGAGCGACATTGGAACTTCCCCAGCGAAATCGCTCGTCGCTCCCGTGTATTTTTTTTTTAGCTGATATATATATATATATATATTTATTATATATATATATATATAATATATATATATATACACACACACACCCATATAGAAAAGAGAATAATAGGAACAAGGAAAGGTCTATCGTGACCTGCTCAACACAGATGATCAGTATACAATCTCCATGACCGTCGCGCAGAGGATTCGAACCACTGCCAATAGACCCAAGAGAGTCCACAGCACCCGCCTTTGAGAGTGTATGTTTGATGTCGCTGTCCACTAGCGAATTATTCACACAGATGATCAGGTTACAAGTCTACCACAGATATTATCCAATTTGTATAATCCCATACTTGTATTCATATTGTTCTTTAAAGTACTTTTAATATCACATGGTTCAATAATATTCCTCTCCAAAATGTTCTTACATAAGACTTTTTTTCACTTCCATGAGACTTAAATCACTACCTCATATTTCGTATTTTTAGCATTTTTGCCATTTAAATTGTCTTTAAAAAGAACATGGTAAAATTCTAATGATCAAAAACTCACCTAGTGTCAGAGAAGGGTGCGTTTATAGCATCCCATGTAAACACTGATTTTAAATGTATTGGCCAAATTGGTAATTTTTTAAATTTGAGGATAAGCCAGAATAAATATAGTATCAGAACAGGGCAAATATCAATTGGGTTTGTGTATATGAGGGAGTTTAATCACAGCATTGATTGGAATAATCTAAAAACTGTCTTAAATAAAAGCATTATGGAATTATGTAAATCGGATAATTTCGTTAATAAAAAAGTTGTCGGTGGTAAATTTGTAACCTTAATCATCTGTGTTGAGCTGGTCATGATGGACCTTTCCATGTCCTTTTTATCCTTTTTTCTGTATGTGTATATTGTCCTTGTTCTCTGTATGTATTGTACCCCTGAAGAGGTCTTGAATAGACGGAAACGTTCAGTCACCAATGTTTTCATTTTCCCATTTTTCATATATATATATATATATATATATATATATATTTTGGTAGGAGGCCATGTTGTATACATGATTTCAAGAAGTCTACAGCGACAATGGCGTTGTTGAGTTTATATTGGAGCTTTAATTTCTCTCGTGCAACAAGTTTCTGTGTTGGTTCCAAATAGCTGAGAAGGTGTCCAAAAGACATTAGGTGCGGTTTTCTCATTTTAATTTCTCCGATACGTATTTCGACCTTACTCAGTCATCCTTAGGGAGGGAGTAACAATGGTTGGTGATTACATGGGTTTAAATACAGGCTGTACATTGGCCGAACACTGGGAGAGGTCATTTCCTGTAGCCGTGATCCGTAGCGCTGCGTACGTGGAAGTAGCAACTTCCTTGTGGATTGTGGAAAGGGGTGTTATTGTTTGTTATGTGCGTCTACTGCTTGGGAGTGTGGTTGTGGGCATGAGTTGTATGTTAATGGAAGGTTTCTCGATGTATATGTTCACTGCTTCGGCCATCTTAAGGCGAAGGGGGTCATGAGCTTTGTAGATTATTTTAGTGTTTGTCTGGTGATGGTGGTTTTGTGTTTTTGTCATGTGTGTTTTGATGGCGCCATTCTGGAGGTGGTATGTGAGTCTTTTGGATAGGGTCATAGAAGTCATGCCAATGTATGAGGAGGTGCGGTGCTGACAATCACCGACAGGGCAATCAAACTTATACACGACGTTGACTTCTTGTAGAGGAGGGTTGGGGGGCTGGCTGTTGTTCTTCATAACCAGGGTGTGTGTTTTGGAGGTTTTGTAGTATACGATTAGGCATATCTTAGTGTCTGGGTTGTTGGGTCGAATGTTACGTGTGATAATATTTCGAAGTGTTCTTTCGTCTTCTTTGTAGCCGGTGTTCATATGTCCTTTGTAGTACAGGTCCAGTGTTGTTATATTGGTGTTGGTTGGGCGGTAAAGGAGTTCATCTTGTTTTTGATCATGGATTCGATGGAGTGTTGTGGATAGCCGTTGTTGACGAGTAGTGTTATACGTTGGAGTTTGTTATTCGTAGTTTTCCATGTACTGCTGTGGGAGAAGGCTCGGTTCACTAGTGATCGGATGACGCTTTGTTTGTAGCGTATCGGAGAAATTAAAAAGAGAGAACCGCATGTAATATCTTTTGGACACCTTCTCAGCTATTTGGAACCAACACAGAAATTTGTTGCACGAGAGAAATTAAAGCTCCAATATAAACTCAACAACGCCATTGTCGCTGTAGACTTCTTGAAATCACACACACACACACACACACATATATATATATATATATATATATATATACATATATAATTGTGTGTGTGTGTGGAAGGGAAGCATATGGTTATATATATATATATATATATATATATATATATATATATATATATATATATATGTGTGTGTGTGTGTGTGTGTGTGTCATATGACATCCATACAAGTCATTTATATATTCAAGTATATGAGAATATATGGTCACCCATTCTCAAGAACACGCTCAGGTCTTGTATACATCACCCTCCCTCCTAAAAAAGAAAGTCAAAATTCCGTTCGTATGCATGGCCTGTCTATCCCTTCTTCCACATTTTGTTAAGCTCAACAGGTACATCTGCACACAACGCTTTCCATTTTTCTCTTTGTAGATTCATGGACTCACGTAGTAGAACTCCTTCCTCAAATTCCTCCCCCTCCTATTTCCACCCTCCACCTCCCCTCCTCCTCTTTCCACCCTCCACCTCCCCTCCTCCTCTTTCCACCCTCCTCCTCTTTCCACCCTCCACCTCCCCTCCTCCCCTCCTCCCCTCCTCCTTTTTCCACCCTCCAGCTCCCCTCCTCCTCTTTCCACCCTCCACCTCCCCTCCTCTTTCCACCCTCCACCTCCCCTCCTCACCCCCTCCCACCCACCTCCCCCCCCTCCCCTCCCCCACCCTCCACCTCCCCTCCCCACCCCTCCCCCTCCACCCCCCCCTCCCCTCCTCCACCCTCCCCCTCTCCCCTCGCCCACCCTCCCCTCCCCCTTCCTCCCCTCCCCTCCCCGCCTCCACCTCCCCTCCACCCCCACCCCCTCCCCTCCTCCTCTTTCCACCCTCCACCTCCCCTCCTCCCCTCCTCCTCTTTCCACCCTCCACCTCCCCTCCTCCTCTTCCCACCCTCCACCTCCCCTCCTCCTCTTCCCACCCTCCACCTCCCCTCCTCCTCTTCCCACCCTCCACCTCCCCTCCTCTTCCCACCCTCCACCTCCCCTCCTCCTCTTCCCACCTTCCACCTCCCCTCCTCATCTTTCCACCCACCACTTCCACCTTCCACAGATACAAATTCCTCCCCTTCCCACCCTGTCCTCCTTCCTCTTCTCTCACTTTCCTCCTCCCTATCCCCTTCCTCAACCGACGCCCCGATGCCCTCCCCCTTCACTCCTCTCCCCTCCCCTCCCCTCCCCTCCACTCCTCTCCCCTCCCCTTCACTCCTCTCCCCTCCCCTCCACTCCCCTCCCCTCCCCATCCCACCTCTCCCATCTCCCTCTTTCCACAGATACAAATTCCCCTCTCACCTCCCTCTCCTCCCTTCCTCTCCTCCGTCCTTTTTATATATATATATGTATATATATATATATCATTTATTATTATTATTATTATTATTATTATTATTATTCCTACTGCCTGACGCCCTGTCCCCTCCCCCTCTATCCTCCCTCCCTTCCCCGTCTCTCTCCTCTCCCCTCCCCTCCCCCTCTTCCTTCTCTCCCTTCCATTTACCCTCCCCTCCTCCCTCTCCCTCCCCTTCCCCTCTCCCTCCCCTTCCCCTCTCCCTCCCCCTCCCCTTCCCCTCTCCCTCCCCCTCTCCTCTTCACGCCCTCCCCCCTTTCAAAGAGACAAATCCCCATTCCCGTCCCTCTCCTCCCCTTCCCCTCCTCTCCTCTCCCCCTTCCACTGATACAAATTCCTTCCCCTCCCTCTCCTCCCTCCTCTTCCCTCCCTCCACAGACGCCCCGATGCCCTGCCTTTCCCCCCTCTCCCCCGTTCCCACCTCCCCCCTTCCACAGATACATACATATTTCATCAAAGCCACATGATACTCAAGCCAACATCAAAGGCGAAAGAGCTCTCCGTCCGTTCCCCCCCCTCCACCCCCACCCCTTGACGTTTCCGCCATCTCCCTTTCTTTTCCTGCCTCGTCTCCTTGCTTGTGTCCTTCCTCCAGTGATACTTGTTCTGTCTCTCTTCTCCGATCCCTTTGCTTTAGCGTGTCCCGACGTTGTCCTACCGTGTTTTTTTTTTTTTTTTTTTTCCTCCTTCCTCTTCTTCTTTTTCTTTTTCATTTTCTTTTTCTTTTTCTTCTTTTTCTTTTTCTTCTTTTTTCTTCTTTTTCTTCTTTTTCTTTTTCTTTTTCTTCTGTCATTCTTGCTTTTGTCTTGTTCCCCGATTTACGACTATATCCAATCTGTCTCCATTTTTTCTTGTCTGTCCATTCTTATCTTCTTCCTTTTTAGAAATATTTCCCTTTCCTTCCCAATATAATAGAAATAAAAGTAATGATAGAATTAGTAACAATGACAACAGCAACAACGACAAATAACAAATACGTATATACAGGTTGTTCAGAACTTTGAGTGCATTTGAGAGTACTACTGTGAGCACCTTTTTCTAACACGGTTTTCTTCCTAAAAATTTTTGAGTGCGGGACAGGCTAAAATTTGAATAATAAATTACTCTAAAAATGACGCCGGGTACGTATGTACATTAGGTTTGTATGGTTTGCATGTATGTATACATACCATACTGTATCTGTAATATATATATATATAATATATATATGTGTGTGTGTGTGTGTGTGTGATGAAATTTTTACTGGAGCTGATTTTAGAAAAGAACACGGAAAGAATCATTCTCATGTACTACATAAAAACACATTCATACACATGAGTGTAAACTAGGTATTAATATACAACTCTACAGTGGACCCAACATCTAAATCTTTAACATCTCTTCTTGTTTACCATCCAGATAAAGGACACAAAGGTATCCACAGGTCACATATACCCGTTTTAACTAAATAGACAATAACAGTATTTATATATGTGTGTGTATATGTATATATATATATATGTATATAATATATATATATATGTATATATATATTCTAGCGAAATGTAATAACATATTTGTATATCACACAAAGATCCCTCTGTCGGAGTGAAAAAAAATACTACAAAAATGGAAAACAAAATATTTTCCATTCTTCCAGTTTATATATGTGATATATGTATATATATATATAATATGCATGCATGCATGAGAAATCACATGAACTCCTGATTCGAAATGTCCAGGAAAAAAAAATTGATGACCGAGCGCTTTCGTCTATTTAGACATCCTCAGGGTACATACAGCGGTGAAACAAACATGAGTATGTATACAAAGTGGGTGGGCGATGGATGGGAACTGGAAAATGTTGAGGTAGTTTCTCGTGGTTAACACGTACCATTCGCGGCCCGGACGTTTGGTTAACAATAAAATGATCAAGTTTGTACATTCCTTGACTTAAATTGTTAACAAATGTATCTTTAATCAGACTGGATTCTATTATGTTTCTAGTCAAATATGACTTATTTCTAACATTTTCTCTGGCACCCTCCAAATTAATGCAGTGATTAAAATCCCTAAATGAACAAATATAGCTTTAGACATTTGACCACTCTTGACCGTATACTTGTGTCGTTTTAATCTTAATTTTAATTATTCTTCCAGTCTGACCAATATAGCATTTACAATTTATACATGGAATTGGATACATCCTTCCTCCATATCAGGAGAGTTTTTTTTATTAAAAGGCTTCTAACTGTATTGGAGTTCTTAAATGCTACTTGAATGTTGAAAGTCTTAAAAATACGATATCACAAAAATTGAAGTCCGTGCCTTCTTCAAATTTTCGGGATAAAAAAGTGAATTTGATCGCCCTATACCGGTGAAATGGAAATACTGTTAGATCACTGCTGTGGGAAAATGAGGTTTGTGTGTAAAATCCATAGTGTTAAACTTGACAAAGTTTGACAATTAAAAAAAAAAAAAAATGGACTGAATATGCCAACCCAAATTTTGTGATTAACTTGTCTGATAAACCCTTATGTGATGATGCCAAGTGTGCATTGGGTTTTGGACTTAGTTTTGCTACATCTAAACAGGTAGACAAACTTGATCATTTTATGGTTAAAATAGAAGTGGACCAAAGATCCGTGGCCGCGAACGGTATGGTTAACCACGAGAACTCCCTCACAACCTTTTCCTGTTCCCATCCATTGCCTTCCACTTTGTATACGAGTATATAATCTTTGTTTCACCCTGAGGATGTCTAAATAGACGAAAGCGCTCGATCATCAATTTATTAATTTCTTTAGTGGTTTTTCTGCATATATATATATATATATATATATATATATATATATATATATATATATAAGTAAACTTTAGGAGCAGGTTTTCATTGATACATTTTCTCTTAAATATCACAGCATATTCACCGTTGGTGATCTTTTTCTTTAGACTTTCTATTCTCACTATTTTCTTCTCTGTGAACGGGAGAGAATGCATAATATTACCGAACGGATATAAAAACTAACACATTACGACGTTTCGCCTATATCTCAGGCATCTTCTGATAAATTTATTGTCTAAAATATATACAATGTTTTTAAGTATTAAAATTGTTACATTTGGAAAGGTAATGGCTCCAAGGGTGTTCGGACGCGTCATCGTCTTGGCGTGATGTGGGATGCCCCGAATAATTCCAAACTCCCACACATATTTTGTTGAATATTAATGAGTGGCATATTGTTTCTTATCAGTACTGCTTCTAAACATTAAAGTTTTATTTTGTCGTTGTTCTTGGGTTTTATTATTGTGCTTGTGTTCAGTTGATCCCGTGATATTTTGGTGTTGTGCATTTTTGTGATGTTTGATTTTATTGCTCCATTTTGCATGTGGTATGTAAGCCTTTGTGATAATGTTGGTGTTGTGTGACCAATGTACTACTCATTGCAAAGTGCACCGTCTTTGTTTAAATTACATGAGTACTTGTACACAACATGAATTTGTTTCAATTTGTTGTTGCTGCCATGTTGTCTTTCATCACCAGAGACGAGGTTCTGGGTGTGCGATAGTAAATGATCACGTTAAGTTTATCCACTTGTTTTCGGGATTTGCACTTATGTATTATATCTCTTAATGCCTTTTCATCTTTTTTATAAGCATAAGACATTGTATTTTGATATGTTTAAACTACTTTTCCTGTGATCATTATGACTTGTGTTCGTGTTGGCTTTTTCCATATTATTCTTTATGGATATATTTCATGGCAAACCCAATTAGAACAAATTTTGAAAGCTCTTGAAATATATGCTCGTATCACACTGGTTTTGTATTTTGAAGGGCACTCGTTCAAGCCATTTAAACACCTTCCGAGTTACTCGGTTTTCTATAAACACTTGTGGTGAATGCGCCCTCTGAACCATTCACCCACACATCTAAAGATGGTATTTTATTGTTAACGCTCTTCTCCTCGGTGAAATGTAGGCAGGAGTTTTCTTCCATTTTCTTAAGACATTCCAGTTGTTCCTCTCCTACATCGACGAAAATGTTGTCTACATATCTAAAATACATTTTAGGTTTCCGATCTAAGGTATCGTGGACGTAGTTCTCAACATGGCACATGTATGCTTGGGCAAATAAAGAGCTCAGGGGACTAGGACTACCCATACCAATGCCATCTAAAGGGTACTTCTTTAGTACAAACCCGTAGCACGTCGAACGAGACAAGGCATCTTTGGTGGTGGTGGGGGGGGGCAAACGTTCATTGTTTAAAACGTTTTGTATGATGATCTGTATAATTTCTTCTGTAGGAACATTAGAGAATAAACTTTCAACATCTAGAGATGCTGGGATTCCTTGAAGGGTTGTATTTCTGAGTAAATCTACGAATTCGTCAGTAAAGCGGTGTGTGGAGATGGTGGACTATGGACTACCTTAGACAGATCACCCACTCGGGCGAGATCGGTAGTTGTAGGAGGGGAAGAGATGTCTCTATGAAAATGAAAAGACAGTTGTGTATATAAGAGATCTATTGCCACCGGGCGATCATGGATATTTATTTCGTGGGGTCGTTGCTTTGGCGGGGTGGGAATGGATGGAGTGATCAGTGATCAGTTGTTAAATTGCTTTGCTAGCTGATAGGTGGGAGTAGGTATTTGTGAGATAATGGGTCTTCATTTGTGTCCCGGTTTACGAGTTTTCATATTTCCATAAAAATATCCTGGTTCTTAGTGACCTTGCAGTTGAAGAAATTTAACGCCACTTGCTGCATTTTTCTGGATTTCGTCTGTGAGGTTCTTTATAACATGTAAAAATTTGGATGGTTCCTGTAATAAACTCTCAACTTTGTCTATGTATCCGAACGTTTAAGTATGCCCTACGTATTACTATATCCTTGGCTGCATGGTGTAACTTGGCTGTGAGCATGGAACCGCGTCCGTATGCTCTGTTTAGTACCTTCGGCTTGTTACTGTTCTTTCACATCAGGATTAATGTTAATCTTGCCTCCCTTGTGGAGTTCACACGAATTCCTGTATAGAAGTTCCAGTTCAGCTGTTTTCTCGGCTTTCTTGAATCGGGGTGTGTAAGTGCACTTTAATCCTAAGTTGAGGAATTCCTTCTGGTTGTCCGAAAGTGGGTAGTCCGGAAGGTTGACAAACTCGACAGTTCTCTTTGGAAGCAACGTTTTGCTTCCGTGTCGACTTAGCTTCTCAATCTTGTCACGTAGATGTGTGTGTTTGTGTATGTATAATTTTATATGTACACGTGTCTATATATACATATGTATATATATATATATAATGTGTGTATATATATATATAATTGTGTGTGTATATATATACATATGTGTATATATTTATATATATAATGTGTGTATATATATATATATACATATATATATATATGTATATATTATATATATATATATATATATGTATATATTATATATATATATATATATATATGTATATATTATATATATATATGTATATGTATATATTATATATATATATATAATATATATATATATATGTATATATATATATATATATAATGTGTGTATATATATATATATATATATATACATATATATATGTATATATGTATATATATATACATATGTATATATATATATATAATGTGTGTATATATATATATAATTGTGTGTGTATATATATACATATGTGTATATATAAAACTGAGGGAGACACCATCTGCTTATGATGCTCACATTACAAAAATCATGCCGAGGAAATAGTGTTCCACTGTCTCCCACAGGTGCATTATAGACAAGGTACACACTATCTTTAGAAAGAGCTTTAATGTTCTTAGTGTTGGCCATAGCCGGCTTTATCAAGGGTGTTGCAGACCTTTTTGGGTTTGTTTGCACGTACGTATGTATTTAATGTGTTTGTATGTTTTAATGTGTTTTATACAAGTATGTATTAGATATTTATGTATGTACATATGTTTATTTGTATCATGTATCAGCTATGTATATGTGTATATATTATGTTTGTGTGTCTGTGTGTGTGTGTGCTTATGTATGTATCACTGTACGAAAGAAAATCAGAAAAGGACATTGTTACCGTGAAAAACGATAAAGAATTTGCCACCATTTACACGAGTATCAGTCATCATAACCATCATCATAATCATCATCACCACCACCACCATCATCATCATAATCATCATCATCATCATCATCATCATCATCATCACCACCACCAACACGAACACCATCACTACCTCTTCCTCCTCCTCCTCTTCCTCCTCCTCCTCCTCTCCCGTTGTATATTTCTCCAACTTTTACGCAAGTTTCCAATAATATTGAGCACTTCATAAAACCAACGGGCTTAGACTATAATAATGGAAAGGAAGTAAAACAAAATCAATAAGCAACATGAAATCAACTTTAACACTATTCCCGGTTGCCAATTTTTCATTTATTTTATTTCTATGGTTATTCTATTTTCTAGTGATCTGCCATAGCACTCAATTTTATTTCTTTTACTTCAATTCTTGAATTTATTTATTTATTTTTATTTATTTATTACGAGCCACCGGCAGTGCAGGTCCATGCTTTGCAGGGTCCTTGGCTCTCTTGTCTTTATTCAATGTCGCCAAAATGAGGGACAACCAGAAATTTTATGTTTTCATCTTCTCGTTTTTTGGAAGAAAAAAAAAACTGAAAATGACCAATGATCGGGCAAAATATATTTTACCACCCTGTTGACAAAATGTCATAATTTGTTTATTTTTTAGAAAAATAGGGATTTATGTAAATATTATTTTTCATATACATTAAGTTAACTGAATGGAATATCAGTCGTAATACATATGCAGATAATACCTCACAATGGTACGAGTTTACACTTAGTTTATATTTACTGTTACTCTAGGATAGAAACGCTAGAAAACAAGTACATTACAACAACAGTCCCTTGTTTACTGAGTGATACTTTTAGTTTTAGTCTGGCTCCTTTCACATGAATAGACGTCGTGCCTTCAAATAGTAATGTGTGTGTGTGTGTGTGTGTGTGTGGACGCTTTCACACGTCACGACCACAACCACATTTGAACGCGGCCATAAACATTCATGGTTATTCATTAATCATTTTATTTCGTTCATTTATTTAATTATCTATTTACGTGTTTGTTTATTTATTCATTTATCCATTTTTTTTTTCCTTTTTCTTTTTTCATATTTTGTCATTTTCTAAGCAACTTTAATCTTAATTTGTTCCCATTACCGGACACCCGAAACCAATTCTTCTTCCACTGTCCAAGCTTTCACGTTATGTTGACTATACATGTTTGGCTATAGCAGAGTCCTTTGTTATCGAATTCGGGACATAGCTCCTTTGTCCGCTTTTCTTCGCTTTGTTCTCGTTCCATTTATCATTTCGCAGTAATTGGTATGCGAGTCAATTACCAGTATATGATTGTATGTTTCTATATATTTTTTATTCTTGGGTTCCGCTTCCTGGGAAGAAGTAAATATTTGAAATATGTTACTGTGTTTGGTGTGTGTGAATATAGTGGTATGCATTTGCATCTACATACACAAACATACACACACACAGACATAACACAGGTATATACACACACGCAAAGGGAGTTATTGATGCATGGAGTAGTTTTGGCAGCGAAATGGTGATCACAGTATGGGATTGTTTAAGGACAGAATTAACCATTAGTAACGCTGAGACGGGGCTTTACGAGTACAGGTCTTATACTATATGCTACACTTAGGTCAATACACACACGCTCAATTACACGCACAAAGATGCGCGCATTCAGGCTTACGCATACACACGTGCGAAAGCGCTCGTGCAAACACACACACACACACACATGCACACACACGCACACACATACACACACACACACATACGCACACACACATACACGCACACACACATACACGCACACATACAATACACTTGTACAAAAGCGTACCCAGACTCCATACACATATGCAAAATCGCGCGCGCGCAAACACGTACACACACACACACACACACACACACACACACACACACACACACACACACACACACACACACACACACACACACACACACACACACAAGAGAACACAACCAACAACCACTCATACACATTCACACCGAGAACACATGGCCAGGCAAACTGCATTCCTTGTCAGAGAGGAACGCTTCAGTAGTCCAGCTTCCGCCGCCAATTTTCTCCTCTTTTCTCTGGTCTTCTTCTGTGCATGTTTTCCTTCCTATTACATTTTCCCCCACCAGTTCCCCCCTCTTCCCTGCTTCATCACTTGCTCCTTTATCCCCTCGTTCTTTATTGCATTACGTGACGCTGTTTTAAAGGTAGAGAAGATTCTTTTGTCCTCACGGTGATGTCTTAGGCGTGGAAGATGCTTCTGGTAAGGAACTTCATACAACGCATTCCGTAAGTAAACGTATGTCGTGAAATATGAATTTGTATGCTCCCTTTGAGTGTATGTGAATATATATATATATATATATATGTATTTGTGTATATGTATATATATATAAATATGTATGTGTGTATATGTATATGTATATATTATGTGTGTGTATGTGTATATGTATATATATTTATGTGTATATGTATATGTATTTATATGTATGTGCATATATATATATAATATATATATGTGTGTGTGTGTATGGACGTTTTGTATCTGTATCTCTACAATTGCTTTTGTAATATTCCCATTTTCAAGTTTAGTTTGAGTAATCCTAATTTTTCTTTGTCTCAAAAATTCACTTGCCATTTGTTATCAAAACTCTTATGTTTATCTAAAACATTAAGAGAAAATTCATGATTATTCACATTCTAAGTATGCATATATATCTATATTCTGTAACAAACGTAATTATGTTTCCATTTAAAACTATGTTTTTATCGTATATAAACTTAAGATAAAAGCCAAAAATAATTTCTTAAGATTTTTTAATAGTATCTTACTATTTTTTGAATTATGATTTAAATTCTATTCAGATACTTTGGCCTTTTTTGAATATATTTATTTATATACTTATACATCGTTAGTTTATAAACCAATAATGATGTGGAAACCCGGAATATAGAATGTATATCATATAAATAATTAGAAATATAAATTCCCATAATTATTAATTGGAATTATGTTTTACAGAAGCTAGCCGACTCAATGGTATAGGGCATCAGTACATTCGGAGAAGGTTGAGGGGATGGCGGTTCGAATCCTGCCACCGGCAGAATTAACGCAAGGGCATAGTATGTTCAATTCCACGCTACAAAATCCTCTGTAAGGGGCATCGTCCTAGTCTTCTGGTAAGGGGGAGGGAATTGTGACTAAGGCACATGATTACTCCAAATCAATCTTATTATATGTAAGAGATATCAGTATTACAGTATTTTTAGCTTAGCAAAAGAATGTGTAGTATAACTGATTTGTGCTTAGAAAGAAGAAAAATAATATAATCTGACATATTACGAGGAAATATGACCAAATAGTTCTATATGGCATTTCTTTATCACAATAAGGATTACCGAGAATGAATATCCTTGTCCGTGTGTGTATGTGTGTGATTCACCACCATGGTCATGGATTACGTGTTCGACTCGTGATCAACAGCTATTTCTCTTCCGGAAGAGAGCTCAGAGCTCGTATATGACCGATCTATGGATAATGCTGTGACCTTACATGCACACACATACCCAACCCCCGCCCACGAGAGTTGGAGTAACAACCCGCAGCGCAGCGATACTGAAATTTTCACCCCTGGGTGTGATTCAAACCGAGACCTCCGTAGTGGCAACCGGGAACTCTACCAACTGCGCCACGAGTTGTTTGTGTGTATGTGGGTGCGTGTATGTGTTTTTCTTTGTGTTGATATGTGTGAATGTTTGTGTATTTATCCTAATTGTAGTGTACAGGAGAGGAGCAACGCTCGTGGGGTCCTGTCTCTCCAATTATCATACATATCTTTGTGAGCATTTACATACACAGGCATGCTTGTGTCTGTTCAGGTATATATATATAGAAGCAAATTCTCAACAATACAATATGAACACTGCAGTATCCAATATCCACGTTGATGAATGTTCATGGGTCTTGATTTACGGATTAAAATTTTCGCTAAATGAGGATGATCAAACGCGAAATTTGTTGCATTACCAAGCACAATGAACCATGAATCATCAGCCAGAGTGATGGACGAGGTAGTTATCATAAGGAATTTAGCTAGAAAAAGGGAGATACTTAGGACCTGTTCACACTAGCGGTTTGAATTGTGCGGAAACCGCGAAGGTACCGCATAGTCAAGCAAAAACTGTGTGGTTGTATCTGAACGCCTCCATTTATTCGGATTGTGATTCAACCGCGGCGGCTGAAACCGCTAGTGTGAACAGGCCTTAATCTAAGCACGGAAGGAAGAACATAACAGGCGTATTTGAAAGAAAAAAAAAACGTTCAGTAGTGTATACGAGTTCAAATAGCCAAAGTATGTAAATAATCAAGTTTTCACACGTAACGCACACATATGTTAGCACCCTGTCAGGCTCAAACGATTGCTTAAATACACGCGTAGCAACGGCCGAAGCCGTCACCTTTGCCCTTGGAGGACCGTGGGTGCAGGTAACAGTCACTGATGGGAATCGGAGAGGAGTACGGGAATCGAAGCGGGATCGGCAAGCTTCCTATTACGCCACCAGCAAGGATGGAACTTGTCATGGTGTCTACACTGAACAACCCACTACTCAACCAACCATTTTTGTAATTACGTCATATATATATATATATATATATATATATATATAATATATAATTGCAAGAGAATAATATATATTTTTATATATTCAAATAGAATAAATAAAATTTTTGCTACCCATAAAAATATATTTTTTGGAAGAAGTATATACCAAGTGAGTTTATTCAACTGAATTGAATTCCTGTTCATCATGAGGTCTAAACAGGTTTCAGTTATTCTTTGTATAATATTCTTCACCTGCCGCCAGTTGAACTAATTCAACCGATGGAAATCCCTACGAGGGGAAATAGTTGACAACTCAATTAGGAATGGAAGCAAATGTAACTAGTTGTGAAAAAATAGATTAACACGAGATACAATTATCATAATGAAGTAAATGACCCTTGAGATATAAAAATAAAAATGCACAGATTATCTCAACAGGCATATAGGCATCATTTCTATATGAAATACACATACACACACACACACACACACACACACACAAACACATATATTATATGTATGTATACTGTATATATATATGTATATATATGTATATATATA
>NC_134796.1:59341569-59349069 GCF_046742065.1 Oratosquilla oratoria
TTCTCACATCAAATTATTCGAATATGTTCTTGTCTTTTTTAGGTGCGTTTTTTTTTTTTTTTTTCTGTTATTGCTTTTTTTATTCCTCTTGTTTCTCTTCCTCTTGTTTCTCTTCCTCTTCTCCCTTTTAGTTATTTTTATTATTGACTTCTCCCCTTTTTTTTTTTTCTATATTCCACTAATCTTCCAGCTTCTTATTTTCATATTTCCTTTTTCTTCATCTTACTTTACAAAGATTACAAAGGCGGAGCATGCCGACAGGAGACCTTTTGATCCATATCTAGGTCGGAAGGCAAAAAAAAAAAAATAATAATAATAATAATAAATAAAAACTATAATAATGTAAATAAATAAAATACATAAATAAATGCATAGGTATAGTTGAATAACAAATAAACAGGTAAATAGTAAATGATAATAAATTGACATATAACTAATATTAAATGAAAATCACAGACAAATTATAACAAAACAAAAACAAATAATATAACATAAATTATAATCATTACAGCATCTTACTTAGGTATTTATCTAAATGATTCTTAAAGCTTCGAACTGAACTACATTGCACTACCTGTGCAGGAAGTTTATTCCATTCATTAACTACACGGTTGGCAAAGTTGTTTCTACCTACTTCCAAATTGAATCTATTTCCGGACAGTTTGAGACCATTGTTTCTTGTCTGATTCTCATTCAGTGTGAAAATTTGGTCACTTTTGATGTTGTCAATTCCCTTTAAAATCTTAAAGACCTGTATCAAGTCACCTCTGAGTCTACGCTTTTTTAGGGAAAACAGATTCATGTGCTTAAGTCGATTTTCGTATGATTTATTTTTTATATTTGGAATCAGTTTTGTGGCTCGCCGTTGTACTTTTTCCAATCTGTCAATGTCTTTAATGAGATTCGGTGACCATATGGAAACAGCATATTGCAAATGTGGACGAACTAACGATTTATATAGCTTGTTAATGAGTGATGGACTTTTGAAATCAAAAGATCGCGCAATCAATCCCAGAATCTTATTTGCTTTCTCAGAGGCTGAAATACACTGCTTGGATGATTTGAGGTCGTTACTGATAATTACGCAGAGATCTTTTTCACTATCCACTTTTGTTAACGAATTTCCAAATAACTTGTAATCGTACTTACTGTTATTTTTACCTATGTGCATTACCTTGCATTTACTTGTTAAATTTCATTAGCCACTTTTCAGACCATTGCTGTAATTTATCTAAATCTTCTTGAATATCTAATTGGTTAAAGTGATCATTTGCCACTCCGCACAGTTTTGTTTCATCAGCAAATTTGGAAACAGTAGATTTTAGTCCATGGTCTACAGTATATCATATATACTATGAATAGAAGTGGCCCAAGAACGGAACCCTGAGGAACTCCACTTGCAACACTTTTCCATCCAGAAGTTTTTCCATTTAAAACAACTCTCTGTTTTCGACCTTTCAACCAATTACTAGTTCAACCTAATAGGCTACCACTTATTCCATGCAAAGCTAATTTAGTAAGTAGTCTTTCATGTGGGACGGTATCAAAAGCTTTTGCAAAGTCTAGATATATTAAATCTTTTCTTATTTCGTTTTTCTTCATCTTACTTTTCTCCTTGTCCTCTTTAATTCTGATTACAATAGTTCCTTATTTTCCCACATGGAAGTTCTTTAATTTAACTTCTTGTTCAATTTCTGGAGATATTCATTAATTTATTTATCTACTTATTTGCTTAATTTTGTGGCATTTAAATGTGTGTGTGTGTGTGTGTATATATATATATATATATATATATATATATATATATATATACTTGCAGAAACCACTTGGAAAATAACAGAAATGAATACCGAACGTTTTCGTCATTTTTTATTTTCCAAGTGGTTTCTGCAAGTATTGTCACGTGTGCTTAGTGATTTGTTTTGCATATATATATATATATATATATATATATATATATATATATATATATATATATATATACACACATATATATTTTTATTTTTCAAGATCTATTTTCATTCCAAAAGAAAAATTACAAATTTAAGATTTTATTTATTTATTTTAATTTATTTTATTTATTTATTTTTGTCTTTGCATTCTCTCTCTATCTCGCTTTCTCTGAAGAAGTTTAGTGCGAAATCAACAAGGAATATACTCAGACTAAGACACCTGTTTTCTTTTTCCACATTCCTCCTATCTATGTAATGCACGTATGTGTATGTATGTACTGTAGGTACGTAGGTAGGTGTCTATCGTTCTATATATCTGTTCGATATCACGGAGTGTAGAATCAATAGATCACAATGTGGAACATTGTCAAACCCTTATTCGAAGTCAAAGAAACCATATAACAAAAATATATCTTTCCATATTTTCCCTTGTTAAAACTTTCCAAAGAAAGTTTTCTAATATATTTCTTTTTCTTTTCATTCTCCTTCCTTTCATTCTCTATAATTTCAATGCTTTTGTATTCTTTTTACGTTTCTCTCCTTTTCTATATATTTTTGTTATATCCCTTCTCTTCTATATATTTTTGTCATATATTTCCCTCCTCTACTGTCGTATTTTATGTATATCTGTGTATGTATATCATATGCATATATACATGGGTATCTACATGTATATGCACACACACACACACACACACACACACACACACACACACACACACATATTCGCCATCCCTATCCCTCCAACCGACTCCTCCACCTCTCCGCCTCCACCCCACCCTCCCATACCGACACTGTCGTGACAGGTCAACCTTACCTTGTCCTATACCCCGTCCTCTCGCACACTCCCTCCATCTCAACCCCCTCCCCCCCCCCCCGACCGTTAGGACACAACCTCAGCTACACTATACAGTATAAGCTAAATGCATAAGCTCTCATGTGTCATTTCTCTAATCTGTAAGTACTTCTACAGTTATTTTTCTCCATTTGTTCATTTAACAGTTTACCTGTACTAGTATTTTTTTTTTATTTATTGTGACCCCTTGTGTCTATTATCTGTACTTGTAAAAGTTTTGCAACCTCAATTTTTAGATACCATTGTAACTACGAGACAAAGTCGCTAGCGACAGCGACATTAATCTGATTATTTTTACGACAGTCGCATGTAGGACTCGAGTCTACTGCTCAGCTATCGGTAAGACAACCGTACAATGCCTTAAACCTTTCAGCACTGTACGGTTAACTTACCGATAGCTGAGCAGTAGGTTCGAGTCCTAAATACGACTGTCATATGAATTATCAGATGAATGTCGCTGGCACAAGCGAATTTCTCACATAATTACAATGGCGAAGGATTTGTTACTGTCCTTAACCCCTCCCACGAGTGGGCTCGGGTCTTGTGTAAAACAGGAATTAGGGTCGCAGATTAGACTTTTGAAACCTCTGTGGCTGATGTACGGTTATCTTACCGATAGTTGAGCAGTGTGTTCGAGTCCTACATGCGACTATCATAAAAATGATCATATGTAATACACACATTGCGTGTGTGTGTACATATATATGTATACATGTGTGTATATATATATATATATATATATATATATATATATATATATATAAAATTGTGTGTGTGTGTATCCTCCCAAAGCAGGGTCTACAGTCCGAAGAACTAAGAACAACAGAAAAAATGTGAATAATTGTTAGAATATATATATGATATGTGTATATATATATATATATATATATATATATATATATATATATATATATATACAGTATATATATAAGCACGTACACACTTTGTGATTTCAATTATATTTTCATCTCTCATCTAGGAAGTCATACTCGCGTGTTTTCGGCTCTGCAGGAATGCTTTGCTTGCATTCTGGTTTGAGCAAAAAATGTATATTTTTCTTAAAGACTAAAATGCAAAAGGTTTCTATTTTTCTCGTTTTAGATGCACATAAAGACTAAATTTCTAGAAATATTTGTTTGCTAGCCCAAACATTTTGAAAGCAAAATTGTAGCACAAAAAAATAATGTTCAAGCATAAAGCCCCCCTTCAAAAAGGAGTAATTGTTTTTAGTTTTTATTTCAAATCAAAGTGCATCAAATGATAGTCCCTTTCTATTTCATATTTCTTCGTTCAATTGAAATATTTATTTCATTCATTTGTACATTAAATTCATACATATTTGTTCGCAAACAGATATGTATATACAAATGAATTTAACGCTGAAATTGTTGGCATTCAATACATTCCTACATTATATGGAGGCAGTGCTTAATTAAACTTTGTATTCAATATTTTAGTGATAATAGAGGCATCCTAAGAACTATAGTCAAATGATATTTTTAATGTGATATAATCTCCAATTAAAAATTATCACTTTTAACGTCTAAGTTTCCTTTTTTGTACTTAATATTTCAGTGACTTTAATGACAACCCAAAGGATTGTAGTCACACAGAATTCATTCATGATTGGAAATTAATCTAAAAAAAAAAATCTATCTTCCCTTTCTGTTATTCTTCAACCTTTCCTTACAACCTCTACTACTCCACTTTCACAATTCCACCTAATCGACTCCACTTTCACAACTCCACCTAATCGACTCCACCTGTTCGTCTTCACCCGTACGACTCCACCTGCACAACTCCTGTACGATTCCACCTCTACAACTTCACCTATTCGACGCTACACCAACGACTCCACTTTCTCGACTCCACCTACGACTCCACTTTCTCGACTCCACTTTCTCAACTCCACCTCTACGACTCCATTTGCATGACTCCACCTGCATGACTCCTCTACGACTCCGCCTTTACTCCTCCTTTACGACTCCACATGTACTACTCCACCGTCACTCCTCCTTTACGACTCCACATCTACTCCACCTTCAAGACTCCGCCTATACAATGCCACCTGCACGACTCCACCTCTACAACTCCACATCTACGACTCCACATCTACAACTCCACCTATTCGACTCCACCTCTACAAATCCACCTCTGCGATTCCACCTGCTCGACTCCACCTCTACAACTCCACCTGCATGGTGCGATAACATCTCCAAGGACGGGAACTCTTGTTATCTCGTAAACAATAACACAGTGACCTTCCTTGCAGGGAACAAGAGGTTAAGCATCACCAAACTAATTCCGAAGTACCGAGTAACACTCCATGGACGTAGGTTAGGATTCCGCTATTGAGAACTTTTAAGGCCCTCTACACACGAACGGTTTGAACCGCGAAAGTTCAATTACAATGGAAGCGTTCACATACAAACGCGCCGTTTTTCCTCGACAATACGGTGCCGCCGCGATTTCGTGTGGTGGTTCCAGGATTTCTCAGGTTTTGGAACATTCGTTCCCAATCTCGGAGATTTCTGGATATAAGGAAGATTAGTAGAGAAGGGTGTCTAATCTGGATATAATCAGGCGCGCGCGCACACACACACACACACACACACACACACACACACACACACACACACACACACACACACACACACACACGAGGACATGGAAAGAAACTCAAAAAAATTAGTTATAGAAGAGATCTGAAGAACAGTTTTCCACACAAAGTGGTGGACACTTGGAACAAACTGGACGAAACAGTAGTGTGTGCAATAACAATTCACGAATTTAAAAACAAACTAGACGCTGCAAAATACAAAGGCGGGACACCACGAGCGTAGCTCCCTTCCCGTAAAATACAACTAGGTAAACACACACACACACGCGCACACACACACACACACACACACACACACACACACACACACACACACTCATACACGTATGTATGTACTGTATATCCCTCTACCTGTCCTCAGTACATATCTGTCGATCTAGCTTTCGATCTAAATATATACCCATTTGTCTGTATCTATGGTTGATGCTGTGATGCATGAGGGGGAGTGGGTGGGAGATGGGGGGTGAGGGAGTATGTATGAGAAATAAATTGACGCAGCCCGAAGGTATTTCTCCCCGTCTTCTCCTTTTCTGCATGAGGGGACGGAGAGGGGGTGGGGTCGCCGAATTAATGAAGCGGCCTTGCTGTGGTTGTGCTGTGTCTTGCGACACTGCTTCTGACCCAGGGCAGTGGACAGGATGCAGGGATGACCCGTCATCCAGGAGGTGCCAAGATAAGAGAGAAGGTAGAGGGGAGTGGAGTATGTAGGGGATGGAATGAGTGAGTGGTTTCTATGCCTATGTCTTCTGGCTACCTCCCGTGTAAGGGGGAAAAGCCTTTGGTATATGTATGCTGTGTGTGTGTATATATATATACTGTATATATATATATATATAATACACACACACACACACATATATATATATATATATATATATATATATATATAATATATATATATATATATATACATATATATATATAACTAGGATTACTTGAGAGGCAGGCCAGATTTCAAGCCACGTTTAAATGTCGCGATATTTCTTTGGCAGGTGCGCCAGGCCAAGGCTCAGGTGAGACTCCAGAGTCGGGCTATGGCGGATAAAGCCTCGAGACGCAACTTAGGACCCATCACCTTCTTTTTTATTACACTAAATTGTTAAACACAACACCACTTAGCTTTGTAGAGCATTGCGGAAGGGGGAGAGGGGGAGGGGAAGCATGTGGGAGACGGGGGAAGCGGGGAGAGAGTGACGTGTGTTGATCTTGTTTCGTTCCTGTGAAGTGACGTTAGCGGAGTCCCACAGGACTCTGTCTCTGCACCGAGGACTTGTGTCGTCTCTATTCCGTTGTTTTAATCTCTTCTTTTATGTTAATTTTCATTCCTTTGTGATCTTGTTTTATGTTTGTTTTTTATTGTCTTACGACATTTTTTTTATCATTTTATTCACTTTCCTGCCAGTTTTCGTTTTATTTTTTATTTTGTTTTTTATGGTTTCTTGGGGGCACATTCTTTGTCGTATCTTCCTCATTTTTCTTTTAGGCTATTTTTTTTTTTTCGTACATTTTTCCATATTTTCTTTTATACATTGCTATTTCTCTTGTTTTGCATAGATTTATGGCTCCATATTTCTTCTCTCACACACACACACTATATATATATATATATTAAATGTGTGTGTGTGTGTGTGATTCTCCGTAGTTCACCGTGGTCTTGGATCACATGTTGGACTCGTGATCAACAGCTATTTCGCTACTGGAAGAGAGCTCAGAACTCGTATATGACCGATCTGTGCGTGCGTGTGTATTACTGTTTGTTATTTTCTTTGTTTTCTCTTAACTAGTTTTTAAATTTCTTTTTCAAACATCGCCTTGACCTCCTCTGCATCCTCTCTCTCTCTGACCTTTCCAAGTCTAGTCTTCAGAAATTCTCTTTTCCACTAGATTACCGTAATCACTCTTTTTTGCTATATAGTGCTCTCGTTTCTTTTTCTTTCTATTTCCTATTCTATTTGTCTGATTTCTTCTCGCTCTTTTTTCTCTTTTTCTATTTTTCTCTTTTTCTCTTTCCTTTTCTCTTTCTCTTCCTCTCTATCTCTAACTTTCCACCTCCACTATTATCTTTATTCCCT
>NC_134796.1:59354069-59376569 GCF_046742065.1 Oratosquilla oratoria
ATTTGTTCAGTTACTTATTAACATATTTGTTTATTTTTCGTTTATTTGCTTAAATATTTATTCATGAATATATATTTGTTATATATTTACATATTTTCTCTAGTAATTTGTTGCTTAATTATCTTTTTATTTGTTAATTTGTTTATTTCAATATCTTTTTAGTTATTCATTTGGTAGTATTTTATTTAGCGTATTTTTAGTAGATTCTTTATTTGTAGAAGAATGTGATTAAGGTCCATAGGGGTGTCACTAATAAAAATCTCATACTAATGGCAATTTTTTTTTCCATCTTAATAATAATAAACATTAGCACGTAATCATAAACATAATAATTTGAGTCATGACAATCTCCTTGATGAGTGTTGACATACAAACGTATCGATACAATATGGTACAAAAGACGAAATATTCTGAACCGTTTAATGTTGGTACTCCTGTTTTCATACATTGTTACTTTTGATGTGTTGATATAATGGGACAAAAGACTAATCATTCTGATAAATAAATTTCCAGTCGGTTTTATGTTATGACAGTTTTCATATTGATACAGTACGGGACAAAAGACGAAACATTCTGATAAATATATCTAGACTTTGCAAAAGCTTTTGATACCGTCCCACACGAAAGACTACTTACTAAATTAGCTTTACACGGAATAAGTGGTAGCCTATTAGGTTGGACTAGTAATTGGTTGAATGGTTGAAAACAGTGTTGTTTTAAATGGAAATACTTCTAGATGGAAAAATGTTACAAGTGGAGTTCCTCAGGGTTCCGTTCTTGGGCCACTTCTATTCATAGTATATATAAATGATGTAGACCATGGACTAAAATCTACGGTTTCCAAATTTGCTGATGATACAGAACTGTGCGGAATGGCAAATGATCACTTAAACCAATTAGATATTCAAGAAGATTTAGATGAATTACAGCAATGGTCTGAAAAGTGGCTAATGAAATTTAACACAAGTAAATGCAAGGTAATGCACATAGGTAAAAATAACAGTAAGTACGATTACAAGTTATTTGGAAATTCGTTAACAAAAGTGGATAGTGAAAAAGATCTCTGCGTAATTATCAGTAACGACCTCAAATCATCCAAGCAGTGTATTTCAGCCTCTGAGAAAGCAAATAAGGTTCTAGGACTGATTGCGCGATCTTTTGATTTCAAAAGTTCATCACTCATTAAAAAGCTATATAAATCGTTAGTTCGTCCACATTTGGAATATGCTGTTTCCGTATGGTCACCGAATCTCATTAAAGACATTGACAGACTGGAAAAAGTACAACGGCGAGCCACAAACCGATTCCAAATATAAAAAATAAATCATACTAAAATCGACTAAAATATATGAATCTGTTTCCCCTAAAAAAGCGTAGACTCAGAGGTCTTTAAGATTCTAAAGGGAATTGACAACAACAAAAGTGACAATTTTCACATTGAATGAGAATCCGACACAATGGTCTCAAACTGTCCGGAAATAGATTCAATTTGGAAGTAGGTAGAAACAACTTTGCCAACCGTGTAGTTAATGAATGGAATAAACTTCCTGCACAGGTAGTGCAATGTAGTTCAGTTCGAAGCTTTAAGAATCATTTAGATAAACACCTAAGCAAGATGCTGTAATGATTATAATTTATCTTATATTTGTTTTTGTTTTATCATTTGTCTGTTTGAAATTCATTTATTATTATTTACTATTATTTATTATTTACTATTTACCTGTTTGTTTATAATTTAACTATACCTATGCATTTATTTATGTATTTTATTTGTTATTTACATTATTATAGTTTTTATTTCATTATTATGATTTTTTCGCATCCGACCTAGATATGGACCAAAAGGCCTGTCGGCATGCTCCGCCTTTGTAATCCTTTGTAATAAATTTCCATACTGTTTTACGTTGGTATAACTTTTTTGTTAAGTTGTTGCCATTAATGTTTTGCATTGGTTTTCGCTCAGTTGAATGGAAGTACCTTGTGGCAAGTGGAAGATTCAATTCGAGTTAAGTACTCAGATTGAAAGTAACCGTTCATAACCTATATGTCAGACATACAAAAAGAAATATAGTGAACAAGCATAACGCGTGTCAGTAATACCAACCATTCCAAAATGCTGCATTTGTTTATTCATTTGTTAATTAATTTATCTATTCAATTACTTGTTTATTTGATTATTAATTTTTGCTCTTTATTATTGTTTTACTTTATTCTATTTTTTTACGTATTTGTATATATATATATATATATATGTGTGTGTGTGTGTGTGTATACATGTATATTTACACATTCATGTAAGTGGAGGAGGAAACGCAGGAATCTTAGTCTGAGTTTATTCCTTGCTAGTTTCGCAGGTATGTTTTTTCAAAAGAACGAAAAAGCATACCTACGAAACTAATCAAGAATAAAATCAGACTAAGACTCCAGTGTTTCCTAGTCCACTTACGTCAACCTGTCATACTGTTTCAACATTTACATATTCATTAATTAAATTAATTCATTTATTTATTAAGGGATGACTCGTCATCCACGTGGAGCTGAGATGGAAGGGGTGGAGCCTCTGACTTGGCTACCTCTCTTGTAAGGGGGAAAAAAGCTCTCGATAGATTTATCTTTTCATTTATTTTGTTATTTTTCTCTTCAAATTGTATCTTGAGTTCTCGGACTATACGATCAGTTTTTCCCGAATGAAAGCATAAAACTAGGAGCTGAAATCTGTGACCCACCACATTCTTGGATCACGTGTTGAACTCGTGATCGACAGCTATTGCCCTCCCGGATGAGAGCTCAGAGCTAACATTGCAATTACTCGCTTGCCTATGTTTAATATTGTATATATATATATATATATATATATATATATATATATATATATATATACACATACTATTATTTAATGTGCCATGTGATTTTATTCGAAGGCGATGTAAACATCTCCAAACCAGTTTATGTAAAGAAAACCTGGAAATGATTTTAAGCGATAACTTCAGAGCAAAATAAAAAACCAATGCACAGATGTATTATTCTCAGCTGAAATATTTTGAATTCCATTGGGGGAAAAAACACAGTATAGAAACATAAAGATATTTCAACTAACATAACATTACCAAGAACTATTTTAATCTGTATGAAATAAAAGCTGTACAGCAATTGTAGCATGACTCAATGTAAGAGTCAGCTGCCATTGCGTCTGTTGCCGAGTTATTGCTTGTGCAATTTATAATGTAGCGAGGGTTATTTTTATTTATTTTATTTATTTATTTATTTATTTATTTATTTATTTTTTGCTCCTATGAGCTGTATTTTATTTCATTTGTTTCTTATCGTTGTTGTTATTATTAATGTTATTATTACTATTATAATAGATAAGTATACAAATGAATGGACAGATAATTGAATGAATAAGTAAAAGAATAGAAATAGGCAAATAATCAGCAGAACACGGTATATATTTTTCAAACAGCAATGAGAAAACAACTGAAGATGAACGAAAATATCAGAAACTCTTCCATATACCTGGAAGCCAGTCAGTACATCAGACAAATGATCACCCAAATCATTACAAAGGCACGAAACAATTTGAAAAAAATAAATAAATAAATAAATAAAAAATCAAAAGAATACAATAATCAAATATAAAAGTGTTTCAAACGTCGAATAGGCTCTCTAATCGTGGTATTGTATAATTCAATCACACAAATGAGGGAATGAGCAACATGATAACAATTATCTAATTGCATTATTACAATTTGATTACGCCGTAGTGACCATTAAATTTTTAACAATTAATTGGCAAATTTATAATTTCTCAATACAATGTTATCTTTAGAATATGCAGATGCAACCATACATGCATACATATATATACCATACATATTGTGTGTGTAAACATATACAATGCATTCACACAACGGGACTTACTGGCATACATACGTACATACATATATACAGATATGCATACATGTATACATAATTATATGCATAAATACCTACATATATGCATATATATATGCATACATACATATACACGTACCACATACATACTATATACATACATATACACTGTATACATACATGCTATATACGTACTACATACATACGCACATACACATACATATATACATACTCTCAAATATATTTGGATGACTATATCTTCAGTGTGGCATTTCGTATTTCTTATTGCTTTCTAATATTCCCTTGGAAAACAAAATATGATTGTGAAAATAATAGATTATAGTCTAACTTTTATTAGAGGGGAAATTAATTTTGTAATTCGTGTTTTATATCTAATTACCTCATCAAGCCTTATAGTTATTATTTTCTTTTCACATTTTTAATAGATGTGATACATAAACCTTTTGTTCCTCTTGTTCTTTTCTCTCTTTTTGATATTATTTATTCTTTTATTTCTTTTTTCTATTTTTTTTTCATTTTCAATCGGTTGTATATAGTACATAATTACCTAGGTACATAATGCATACATACATACACATGCATATATACTTGCACACGTACATGCATACCTACAATCATATACATACGTACATGCATACACACACGCGCGTGCGCGCATGCACACACACACACACGCGCACACACACACACACACGCACGCACGCACGCAAGAGACAAGAGAAAAACAAGAGGACATGAAAAGAAACTCAAAAAGGATAGTTATAGAAGAGATCTGAAAAAGAAACTTCCCACACAGTGGTGGATATCTGGAATAAACTGGACGAGGCAACAGTGTGTGCCAATATTATACAAGAATTTAAGAACAAACCTGATGCGGAAAGATACAAAGACGGGTCACTACGAGCATAGCTCCCCGTATAATACAACTAGGTAAAAATTAGATAAACACACACACACACACACACACACACACACACACACACACACACACAGTTGGCGCAGTTGGTAGAGCACTGAACTGCCACGATAGTGGCCCGCAGTTCTAGGTTCGAATCCTGCCCAGGGCCGAAATTATTTCGGTACCGCTGCGCTTCGAGTCGTTACTCTGACTCTCGTGGGCGGGGAGTTGGGGGTGTGTGTGTGTGTGAAAGGTCATAGCATTACCCATAGATCGGACCTACGAGCTCTGAGCTCTCTTCCAGGAGGGAAATAGCTGTCGATCATGAGTCCAACACGTGATCCAAAGACCAAGTGAATACACACAACTTTATTCTCTTCTTCGTCCATCATTATTCAATCACCTGTGTTGTCAATCTCGGTCTTCATCAGCCTCATTCCTCTTCTCTCCTTGAACATCTTTCTTCCCCTCCCAAATCTCCTCAAACTCTTCTCCTTCCCTCCTTTTCGAATGCTTCAGACACTTCTTGTATGTCCAGGAGGCCTCTGATGGTATAAACATCTGTTTTCCAGCCGTATAAGCCTGGGCAGGGTGCAGGGATGACCCGTCATCCAGGAGGTGCTCAGATGAGAGGGAGGGGTGTGGAGTGTATTTAGGGATGAAATGGGTGGGAGTGTTTTTATGCCTTTCCCTTTTTGGCTACCTCCCTTGGAAGGGGGAAAAAGCCTTGGTATATGTATGTATAAGCCTGGGCACAGGACTCAAGTTCCGTAATTCCCTTGTTGCAACTTCCTTGGGGCTGGATTCGTCTTGTTGCTCAAATTCCTTTGTCCAGAACATCTTCAGTTCGCAAGGCGAAATCGATTCTAGAAGCCTGAGGTTGTGTGGGCGAGCAGTTTCTCGTCGTGCTTTGGTGTTCTTTGTGTTTCGTTGTTTAAATAGCTTTCTCTTATTTCCACGCAGATTGTTTTTCATGGTTGATTTTTTTTTTTTCTCCTCGTTCGTTTGTCTGATGCTCTCTTGAATATACTCGTATTTATATTTATTGAAGATCGTTCATATTTAAATACAACATATTTTGTCTCTTCGATGAATATATACTTTGATGCCAGTGCTTTTGAAAAAAGGTTAATTCTACATCTTTATAATATCAATTCATATATCTACTTCATCTTCACTCATAGGCTCGTTTCACAAGTTTCGGCTTTTTGCAGTGCGCCGTTCACGACACGACGTCGTACTCTCAAATAACCATGGGCACTTTCACACGTGGTCGTGACGTATGAAAGCGTCCATAGACACCTATTGTTAATAGAGAGTACGACGTCGTGTCGTGGACGGCGTACGACGAAAAGGCGATACGTGTGAAACTATCCTTAATCAGGTCTTCTGTGTTGTACAGCATATCTATTTCTAGTTTCACTGGTCAACTAAACATATATTCTTCATTCTTTTATCTTGAAACATCTCAATGTGTATTATAAATGTTGTTTATCTAATTCATAATACTGAACAAAGGCCTCTCGTATACTATTCCATGACACTCACGACTTCGCCAACTTCTGCCACGTCACTCCTGCAAACTTCTCTATCTTATCTCTCCACCTCCTGTATATATTCTCCATTCTTTTATCTCTATGACATCATGTGTATTATAAATGTTGTTTATCTAATTTACAATACTGAACAAAGGCCTCTCGTATTTCCATGACACTCACGACAGCGCCATCTTCTACCACGTCACTCCTGCAAACTTCTCTATCTTATCTCTCCACCTTCTGTCTGGCCTTCCGTCTATTTACCCATCTGCAGTTATACCTTTCTTTAATATTAATTTTTTATTAATAATACAAAACAAATATTTACTTTCTCTGCTTAGTTATACATATTGTTCCCCTTTCCTTTTATATGCGTACATCCACCAAATTTTTTCCACTTCAAGGGGGGTAGCCGTGTCAACTTACCCGAAAGGTTGTTCGATCTTCCATGATCTGAGATCTCTAACATCTCTACTTCTTGCAGGTATTTCGTGTCTCAGTTTTTCTTTTGTTGTCAGAGTGAAAATTTCTAACGCCTCCCATATAATAATATAAAATGTTTTAATAATTTTATTAGTTTTTGTGTGTTTTTCTGTTCACTTAACTATTTGTTTATTTCTTCATTCATTCATTTATTTGTCTGTGTATATGTATTCATTTATGTATCTTTACTTATTTATTTATATATGCTTATGTATCAGTCATGCATCTACTACTTCATTTGTTTTTTGGCTATCCTTTTATTTTTGTTTATTAATTTATGTACTTTTCTATTTACTTGTTCACCGCTTTATCTAATTTGGCAGCCTCTACTAGCTAGTTTCATTTATTGCTGGAATATTTGTCGGTTTCATATTTCTATTTTTTTTTTTTTTTTTTTTTTTTTTTTCTCTCCGTTTTATCTGGTTTTCGTTTTATATTGATTTTATTTCATCTTCTTTAATATTCATTAGTGTTTCCCTTTCTCATATTTACTCTTATTTATTTATTTATATTTATATTATTATATCTATCTTATTTGTTTACTTCTCGGAATTGTATTTTTTTTTTTTTTTTTTTTTTTTTTTTTTTTTTTTTTTCTTCTCCGTTCATCTTTCATATCAGTTTTCTTTATCGTTCATCTTTCTTCTCGTCTCATTTCTCTATGTAGATTTTTTTTCAAACTTTTGTTTTCTCTTACTATTTTTATTCCCTCGTTCCTTTCGCTTTCTCTTCCATATTTCCTTATTATCATTCTCTTTATGTTCTTCTCCCTTCATTTGTATTTCCAAGCTCGACTGTTTTAATTTTCTCATTGCCTTATCTACCATCTACCCCTTCCTCCTCATCCGCATTTTAATGTATAATTCTCACTTTGTCTTTTTCCAATTTCTCTCTGGCTATCTCTCCACCTCCCTCCGTCCTATCCTTTTCTCCCCTTTATTATCTCCAGCTGCTGTTATAACTCTAAAGCTTACAGGAGACCTCTTATCTCGTACCCCCAACATTTTCTTTATAATGCATTGTCAGAAGCTCCCTTTTCCCCACAATAATTGCAAGATATTTGCTTCTTCTGCTCCACCTTTTCTGTGCTGACAGCCCAACGCAGGCGCTATGCAGGCTCTATACACTAATGTACACTCTTTACCAGACTGACTCTCTTCAGAGGTTTCGTTAAATTTGAGGGTAAAACTAATAATTGCAAGATATTTGCTTCTTCTGCTCCACCTTTTCTGTGCTGACAGCCCAACGCAGGCGCTATGCAGGCTCTATACACTAATGTACACTCTTTATTAGACTGACTCTCTTCAGAGGTTTCGTTAAATTTGAGGGTAAAACTGTGTGATTGTTAGTATAAAGTAATCCCTGTTGATCCCGTATTTTTTGTTAACGGGCATCGAGCAGAAGGTCAGTAATGTATCGGTTAATCCTCTTAAGTTTAGATGGGATAAGATAATACTTGTTAACTCGGGGATTTTTTTTTCCACTCATGGCCAGAACATCCACAAAGGAGGTTAAAGATGTCTCAGATAATCCCTTTTCGTTTAGTTTACCTTGGTTACAGAGTTATGTTGGTTAGTTTTATTTATTTATTATTATTATTAATTTTTTTTTTTTTTTTTTTTTTTTTTTTTTTTTCTCTCTTTAAGCTGAGGGTAGGGGTGGCCATGCCAAGGATGTACAAGGTGTCTTTAAGACGGTATCTGGTTTCTTCTCGCATAACATCCCAAGTGAGCTCTTAAAATATTGGTTTCTTTTAAGAGAAGATTAGATACATTTACGGATGGGGATGACCGGTGGTAAGAGACATGGAACTGCCTAGTGCAGACCTTATTGTGCCTTGCAGTCTCCTTTATTCTTATGTCTTCCCTATTTCACCTATTTCCACCCCCCCATTTCCCCTCGTTCCTTCTCATTACATTTGCCCTTCGTTCCTTGCCTCTAGTATTTCTCTTGTCATTTCTGTTCCAATTCGCTTCTTTCCTCTTGCATTTCCTTCCGTTTCTCCTCATCTCCAATTATCTTACATCTTCCCCCATTTCGTTATTTTTTTTTTTTTTTTTTTTTACATTTTCATTTTTCTTACTTTAATTTCTCTTTATTTTTCCAATTTCATTTCCAATCGTGTCTTTTTAACTCGTGTCACTAATCTCCCCCTACTTCTTTCATTCATTTATTTTAATTTCCAAATTTCTCAATTTCTCCTTACTCCCACACCACCTATTTCCTTTTCCTTCTTTTCCCTCATTTCTTCTTCAATTTCTTTTCATTTCCTAAACCATTTCCATCGTCCTTTTTTACAGTGTATGAAGGGTAGATGTTGCAGTTCTTATTGTTGTCGCCTGTATTTGCTGTTGTTGATGATGATATTGCTGTTGCTTCTGCTGCTGTTGTTGTTGCTGTTGCTGTTTTTGTTGATGAACCCGCAGTGCACAGTGCATTATGACACTGTTGATGAGGAAGCCTACATTTTCACACGTCACTGTCACGACCATGTGGAAAGCGTCCATAGATATCCATGGTTATTTAAGAGCACGACGTCGTGTCGTGGACGGTGCACGGCGAAAAGTCGATACGTGTGAATTGAGCATTAGTGAAGTATTTTTCCTTTTCGACAGTTTCATTCACTCTCACCAAATGTACAGCTGGCAACATCTCCATGTAGATCACGTCATCAGACGTAGGTTACAATATTTTGCTGAAATTTTAAGATGATGATGATTGTGATAATGATGATTATGTGGTTTAACGTCACAACCCCTCCCCATATTGGTAGGCTAGGACGGTGACCCTTTACAGAGATCTTTTGGAATTTAATAAACCATGCCCTTCGTCCAGCTTCACCGGTGGCAGGGTTCGAACCGCCATCGCCGTTTAGCTAGTTATCTTGCTGAAATTAACATGTAATGCTTATTTAGCATGAGAACGCGAACGCACATGTTGGCGCCAAAAATAAAGTATTAACAAATAGACCACACGGAAATCTTGCCAATACACTCCTAACTTTAACATTATCATAAGAATAGAGGAGACTGCAAGAGACCATAAGGCCTACAGTAGGCAGTTCCATGTCCCTGTCCATAAAGTTATCTAATTTTCTCTTAAAACTGCCAATAGTTTCAACGCTCGCTACATTGTTCCTAAGACTATTCCATTTGTTAACCGCTCTATTGGTAAACCAATTCTTGCCTAATTCCTTCTTTCACGTTATACTGGCTTTCCTTTTATCACTAATCGGTTTTTTCTTTTTTCTATCTCTCTCCCTCTCTCTCTTTCTTCCTTTCCTTTTCTTTTCTCTTCTGTCGTAATCCTCTTTTTATTGAGTCTCGGTCCTTTTATCTGTTCATCTTGATCCTCGGTCTCCTTGCGGGTAGCAGAGGTTTTGTCTTGCAAATCTGTTGAAGGAAACAATTCCAGTTCTTTTGCCACCAATTGGCTCTCTTGATCTGATTTCTCTCTCTCTTTCCCTCTCTCTTTCCCTCCCTCCCTCTGTATCCGTCTGCCTGTGTCTGTTGCCACCAATTGGCTCTCTTGATCTGATTTCTCTCTCTCTTTCCCTCCCTCCCTCTGTATCCGTCTGCCTGTGTCTGTTTCTCTCTCTGTCTCTGTATCTCTCTTCCCTTTCTCTCTTATATCTCTCATATGTTTACTTGTATATTCTATTTCATGTATTTTCTTTTGCCACCAATTGGCTCTCTTGATCTGATTTCTCTCTCTCTCTCTTTCCCTCCCTCCCTCTGTATCCGTCTGCCTGTGTCTGTTTCTCTCTCTGTCTCTGTATCTCTCTTCCCTTTCTCTCTTATATCTCTCATATGTTTACTTGTATATTCTATTTCATGTATTTGTTCTATATTGTTTTTATTTACTTTATTGAATAATACATATTTTTCGTGTTTACCTACTGATTGTTTGCTTTATTCTTGTCTAATTCTATCACCATTTATTCGTTGATTTACTTGTTTGATTATTTGTGTATTTAATTTAATTGATTATTGATTTATTCATTGCATGGAAAGGGAGTGGGTGGGGATGGGGGTGGGGGAATGAGTATGTGTGAATATATATTTTGACGCAGCCCGAAGGGATTTCACCTCGTCTTCTCCTTTTCTGCATGAGGGGACGGAGAAGGGCGTCGCCGAGTAAATGAAGCGGCCTTGCTGTGGATGTGCTGTGTCTTTCTACATTGCTTCTCACACAGGGCAGTGGGCGAGATGCATTGATGACCCGTCATTCAGGAGGAGCCAAAATAAGAGAGGATTTTTTTTTTTTTTTTCCTCCTATCTCCCTTGTGAAGGGGAAATAGCCATTGGTATATGTGTGTTTATTTATTTATTTATTTATTATTTATTGATTAATTCGTTCATCTTGTTTATTTTCATTATTTTATTGTCATTCATCTTCACCAATATTCATTTTTTTTCTCCGTTTTTGACACTTCATTTCTTTGCCTTTTTTTTGTTTTACGTTCGTTCAAATACGAACTGATAACTTTTTAAAATTTCCTATTGTTTTTCAATCTGCCTTCGGAGATTCTTCAAGAAAATGAAATTTCTTGAAGATATTTCTTTTCTGTGGTAGAACCTTCCATGTCATACCTTTCTCAAAAATGTATTTTTTTCTCCTCTCTCTCCTAAAGACCTCCAATTTCAAAAAAATTCTTCTGACGCTATGAAATATTCAACCAAACATTCTTTTAATCCCCCCCCACCCTCACCTAAAAAAAACGGAAGAAGAAAAATATATGAAAATTAAATGAATGTATACAAACCACTCAATATGAAAAGTGCATATATTATCAAAGAATTGTGAAGGAAGATCATACTGACAGGAAACCTTTTAGTCCATAACTATGTCGCATGCTAAGAATAGGTAGTTAACCGAAAAAATGAATATATAATAATCGAACAAAAAAATTGAAAGCATTACAGCATAATGCTTAGGTGTTTATCCAAAAGAGTCTTCAAGATTCCTTTATGAAATTTCCTTCATTTTTATCTATTTTTATTTGACAACTGTGTCTCTGGTACTCTAATTAATACCCGCTTTTTAAGAACTTTGCTACTGTGTCCTATTAATTTTCGTTACCTTTGAAAAATATGTTAACAGGACAACCTCTAGGGCAGGACTCGCAGTAATGGTTATAAACAGGACAAATTTAGATTTAAAAAGGAAATAGGGAAGAATTGGTTTACTAATAGGGTGGTCGACGAATGGAATAAACTTAGTAACCATGTAGTAATAGCTGAAACTATCGATTGTTTTAAGAAACGATTAGACAACTTTATGGATGGGGATGACAGTTGGTGATGGATACGGAGCTGCCTAGTGTAGGCCTTATGGTCTCTTGCAGTCTCCTTCATTCTTATGTTCTTATGTCCATGACCATGTAGTAGGCCGGCCAGTGGGTCTCAACCAGGGGGTGGGGGACATGTGGACCCCCAAGGGAACCAAGACCAGAATTTAGGGTAGGGGAGGGGGTTATGGACTGCAGTTACAAATTATACATTACTATGCAAGACGAGGAATCTGAATAAAAAGAACTCGCATCACTGCCCTGTTAGAAGAAATATAAGATGATTATGATTGTTAGCGAAGGGTTTCTCTGCAACGAGATTTTATTTCATATTATTATTATTATTTTTAATATTTTATTTATTTATTTATTTATTTATTTATTTATTTTGTGAGAAAAATGAAGCGCATTCATACAAATGTTGAGAGTTCGTGAAGGGGAGAATGTAGTGAAAAAAGTGTGTATGTGTGTGTATGTGTTTAAGGGGTGTGTGTTTTTGTGTTTTTTGTGTGGCGATATATATATATATATATATATATATGTGTGTGTGGGGGGGGCTATCTGTGTGTGTGTTTGTATGTCTATCTGTGTGTGTGTGTGTGTGTGTTTGTATGTCTGTGTGTGTGTGTGTACATCCCGAGTAACTCATAAAACACACTCCAAGTGTCAGACGAGTTTCCAGAGAGAATGTGGTCGTGGTGAAGGATTTTCGCCAAAATAGCGCGACGTAAGAGCTTGACGAGCCGAAACTTCGCCCGAAGAACATTTCTTCCACGAGTTCGACTCCTGCAGAGCTCACTTTGTTCTCGAGACCTTGGAGGTCCTCGACGAGCTCTCGAGTCACAGCGAAGACGAAGACGACGCTGAGATCGAGAAGATCGTCTCTTTGTGTGTTGTGGACGACTTCGTCTTCTCGAGCTGCCATTCCGAAGTCGGAGATCTTGACGATGTCAGTCCTGTTGAGGAGGATGTTCCTGGCAGCCAAGTCACCTTGAACAAGTCCATCCATATGAATGTGCCTTCGTCCTCAAAGGCATTGAAGCTAAATGGATATGATTTCATCCTCTCTGAAACGGAATCCCAGGGAGGTCAAAGTGTTCAATGTCTCTTCGAGAGACAGATCCATGAGATCGAGGACAAAATGAACTTGCCCGTTCTCCAGGTCTTTCATGACTCCGTGCAGGCTGATGACATTTGTGTGGTTTCTCAATGTCCTAAGAGCCTCGAGCTCTTTGTAGATTGCTTCCTCACAGATCTCCTCGATCTGGGTCTTGATGGCCACTTCTTCTCCGGTCGGTTTGAAGACCGCGCTGTGGACCCATCCAAAGGCACCAGATCCCAAAAGAGGTCCGATCTCGAAGATGGCGCAAATATCGGGTGAGAACGGTCCCATCACCCAGCCAACGTCCATGGCTGCTGTTTCTTCGCCGAAAGTCTCGAACTCCTCCTCGAAGTCCTCTGAGTGCTCCATCGTGTCTTTGCAAACCGAGTACTGAAGGTACGAAGACCGAAGGATTCCGTGAAAAAGGTCCATCAAGTTTTTGAGTCTCAAGGTCCAACTCGGATATGAGTACCGTTTTTCATCCATCTTCAGGGAGAACAAGAAAACGGTGTAGCTTTAAATTATCCATTAAATACTCTCTTGAATCACTTTCTCCGTCACTTTTGACTTCTTTTGTCTTCTGGCAAACCCCAGGTGATTTTGTTCATCAAAAGAAATATTATTTTATTAAATAGTGTATAGAACAACGAAGTGTAGTATGGGTTGAATTTTTTTTTGACTCGTGGTCTTTTATCTGATGATTCTTATTTGTCTTAAACGTTCACAGTGGTGATCAAATGCAAATGTATATATATATGTATTTGCAGAAACCACTTGGAAAATAAAAGAAATTAATACCGACCGTTTTCGTCTATTCAAGACATCATCAGGGTACAGAGGATACTTTTTTTTCTCCTATTTAGTCCCTGCGGAGCTAGCCGATTTCAGGACTGTCTTTAATTGCTTCTATGGCCGTAATATCTTATTTATTTATTAATTCAATTTTATATTTATTTACCGGAGTGTGGAAATTTTGTTATATTTGACACGGCTGGAGGGGGTCATAGTAGGCCTCCCACGGGGGAAGAGCAGATTAGGCTGGCGGCCAGGATTATTTGAGGTTTTCCGGCGTCTGATGTGCTGTTTTCCCTCAATTGGTCTAGGGCGGTGGAGGGATCTCCGAAGAGATTTCTTAAATCTTTCTGGATTCTGGATTCCAAGAAAAGACCACCTCGCTTGCGCGGGATCGGGTTTTGTGGGAGGGGAAGAATGTCTGTAGGAAAATGAAAAGATAGTAGTGTATAAAAGAGTGCTTTTGCAACCGGGCGAATTGCGAGTGATTAGGGGCTTAAATCTTTAAAATGGTCCCTCAAAGGTCACAATATGTACATGGTTTTAGAGGAACTGGGAAAGGTCCAATGTTACCCGATTCCAGAAGAATTATTTACAATATTTTTAATTATAAAATTATCTAACTTGTACAAACCTTTCTACAATATTATGACATGATGTAATAACTTTTGTGTTTTCCCAGTCAATGATATGGGAGAGCTCTTTTTGGTGGACGAAAAGTCCACTTGACATTTGACCCGTTCTTATGTTGTATTTATGTTGACTAATCCTTTTATTTAAATATTTTCCTGTTTGGCCTATGTCCTTAAAATCACTTTACAAGGTATACTGTAGATTCTTCCTTCTTTTTCTTTTGGAGAATTCCTAATAAGATAGTTCTTAACAATATTGTTGTTATTAAATATCACCTGAATACCAAAGCTTTTAAATATTTGAGGAAGGGTGATAAAATTTTCATGATATGGAATTGCTAAAATGTTCTTCAATTTAAATTCGTTTACTTGAGAGGTGTTAAAATATGTTCTGGCTTTTTCTTGTGCTCTATCCATCAAATGTTTTGGATATTTTAATTTTTGACCAATTTCATAAACAAATTTTACTTCATCTTCAAGATACTCAGGAGAACATACTCTAAACGCTCTCAAGAACATAGAAGAAAAAACAGATAACTTCGTATTTTGATGATGGTATGAATAGAAATGAATATATGAGAGAACATTTGTTGGTTTTCTGTAGACATTAAATTTAAAATATCTACCACATCGATGAATACTTACATCTAAGGCAATGTGTTGTTCTCTATTGTCGTAAATGTGAATTTTATAGAAGGAACCAGACTATTTAACTTTAACACAAACTCATCCACAGGTTTATCACAAGGCCAAATACACAATATGTCGTCAACATATCTGTACCATATTACATTAGATGGCAAAATATTAGGCAATAAATCTATATATGGAATTTTTCGAAAGAGGTTTATTGTCAAGTGGACTTTTCGTCCACCAAAAAGAGCTCTCCCATATTATTGACTGGTAAAACACAAAAGTTATTACGTTATGTCATAATATTGTAGAAAGGAACATAATTGAATCATGTCATATTAAAAATGGTTTTGAAAATAATATGAATTAAAGCTTAGGTTTGTATAAGTTAGATAATTTTATTATTAAAAAGATTGTAAATAATTCTTCTGGAGTCGAATAACATTGGACCTTTCCCAGTTCCCCTACCACAATGTACATATTGTGACCTTTGGTAATTTTTTGTATCCTTTGTACCCTGATGTCTTGAATAGACGAAAACGTTCGGTATTCATTTCTTTTATTTTCCAAGTGGTTTCTGCAAGTATTGTTGTCACGCGTGCTTAGTGAATTGCTTTCCATATATATATATATGTATGATTCACCATGGTCTTGGATCACGTGACCCTACACGCACACACACCACAAACTCTCCACCCACAAGAGTTGGAGTAAAAACCCGCAGCGCAGCGATACAGCCTTGGGCAGGATTCGAACACAGACCACCGTAATGGCAGCCGGTAACTCTACCAACTGCGTCAGGAGTCGTATGTGTGTATATGTATGTGTGGGTGTAGGTGAGCGTGTGTGTGTCTATCAAGATTTAGTTCACACACACACACACACACACAGCTCGTGGCGCAGTGGTTAGAGTTAGAATCCAGCCCAGGGGTGAAATAATTTCAATATTTCTGCGCTGCGGGTTGTTACTTCAACTCTCGTGAGCGGGGAGTTGTGCGTGTGTGCATGTAAGGTCACAGCATTACCCATAGATCGGTCATATACAAGCTCTCTTCCGGGAGGGAAATGGCTGTCGATCACAAGTCCAACACGTGATCCAAAGACCATGGTGAATTAAACACACACACACACTCGCTCTTCACTATGATGTGATGTTGGGGAAAGTAGTTAGCGACTACCAGAACTTCAATCCTCGTGGAGTTATATCGTGTCGGAAAAATGAAGGTTTCTTAAAGGAGAGATAAAGAAGTCAGTTGAAAGAGATAACAGAAGTTGAAAGTTATCAGTATTGATATTTGAGTGGAAAGTAATGTCCCATTAAAAAAAGATGCGACTCTGCTCCGTAGGGGTGTCACTAGAATACTGTCTGCATGAAATGTATGCATTCAATACCCTCCCTTATATTTGGTTAGAGCGTCGCTATTTGCGACGGAGGTGTTGACGGCAGTTCGAAATGGCCTCTAGCGAGTTGGACCAAGGGCATGGTTGATTAAATTCCACGCTGTTAGGGACACCGTCCTAGCATCTTGATAAGGGGAGCTCGCTACGCTAAACCGAATCATATTTTTCGAGATATGTGAAACTGTACAGGATCAGATCTCGTATGTTTGTTACTCTGTCCTTCAACGTCATCCAACCCTTTTCAGGGACACAAAATTTCTTTCTACGAAGTGATACAATCTCTTCTCTCTCTTTCTCCTCTGCTCTCTTCTCTACCTACTTTCTCCTCTCTTTCTCCCTTCTCTCACCCCATTTCTCCCCTTTCTCTCCCTCCTTACCTCTCCTTCCCTCTCCTTCCCTCTCTCCCCTTTCTCTCCCTCTTTACCTCTCCTTCCCTCTCTCCCCTTTCTCTCCCTCCTTACCTCTCCTTCCCTCTCTCCCACCGCTTTCCCACCTCTCTCCTCTCTCCCTCCTCTCTCTCTCATCTCTTTTCTCTTTTCTCTCTATCTCCTCTATCTCTCTCCACACGCCCTCCCTCTCTCCCTACTTTTTTTTAATCCTACGCCTTGACGTCAATAGGCTTTACCAGTCGCACTATACAGAAATATTTCAACTAATTGGCTGACTCGGCTTCAGTTTCCAGGAGACTTGTCCTCTTCTCTCCCTTTTCTGTCCTTCAGAAGAACAGATCTTTTAGATTTCGGCGACCTTCTTGAGTCCTCACACATATTTCATTCTATCTGACTACTTTGTTCCTCCTAAAGGACTCTTGTATTGGCAGTATTCATTGATAATAAGGAAATCGCACGCTTTTTTATAGATTGTATAATTAGGCAGATTTAGATTTAAGAAGGAAATAGACAAGAACTGGTTTACCCATAGTTTAGTTAAAGAATGAAATAGAATTGGTAACCGTGTAGTAAGCGCTGAAACTACCGGTTGTTTTGAGAGAAGGTTAGATAACTTTATGGATGGGGGTGATAGGTGGTAATGGACATGGAACTGCCTAGTGTAGTCCTCATGGTCTCTTGCAGTCTCCTTCATTCTTATGTTCGTATGGTCTTAAATGACTTTCCTTTGTGAGACTCGAACCAAGTTCGTAAGATTTCTGATCTTCGGTGAAGACAACTCTGCTATGGCCGAAGACGACCCAGAGACCAAAAATTTTACAAACCTTTGTTGGATTCCCATAAATAAAATTCGTTTATTCAGAAATACATACATACATAACATACCAAAGGCTTTTTCCCCCTTACACGGGAGGTAGCCAAAAGACAAACGCATAGAAACAACCTCCACCCATTCCATCCCCCACATACTCCACTCCCCCCTACCCTCTTCCCTCCCTCTTATCTTGGCACCTCCTGGATGACGGGTCATCCCTGCATCTTGTCCACTGCCCTGGTAAATTCTTATAGACAGGAGAGAGACTAAAGAGGCGATAATTGTAGATGCTGTCAATAGAAAATAATCTTTGATGGATAAGACATCTTGCACGCATGGAGTAGAACAGGATACCAAGAAAAGTGATGAACACAAGCGTGGAAGGGAAAAGACCAAGAGGAAGACCTCGAATGAGGTGGATTAATGACGTGAAGGTCGAACTGGGGAAGAGAAACAGTGATGGTCCAGAAAACTGGATGGAAGTTGCACAAGATAGAAGATGATGGAAAGGCTTGGTGTTGATGGATATAGGTCTGCAAGAGGCCCTAGATCCACAGAATTGTCCAAATAAATTCGTTAATGGATACCACGACCTCTCCTATGCGTCCGGTATCAAATAGAATTTCCTATAAAAAAAAATTCTATACTGCTAGATGTTTATCTTGCGTGGTTTAATAGATTTACATCAATATAATCAATCACTATCTAATGTGCATGGGTTCCTTGCTTGAGTTATCTTGCATGTGCATCAAACAGTTAGCACTATAGGGTTTATTTAGATCTAGTTCACTACACACACACACACACACACACACACACGCACGCACGCACACACACACACACGCACGCACAGACACACACACACACACAAACGCACAGACACACACACGCACGCACATACACGCACGCACATACACACACACACACACACACACACACACACACACACACACTCGATAGAGAGGACTTGTTAAATTGGACAAGAGAAACACAGGACACGGAAAGAAACTCGAAAAAGATAGTTATAGAAGAGATCTGAAGAAGAACAGTTTTCCACACAGAGTGGTGGACACTTGGAACAAACTGGACGAAACGGTAGTGGGTGCAAAAACCATTCACGAATTTAAGAGCAAACTGGACACTGCGAGATACAAAGGCGGGATATCACGAGCGTAGCTCCCCTTCCCGTAAAACAAACACACACACACACACACACACACACACACACACACACACACACACACACACACACACACACACACACAGATAATATAATTTCCTTACATATACAGTCACAGTGAACAAAACAAGATCGAAATAACACAACAGCAATAACATTAGTGTTATATTACATTACCATTGACTGGCAAACCTGCTATAATATTATGTAAAGGTTATGAACACGAAGTTGCAATGTTTCTGCAACGCAGCCAAAAGTGCAATACGTATGTTATCTTGTATTGTTGCAGATATATTGCACAAGACTAATTCCCTTGCAACCTTCTGTTAATGTTAAGTAACATATCCTAGACTTAATAACCATGTAGTGAGCGCTGAAGCTATCGGTTGTTTTTAGAGGTTAGATAACTATGGATGGGTATGACAAGTGGTAATGGAGATGGAACTGCCTAGTGTAAGCCTTATGGTCTCTTACAGTCTGTTTCATTCTTATGTTCATTCGATAAAATATTGTACTTTCAAAAACGAAAGAAAAGAATGAATAGTTGCATATTTGACGTGATGTGCATATGCATTTATTTTGTGTGATTTTTGCACTGAGGGAACACGGAGGTAGAGTCACCATGTGAATGAAGCTGTGGGAGTAAACCAGCTTCTGCTGTCAGGCCTTGCTGTTGGTGCTGTGCCTCACTGCATTGTTTCTGACTCAGGTAGCAGACGACGGGCAGGGATGACCCTCCATACACAAGAAGCTATAATAGCACGTAAACAAATGGGTCTGGGATGGATGAAGGATGTATGTCTTGACTGGCTTATAAGGGGGAAGAAGTCTTTTGGTACACTGATACATAAACCGCCTAGGCTGGAACGTAGTCACACATGCAGTATTTTTATTCACTGGAAAGTACTTGATTCGATTTAACGTCGCAAAACTCTTCCTATCAGGAGGCTAGGACGGTACCCCTTACAGAGAACTTTGTAGCTTGGAATATAATAAGCCATGCCCTTGGTCCAACTCGCTGGCGGCAGTTTTTGAACTGCCGTCACCTCGACCTCCGCCGCAAAAAGCGACGCTCTAACTCGCTTGAACAATGAGCTTCCTGAAAGTAGCTACAAATTTGATATTTATATTTTTACTTACTTCTCGACATATCTGTCCCAAGGTGTCGTTATCAGTAAACAGAAGAACTTGATACTGGTAGAGCCTCAAGACGTTGTTCCTCTTCGTATTATTTCTTAAGTACTGCAAAGAAAGCAAATGTCTTTTTCACTTCAGTGAAGCACTTAGTAAGTCAAGTACTTGTAAATAATTTAAAAACAATTATTAGTTTTATCAGCTATAATTCTCCGTCTCGCTATTATTGTATTTAACATAACTTTTATCACTTCGTACCCTACAAAATACATGTGGTTGTGGAAGTGCACGTGTGTGTATATGCGTGTGTGTGTATTCACCTTGGTCTTTGGATCACGTGTTGGACTCGTGATCGACAGCTATTTCCCTCCCGGAAGAGAGCTCAGAGCTCGTATGACCGATCTATGGGTAATGCTATGACCTTACACACACACACACACACACACACACACACACACACACACACACACACACACACACACAACTCCCCGCCCACGAGAGTCAGAGTAACGACCCGAAGCGCAGTGATACCGAAATAATTTCGGCCCTGTGTAAGTGTGTGTGTGTGCGTGCGTGCGTGCGTGTGTGCACAGGTGCTTACCTCTGTATTTTTGTTAAGCCCATAAATTAATTTATAGATAGACACATGCATTTATGGGTACACATACCATAAAACTTATGTCTGGCAACTCAGTCACGTTAATATTGAGTAAATTGGACCCAATCGGAAATCCTTAGAAATAATTACCGATATTTCAGATTAAGATTTTTATATTCTGTAAAATATTTGATGCGTTGATAAATAGTTTGAAAGCTTTTTCGGAAACATACTGGCAACCAGAAATATGTTAATGTAGGGACTTACCTTTAAGCAAACATCATATGCCTTAGCAACCATATATTTGTCGGACACACTGAAAAAAGAGATCAGAAATGAAGCGTAAGTAATATTATTAGGTGAACAGTTAATATGCATTAATATATAATAATACAGATCCACACACACATACATACATACATAAATATATACGCATGCGCGCGCTCGTACACGCACATACCGGCTCGACAGTGTAGTGGTACAGTACTCTACGGCTAAATCAGGGATTAAAGTCTCGCACAGGGCTGAAAATTTCAGCATCGCCACACTTCGAACCCGCACTCCAACTCCGGTGGGCAAGAAGTTGTGTATGTGCGCGCGTTTGCGTGTGTAAGGTCACAGCATCACGGCCATTAAGCATAGAATGGGTGGGTAATAGCTACTGATTACGAGGCAACATATGATCCAAAACCATAGCAAATTACACGCGCGCGCACACACACACACACACACACACACACACACACACACACACAGTTGGTAGAGCTCCCGGTTGCCACGACAGCGGTCCGGGTTCGAATCCCGCCCAGGGCTGAAATAATTTCAGTATCGGTGCGCTGCGGTTGTTACTCCAACTCACTTGGGCGGGGAGTTGGGTGTGTGCGCGCGTGTAAGGTCACAGTATTACACATAGATCGGTCATATATGAGCTCTGAGCTCTTCCGGGAGGCAATAGCTGTCGATCACGAGTCCACATGATCCAAGACTGGTGAATCACACAGACACGCACACACACACACACACACACACACACACACACACACACACACACACACACACACACACACATAGAATATGGAAACATTAGGAAAAAGACTAGACAATTTAAACATATTAAAGGATTTTCTGGAAAGCTATATGAAGAGACATGCTTATACATGATATTTATGTATATTTGTATGTAGTCACTTAATTTTACTTAACTTGAATGAAATATACAGGATACGGTTTATTTTCTTTAACTGTCTGCATTTCAGTCAAACTTGGCTTTGAATTTGCTTATATTGTTTGACTTTTTCTTGGATGTTATACCCTGAATCTTTGCATTTGTATGAGAAACTATTTCTTAATATATTCCAAATATTTTCGGCTTCTTTCTTTTTATCGAAAGGGACACCATTTGAGGAGACACGTGTGTAAAGTGATGTGTGAACGTGGTATTTGGTTGTCGAACACGTTGGTTAAACCCCAAATACTCCGTTCACACGTTCACACATCACTTTAAACACGTGTCTGTCGAACCGCGTTCGACGAACCGTGTAAATCCCCTCTTAGAGCTCGATCATGTATCTGAAAATCTGTATCAAGTGGAAACGCGGTATGGCTTCGTCCTCATATTGTTTCTTTTGATACGTTAGTCGATAACTTCCAATTACATACTTCTCTCTATTTATTTATTTATTTTTATTTTTTATTTATTTA
>NC_134796.1:59381569-59441569 GCF_046742065.1 Oratosquilla oratoria
GGTGCGGGCGAGCGCAAAGGAGGGGGAGGGTAAGTTATCACACGTCAACATGGGTAGTTTTAAGACCCTCGACTCGCTTGAACAATCTACTTATTTAGTAACTGTCAAATCTGTGCGCTCCGAACTATTCAGGATTACTTCGCTTGTCTGTTCTACAAGAGTGCGCACAATTTTTCCGCACGTAGGCAAGATTACATATAGTGGACGGGCGTTACTAATTACATAGACAAGAAATATGAACATAGTTATGTAATACAAAGGAACACAATTCTATAACATAATTACATACATGACGTAATATCTAATATTACGTTACAAGTTTTAAGTTGAATTCACTGTACTGCTTTTAACGGGTTATTGCTAAGTTTTTTTGTAAGTGAAACTATGAATAATATTTCCATCTCCTCAATATAATCCACTATGTTTAAAAGTACAATGCAATTGCTATTATCACCTTTTGTAATGTGTAATTCATAATTTTGTTTTAAATCATGGTATGTCTTAAGGAAACGTTTAGGACAATTTGGAATACTTCGAGTTAATAGTGAATTGTACACAAAACCTTTACTGATGTTTTAGTGATTCGTTGTTGCATATATATAATATATATAATACAAACATACACACACGGAATGTTATAAAATCTAACTACTTGGAATGTTTCATAACATAATGGGATCAATTGGTCCGCGTTATTAGCTGTATCTGAAAAGTGGCGATTATCATTTTAAAACTGAATTAAAATTTAGTCTTTGTATCCTAATCTAGTTTATCCATTCCTTCGTGTTTGCAAGTGTTCGAAATGATGACACGGCTCGTAACCCGGACCAGTGGATTAAACGTGACGAAGTAATTGAGAGGGCTGTTTTTTATACACTATATATATATATATATATATATATATATATATATATATATATATATATATATCAAGCTTACGCAATTAATACTAAGCATATATTAAACGTTAAACATTCACTTTTGGAATTACGGTAAGATGAAACGGGAGCTATGCATATTTCAGCCTCTATTGCGAGATTCTCTTTAGCATACGTAAGAATTAGATTAGTTATAAAAGACCAAGATAGAAAAATATTACTTTAATGAAAATTGTTAAGAAAAGTTTAACCAATCCATCAAAACAAACTCATTCTCAGTTATTCTAACATAGTCACTAAACCGCTGTAATCTAGAAAGAGGTGATGAGCCTACGCCAGGAGGCGCTGAGTAGCTGCAGTCGAAGCGGTCAGCTTTGCCTTATTATGAACTTATTGCGATCGGAGAGGAGTGCGAGATTCGAACCCACAACTAAGCGAATGCGAAATTATTCGTCCATAACGAGACGGGGGTTTGTAATAATATCTTTGTGTAGGACAGACGTTTCACAACACAACGTTGTTGAATAAGAGTTTTTTTTTTTTTTTTTTTTCTCCTAGACTAATTCTGCTGTTTCTGATCACGTTAGGAAAAACACAAAATGGATTCGTCTAGAATAGAAAGGGCTAAATGCCACATTTCTATACGAAAATATGGTTCATTGAGCTTTTGATGTTAAAAGGCAAAGTGGTTTATGCATGACGCCAGCACTTTCACCTTTATATTACATAAGAACGTATTCTAGACGCATAAAATCCAATTATAGTTTTATAGAAATAATACGGTAGAATCAATGCACAGGGTGACCCAAAATTTACCTTACCCAAACTTTGTTAATCTTTATTTCTATATCAGTGAAAAGTTACCTATTCTTATTCTATACAAAATTCACCAAACCCAAAGAGAAGTAATTAATCTATTTTCGTTGAAGCTGTATGTTGTTTAATCTATTTGATACTTGTTAATGTTTGAGTAAGGTAACTTTTGAACCACCCCCTATATCTCCATAACAAATCATTTCATCTTCTCAAAGTGGTAATGGAAATTTGACCCAATTAACCTCACCACACTTGGGCCAATTCAGGACAGAATTCCTCTTACCTTGTCCCTTTCTGACCAACCACTAGGGCATGTGACTCGATCTTTTATACGTCACCTACTTTGTATGGCTGTGTGCTGAAGAGGGTCTCAAAATAGACTCTAATATAGACTCCATGTTTCACCTCTGTATTTTCTGCAAGCGTGAACAGATAATTGGCTGCCTTCCTTATATAGGGGAAGAGGCCCATAATATATAGATAGATGAATAAACTACACACACGCGCGCGCGCGCGCACACACACACACACACACACACACACACACACACACACACACACACACACACACACACACACATACACACACACACACACACATATATTACGTGGTTATGATATTTCTGCATATATATATATATATATATATATATATATATATATATATATATATATATATGAATATGCAAAAATATCATAACCACGTAATCCAATAAATTGCTGATAACCACGAATGAAACAGGAAAAGAAACTAGAATTCCCAAGCACTTTCGTGATATTTCACATCTTCACGGGAATACAGGAGAAAAAATTTACACAGGTATACAAGAGGTTTGAAAATAAACTGGGAAAGGTATAGGCAATACATGTTGAGAAAATGTAAAGAAACTTTAAAATACGTAAAATAAAATTATTTTTGAGATGATGTAATATGATTACAAATTTTGTCAATGATAAAATTATCTAATTTAAAAATACCATTGCTAATATTAATGTTGGATCCTTCAGATTTTTTTTATCATACAACTTTCAATAATGCTCCTTTTGGCAAATGAATCACAGCATAATAGATGAAGCATTCGACCAATCAAGACGATTAAAATGTCTCTTATGGACAAACAGCGCACTAGACTTTTACTGTTTTTAAACTGTACTTGTGTTGCTTAATCCTTGTTGAGACTTCTTTGCCCGTTTGCCCAAGGTAATACTTTTTACAATCTCTGCAAGGGATCTTGTATATGCAGACACTTGAGACACTAGGTGAATTTATAGTAATTAACTTCTTAAAAGTATATGGATTATTAAATACAACTTTAATATTCCATGTTTATAGGATGTGAGGAACTTCAGCCAGATTGTTACTGAATGGTAAAATCGGAAGGTTCTTAGTATCAAAGGAGGGGGATGGTTTAACACTGTTTTTTTCGATGCAGCGAGAGCGTGATCTAAAAATATTTTAAGGTACTTTAATCCAAGACCAACTTAACAATATACTCAAAGTCCTCATTAACAAATTCGGGGCTGCAAATACGAAGAGCACGTAAAAACATAGAAGAAAATACCGAATGTTTTACTTTATCATGGTGAGTCGAGTAATAATATATGAAAAACCTTTGTCGGCGTCCTATAAACACTAACTTAAAATTAATACCATTTCTATGAATAAGGTAATCCAAAAAGGGCAAATTACCATTACTTACTAATTCAATAGTAAAATTAATAGAAGGAACTAAATTATTCAGAGAATGTAAAAATGCATTTAAATCCTCAGAGCTGGGCCACAGGCAAAGAACATCGTCAACATATGTATACCAGATCGCATTTGTTGGCCAAATTTCACTTAATAGTTTATTTTCAAAAAATTCCATATAGAGATTGCTAAGGAATGGAGATGGTGGATTATCCATTGCCATTCAAATTTACAACCATTAATACATAGTTTGATAAGTTCAATTATTTTAGTTGGGGGCAACGGAAGTGAGAGTGTGAGTTTAGGACAGCACTGTACGGGGCAGAAACATGGAACATAAGAGAGGAAGAGAGGAGTTTGAATGTGTTTGAGATGAAATGCCTGAGAAGTATGATAGGGGTTATTAGGCTAGATAAAGTGAGAAATGAGGAGGTGAGTAGAACAGGGGTGGAAAGGGAGTTGGGAGATAGGGTTGATGAAAGAGTATTGGGATGGTGTGGACACATGGAAAGAATGAGTGAAGAAAGATTGGTAAAAGAGGTGTGGAAGGAGTGAACATGAGGGGGCGACCTAGGATGAAATGGATGGATGGGGTAAAAGGGGCATTGGGAAAGAGGGGAATGTCTGTTGAGGAAGGACGAGAGAGGATAGAAGATGGGGGTGAATGGAGAAGGGTTGTGAATGATGCTGTGAAGCATGAGGGGGAGTGGGTGGGGGATGGGGGTGAGAGAGTATGTATGAAAAATAAATTGACGCAGCCCGAAGGGATTTCTCCCCCGTCTTCTTTTCTGTATGAGGGGACTGAGAGGGGGAGGGGTCGCCCAATTAATGAAGCGGCCTTGCTATGGATGTGCTGTGTCTTGCGACACTGCCTCTGACCAAGGGCAGTGGACAAGATGCAGGGATGACCCGTCATTCAGGAGGTGCCAAGATAAGAGGAAGGGAAGGGGGTGGAGGGGAGTGGAATATGTAGGGGATGGATTGGGTGGGAGTGGTTTCTATGCCTTTGGTTTTTTGCTACCTCCCTTGTAAGGGGGAAAAATACTTTTATATGGTATATATATGTATGTAATTATATATATATAATGTGTGTGTGTGTGTTTGCAGTGTACTTCATTCCTGTGTTCTTATGTTTTTCAAAATACAATGAAGTCCTGTAATCAAGATCGACGTTTCGGTTCTATGCTTATCTTCAGATTTTGTCATAATCTTTGTTGACATTTAATTACATGAATAGAATTTGAGGTGAACCAGAGCACAAGCATAGACGATCTAGAAGCATTCCAAGTGAGAGATGTTCAAGTTCTACTTCAGTTCAGCAACAGGAAGGACTCTGTCCTGCGTTGACTGTGTCGCCTGCGTCGCACGCGTCTCGATTTGCGCATAGAATATTGTTTCTGGGAAACCTGTGCCGTTTTATAAAAGATGTAAGACCATGATTGAATGAAGCGTGTGTAAATGAGCGGATTCTCTGAATTGCATTATGCTTGAATGTATACAATGGTCATAATGATTTGAAGGATGTGTAATCTATACGGAATGGGAAATGATGGTTGTTATCGGCTGTTGTTGGTCTTCATTATTGCCTATAGCAGTTAATGAGTTATCTTGCAGTGCTAAAGAACTAAAGTGACGTTAATTGTTGATATGAGCACATGTTTTCAATTTCTTGTCAGTATATATAAGTGACTTTTTAAACGCAAAAAATAATGATGATTAATAACAATTATAATAGCATGTTTCCGAATGACTATTTTGCCAAAATAATACAATTATAAGATAAAAGGAGTATTGTTTCCAACTATAGAAGCGCTGGTTATTTCTGAATAAATAACAAGTCAAACTGACCTGCCTCGAACTGGTCTGACCTCCACGCATACTCAGTGGATGACCCTAACTTAATCATAACTATCTAACCTCGTTCAACTAGTTTATTCAATAGAATGCCATAAACACTAAGATTCCCTTTCACGTATACCCCACTGAAGACCACAAGCATTGACATGGATAGGGAAGGAAGGTGGTAATGGACATGGAACTGACTAGTGTAGGCCTTATGGTCTCATGCAGTCTCCTTCATTCTTATATTATCGTGTTTACAGATTGGGATACTTTCTCGTTACCCCACTGAAGACCACAAGTATTGACATAAAGAATAATTAATGTGCTTTTACATCTTGCATATACAAATACATATACCCATTAATGAGCATATATATACAAGTACAAAACTAGGATACTCTCATCTACCCCACAAGTACTGCCATGGAGAAAGCCATATACGTTTTTAAATACATATATCTATACGTAGACAAGTATATACACTTATACACACTATGATCCTCTCTTCCTTTTACTCCACTGAAGACCACAAATATTAACGTGGAGGAACACATGTATGGTTTTAAATACGTACATCCATACAAGGACAGACATACAGACACACACACACACACACACACACACACACACACACACACACACACACACACACACACAGACACACACACACACACACACGTATACACACCGATTCTCTCTTCCTTTTACTCCACTGAAGACCACAAGTATTGACATGGAGAAACCCCACGAACTTCGTCATCCTTCACCTCAGAACTTGGAGAGCGAGGTCGATGCTCTCGATCTCCGCCTTGTCGCTGTAAATATGGTGTAGAAGCCAGTGGAAGGCCCCAGGGGGATCGTCCTTCAGAGGAAGAACCCAAGTGGACGGCTGCTGAGCTCCTGACGTCTGTGAGGTGGAAGAGTAGGAGGAGCAGGAGCTGAAGAAGATGTCTTCGAAAACTGGACTCCTCATTGCGAGGATAAGCCTATGGGCCTGAAAGTAAAAAAGAAAAAAAAAAAAACTATTCATATGCCATCCGCAGGAAAATATTCATATACATAAAATAATCAAAATCATGAAAATTAATAGAACATATGTTTATATATATCATTCACAAAAAATCTTTAGAAGGCATTCTCAAAATCTTTAAATTTCAAGTTTATCGTAAATAATAATCGAAAAAATAGCTACTAGTGGCAAAAATAAGCAAAGCTCTTTAAAATAAGTGCTGATTGATATAATTTGTTAAAAGTTGACAATCACGAGTGAAAAATTAGGTTCTAGCCTAGAGATAATCTTTGCCATATGCTAATTTTGAAAATAGATGCAAATGTATGAATACTTAGGAAGGGAAAGGAGAGAGAGAAAGAGAGAGAGGAGGATAGAGAAATAGAGAGAGAGTGAAATAATCAAATAGCCAAATCCATCCTTGGTTAGAAAATAATAATAAAGGTGTGTTAAAACTGAATTAATATTTTTTCTCAACATCTTTTCTCGTTTGATATCGTTGACATTATTCTGTGATAAAGCAGGCCTAAGTGATCAATATTATTGCGCAATATTCCGTATTGTACAATATTATTGACGGTGTAGGGATGATATTGAAGAATGACAACAATATATTGAAGACACCAAATGTACAGGCCAAACACGTGTGCTTAATCAGTACCATCCCTACACCGTCAATAAAAATGTACAATACGGAATATTGCGCAATAATATTGATCGTGTAGGGCCCATCAGAGGATTTGTTTTTTATACCCAATCATTATATCTCATTATATATTCTTTTTCTCTCAAAGAAGGTAATATAAAAAACCATCGCATTGAAGGACGATACACACACACACACAAACACGACATTCTAACCAGTTGAAGTGGGTGAGACTGGAGTTTTAATTAGTGTGTTATTCTTGACCAATCTTTCATCTTCCCACTCATTAAATTCTAACCTACATTCTTTTACCCTCTCCTACATTTGGCAAGCGATGGTTACATTTTTTTTTTTTAATCTATTTCAATGGTATGGTCAAACCCAAATTTATAAACGGGCCACACATGTAATTACACATCACAGGTGAGGAAAGTAACAAACTTAGGTTATCAATTTCCTTGAGTGAAGTGTTTAAAGAAAATGGTCAACTTTGCTTATCAGTTTCTTTATTTCGTTCAAATAAAGTTATGTAGTTAAGAAATTAACAAACTGCATTTTTTTTGTTCAAGTGAAGTGCAGCAATTGAGAAAATATATACTTTTTCGTTGTGAAAAATAAAACTGAAAAAATTGCTGATATCAGTTTCTTTTAATTTCGTTCAAATGAAATATTATGCTGAAGAAAACCACAAAAAAAATTATTTCATATATAGTTTAAATGAAGCGTTGCAACTAAATAACGAGCTGTATTTTTATTTAAAACTGAAAAAATAACAAACATCTGTTATATTTTTCTTTTTGTTTCGTTCAAGTGAAGTGTTGCAGTTGAAGAAACTTCATTCACGAATTTCTTTTCATTTCGTTTGAGGAAATGTTGAAACAGGAAAATAATAAATTTCGGTTATCAATTTATTTTTCGGTCATGTGAACTATTGCAATTGAAGAAAATAAGAATTTTCTTATTAGTTTCTTTTCATTTCGTTCAAGTAAAGTGTTGGAACTAAAGAAAATAAATGTTCTTATCAATTTCTTTCTATTTTTTTAAGTGAAGCATTGCACACAATAACAAAGAAACAATACCCAAACAAAGAAAAATTAAGAAAATATCAAATTATCTTTATTTCATTGTATTTCGTATTACAACCAAAGAAAATCCTTTTTTTAATTCGAGTGAAATATACTAAAAAAAAATCCTTCAAACTAAATGATGACAAAAACAGATGACCGTAACGAACTACGAATTTAATTTTCTTTTTTATTTCGTTAAAGTGAAATCTCACTAAAGAAAATAAGCAGTTCCAGCGATTAATTTCTTTACATTCCTTAGAAAAAAGAAAAAAAAAAAAAAATCACGACCAAGCGGAACCTTAAAACCTGGAAAATTTCTCTCGTCACATCTTTCTTTTTACTTCGTCCAAGCAAGGCACCAGTGCTCACAGGTGACCATCCTTCAAGGAGACGTGGGGCGTTCGCAGGGCACTGATGTTGAAGCCTTTCACAGACCCAGGTGCAATTAGCGAAGCCATGCAGTTGAACGCATCGGCAGAAACTCTTCCTAAATGACTCCAGGAAGAAGAGGAGGAGGTGGAGGAGGAAGAAGAGGAAAGGGAGGAAAAAGAAGTGAAGGGTCAGGAGTAGTAGCAGAGGAGGAAGAGTAAGAGAAGTAAGGGGGGGGGAGAGGAGGAGGACTGACGTAATAGACGTCCTATCAGGAAGGGGTGGTGACGTAATAGCCATCCTGTCAGGAAGGAGCGGCTGACGGACCGGTAACGAGCAAGTCGACTCCTGCCATTTGGTCGTCAATACTTGTGTGTGTGTGTGTGTGTGCGTCTGCTCATGTGTGTGTACGTGTGCGTCTGCTCATGTGTGTGTACGTGTATGTGCGTGTGTGTTGTATGTGTGTACTTATGTGTTGTGTTTGTACATGTTTGTGTGTTGTATGTGTGTACATATGTTTGTGTGTTGTATGTGTGTGTGTGTGTGCCGGCGTATTTACCCAGTCGAAGACGAAGTTAATCACATTAAAGAACTTGACCAAATGGAGTTAAGATTTACCCTTAAGAACAAGAAAAAAACCGAAGACCAACAAGAACAATCTTACCCTGTTCTTCAAATAAAGCGAATCTAAGAAACGACAAACTGATTACATAGATTGTTATTTTCAACGTATTTTATAACGTTACATTTGTCTGACATGAAAACAAGTTTATAAAATGAAATGGAAACTCGCTTGTTGGGCTCTTGTTCGGGGAAAACGCTGCTAGACTCAGCCGGCTACTTAATGTCATGCACAGCAAGGGACAAATGTCATACACGGTTTAGAAGTAGGTCGACTTGGACAAAATCTATTTACAACATGCAATGCTAATATTATATTTATTTATTCATTTATTTGTTTTCTATTTATGTATTTATTTGTTTATTTATTCGTTTATTTCTATTTTAATCCTAGCTCGTTATGAACACATTTTGGATCGTCGCGAAAACGACATATAAGGTACAATACTTACAAAGTTATTTGATTTCTTTTATTCTATTTTGTTCTATTAATATTATTTTTTCTGTTACCTAATTTTCTTTTAGTTCATTTACTCTTTGTCGTATGCGCTTGTGGTTGCTGGGAATCGGAAAGAAGTGTGGGATTCGAACCCACAACTAAGCGAATACGAGACCAGCACGCTTCCGACTACGCCACCAGTAATATAGACATGACCTAGATAAAGTAACTTAGACATAATTTCAATCCACGAACGTAAATGATATCTTTGCTCATCGCTGATATTCCACAGATCTGTGATGAATTATTAAAATGTGTATTACGGGACTGAAAGAGGAATCATGTAAAATGCTTCGTAATCTATAAAGTCTGTTTCATGTAATTCCGGAGTTGAAAGGACACATCTCCTTCGATTAAAAAAAAAATTAGATGTTATTTTTTGGTGAACGTTAGGTGACTCCATGCCACGGTAATAAAACTCTCCATCACATTCTAACGTAGTGGGAAGTGAGAAACCCTACCAAAGCCTTGTCGGTTGCTATAAGCCTCCCTTCTTCTTCTTCTTCTTTTCTTCTTCTTCTTCTTTTCTTCTTCTTCTTTTCTTCTTCCTCTTCTTCGTCTTCCTCTTCTTCGTCTTCTTCCTCTTCTTTGTCTTCCTCTTCTTCGTCTTCGTCTTCCTCTTCTTCGTCTTCGTCTTCCTCTTCTTCTTCTTCTTCTTCTTCTTCTTCTTCTTCTTCTTCTTCTTCTTCTTCTTCTTCTTCTTCTTCTTCTTCTTCTTCTTCTTCTTCTTCTTCTTCTTCTTCTTCTTCTTCTTCTTCTTCTTCTTCTTCTTCTTCTTCTTCTTCTTCTTCTTCGTCTTCTTCGTCTTCTTCGTCTTTTTCGTCTTTTTCGTCTTTTTCGTCTTTTTCGTCTTTTTCGTCTTTTTCGTCGTCTTTTCGTCTTTTTCGTCTTCTTCTTCTTTTTCTTCTTCTTCTTCTTCTTCATCTTCTTCTCCTTATTCGTCTTCTTCGATTTTTTCGTCTTCTTCTTTTTCTTCGTCTTGCTCTTCTTTTTCTTCGTCTTCTTCTTTTTCTTCGTCTTCTTCTTCGTCTCCGTCTTCTTCTTTGTCTTCGTCTTTGTCTTCGTCTTTTTCTTCGTCTATTTCTTCGTCTTTTTCTTCTTTTTCTTCGTCTTTTTCTTCGTCTTCGTCTTCGTCTTTTTCTTCGTCTTCGTGTTTTTCTTCGTGTTTTTCTTCGTCTTCGTCTTCTTCGCCTTCTTCGTCTTCTTTTTCTTCGTCTTCTTCTCTTCGTCTTCATCTTTTTCTTCGTCTTCTTCTTCTTCTTCTTCTTCTTCTTCTTCTTCTTCTTCTTCTTCGTCTTCTTCTTCTTTTTCTTCGTCTTCTTCTTCTTCTTCGTCTTCTTCTTTTTCTTCGTCTTCTTCTTCGTCTCTTCTTTTTCTTCGTCTTCTTCTTCGTCTTCTTCTTTTTCTTCGTCTTATTCTTCGTCTTCTTCTTTTTCCTCTTTTTCTTCTTCTTCTTTTTCTTCTTCTTCCTCTTCTTCTTCTTCTTCTTCTTTCTTCGTCTTCTTCTTTTTCTTCTTCTTCTTCTTCTTGTTCCTCTTCTTGTTCTTCGTCTTCGTATAATTCTTCGTCTTCTTCTTTGTCTTCGTCTTCTGCTCGTCGTCGTCATTTTCTTCGTCTTTTTCTTCTTCTTTTTCTTCTTCTTTTTCTTCTTTTTATTCTTTTTCTTCGTCTTTTTCTTCGTCTTCCTCTTCTTCTTCTTCTTCTTCTCTTTTTTCGTCTTCTTCTTCTTTGTCTTCTTCTTTTTCTTCGTCTTCTTCTCTTTCTTCGTCGTCTTCTTCTTCTTCTTCTTTTTCTTCGTCTACTTCTTCTTCTTCGTCTCCTTCTTCTTCTTCGTCTACTTATTTTTCCTCCTCTTCTTCTGTTTCTTCGTCTTCTTCTTTTTCTTCATTTTCTTCTTCTTCTTCGTCTTATTCTTTTTCTTCGTCTTCTTCTTTTTCTTCGTCTTCTTCTTTTTCTTCGTCTTCTTCTTTTTCTTCGTCTTCTTCTTTTTCTTCGTCTTCTTCTTTTTCTTCGTCTTCTTCTTTTCTTCGTCTTCTTCTTTTTCTTCGTCTTCTTTGTCTTTCTCTTTTTCTTTTTCTTTTTCTTCGTCTTTTTCTTCGTCTTTTTCTTCTTTTTCTTCGTCTTTTTCTTTGTCTTCTATTGTCTTCTTCGTCTTCTTTGTCGTCTTCTTCGTCTTCGTCTTCTTCTCCGTCTTCTTCGTCTTCTTTGTCTTCTTTGTCTTCTTCGTCTTCTTCGTCTTCGTCTTTTTCTTCGTCTTTTTCTTTTGTCTTTTTCTTTTTCTTCGTCTTCTTTTTCTTCTTTTTCTTTTCCGTTTTCTTCTTCGTTTTCTTCTTTTTCTTCGTCTACTTCTTTTTCTTCGTCTTCTTCTTTTTCTTCGTCTTCGTGTTTTTCTTCGTCTTCTTTTCTTCGTCTTCTTCTTTTTCTTCGTCTTCTTTTTCTTCTCTCTCCTTTTTCTGCTTCTTTTTCTTCGTCTTTTTCTTTTTCATCCTTTTCTTCGTTTTCTTCGTTTTCTTCTTTTTCTTCGTCTTCTTCTTTTTCTTCTTCATCTTTTTCTTCGTCTTCTTCTTCTTCTTCGTCTTCTTTTTCTTCGTCTTCTTCTTTTTCTTCTTTTTCTTCTTCTTTTTCTTCGTCTTTTTCTTCTTCTTCGTCTTCTTTTTCTTCGTCTTTTTCTTCGTCTTCTTTTTCTTCTTCGTCTTCTTTGTCGTCTTCTTCGTCTTCTTCTTCTTCTTCTTTTTGTCTTCTTCTTTTTCTTCGTCTTCTTCGTCGTCGTCTTCGTCTTCTTTTTCTTTTTCTTCTTCGTCTTCTTCTTCTTTTTCGTCTTATTTTTCTTCTTTGTCTTCTTCTTTGTCTTCTCCTTTTTCTTCGTCTTCTTCTTCTTCTTCGTCTTCTTCTTTTTCGTCTTCTTTTTCTTCTTTGTCTTCTCCTTTTTCTTCGTCTTCTTCTTCTTCTTCGTCTTCTTTTTCTTCGTCTTCTTCTTTGTCTTCTTCTTTTTCTTTTTCTTTTTCTTTTTCTTTTTCTTTTTCTTTTTCTTTTTCTTCTTCTTCTTCCTCTTCCTTCTTCTTCTTCCTCTTCCTTCTTCTTCTTCCTCTTCCTTCTTCTTCTTCCTCTTCCTTCTTCTTCTTCCTCTTCCTTCTTCTTCTTCCTCTTCCTTCTTCTTCTTCCTCTTCCTTCTTCTTCTTCCTCTTCCTTCTTCTTCTTCCTCTTCCTTCTTCCTTCTTTTTCTTTTTCTTTTTCTTCGTCTTCGTCTTTTTCTTCGTCTTCTTCTTCTTCGTCTTTTTCTTTTTCTTCTTTTTCTTCTTTTTCTTCGTTTTCTTCTTTTTCTTCGTTTTCTTTTTCTTCGTTTTCTTTTTCTTCGTCTTATTTTTCTTCGTCTTTTTTCTATTCGTCTTCTTTTTCTTCGTCGTCTTCGTCGTCGTCGTCGTGCTTTCCATCAGGTTGTTTCACTGCACTGAGGAAACCACATTTCCACCATCATTCATATCGAACTGGTCTCAATGACGAGGGTAATGTTATGGTTTGCAAACTACTCCTGCAAAGGGTCTGGCTTAGATATGCGTTTTTTTTTTTATGCACCCCCTAACCCTGGATAACATCTGATTACTGAAAGGATAAAAGAAAGTGAAGTACTGCCATGTGTGTGTGTGTGTGTGTGTGTCTCACCATGGTCTTGGATCACGTGTTGGACTCGTGATCGACAGCCATTTCCCTTCCGGAAGAGAGCTCAGAGCTCATATATGACCGATCTATGGGTAATGCTGACCTTTCACGCGCGCACACACCCAACTCCCCGTCTACGAGAGTTGGAGTAACGACTCGCAGTGCAGCGATACTGAAATGGTTTCGGCCCTGAGCGGGATTCGAATTAGGACCGCCGTAGGGGCAGCCGGGAACTCTAACCACTGCGCTATGAGTGTGTTTATATATGTGTGTGTGTATGATTTCAACGCCCCAGGGTAATGTGAACAAATGCATAAAGTATCAAAGCGCAACGAAAAAGTTAATGGAGATGAATTGAAGATAATTTTATTATTCTCACTGTGAAGGAGGTTTCCCTTAAGGAATTATCGTAATTGACTCTTTCCTCCTACTTCCGATTAATTGGCGCTATCACCCACCTCCAGCGACTTTTCCGGCTCAAAATCACAATGGCAAACTTTTTTTTTTTTTTTTTTTTTTTTTTTTTCTCCGACAAAAATATATAGTAATTTTATACAGTATGTTTGAGGAATTTTTTTTCCTTCAGCATAACAGATTCCTTACCGGAAGCTTCGGACTGCAAATCTCCTCCAGAAGTCGAAGGAAAAATAGCTGTGTGATAACACCTTTGGATAAATAAAATCACTTCGCGGTAGCTACGTAAAACAAACTCTTTTATTTACAGATGGCACTGAAAAGTAAGTTAAGGAAAGCTTCGATAAAGTTCTTAACCATTTGGTGTTGAGCAGTGTAAGCTGCCACCCACGTCCTTCGTTGTAAATACGAGGGACAGTGACGGGCGTCAAAGGAAAAAGATAGATCAATACAAGTCTAAAATGAAGAGAATTATATATAGAATCGTAAATAATCTAGCTATCTGTATATATACAAAGGGGGTCCATCCACTCGTACCCATTCCGTTTTCATCTTAGTTCCTCGGTAATAATAATGATAGATATGCTCGTGGATATAAAACAGAATATAGAATAGATATAGAAAATAAAGGAATAAAAAAAAAATAATAATCTGTTGAACCCATGCGGACGTCACGAGTTCTGAGGGCGTCAAGGCGCTCGCGAGCGACAGTTTGGGAACCAGTGCTGTAGAGTGAGGAATTCTTCGTCTGAATGGCATCGCTTACCAGGAAAAAAAAAAAAAAAAAAAAAAAAAATCCTAAATCTTAACAAACTGGTATAAACTTGCGCCAAACACCTTTATTCAGATATTCCTAAATCTCAACAAACGAGTTTAAACTCATACCAAACACTTTTATTCAGTTAACATTATTCCTTAATTTCAACAAACTGGTTTAAACTCGTACCAAACACTTTTATTCGGTTAACATTATTCCTAAAACTCATCAAACGTGTTTAAACTCTTACCGTATACATTTATTGTTAACATTATTCCTAAATCTCAACAAGCTTTAAACTCTTACCAAACACGTTCGGTTAACAATTATTCCGTAATCTTAATCAAACGGGTTTAAACTCTTACCAAATACACTGATTCTTACTTAGGGTTTTCCTCAAATATCAACAGACTTGAGACTTGTACCGTTTTTATTCAGTTAAAAGTAGAACCCTAATTGAAGCAACAAACAACAACATATCTGCAAAACCTGCTCATTAGTTTTGCTCGCAACTTTCCGATTTTTTTTTTTTTTTTTTTTTTTTTTTTTTTTTTTTTTTCTCGGGCCCAAAGAAATATTTTTACTCAACAGAAAATTATTTGGCGGATATGAAAGGACTCCAACGTTTGTTGACCTAAAAAAGGACATCAAAAGGACAATTTGTGCGATTTGACCCGAATACTTCCCAATCTCGTGAAATCACAGTATATTTGACCACGTTTTCAACAAATCAATAAAACAAACTGCAAATATAGTTACTAAATAAACACCTGTAGTATCAGAAATCACACTGATGATAATAAGAAACGTTAAAAATATTTTATAACCGCTAACACTGCCTCGGTTTTGAGCAGAACGTGTTAGAAAGTACAATAAATGAATTTTTGTATTTGGTTTAATTGAAATTAAAAAATATATATAAAAGGGTAGTTGACCACAGTCATTGGTGAGAGAGGGGCCAATGAACTGTGTCTGTGGGAGACAGATCCTGACTGCTTTCACCACACAGTTCCATGAGGATGGAGGTCGTTAAAATAATAATAAAATAGTATTAGACGAAGGTCCAAGAACACTACCAAAAATGACAGTAATAAGAACATGAATAAGACTAACAGTAACAGTAGCAGCAGCAACAAAACTAAACCTCAATAATCAGCAGTAGTGAAAGTGGAGGTAGAATGTAGATTGAGAGAAGCGAGTAAATGCCTGGATGGATTAAAGAGTGTAATGAGGAATAGACATTTGGGAATGGATGCTAAGAGGAGACTGTATGAAGGAGTGATTGTGCCAACAGCACTGTATGGGGCAGGAATATGGAACACAAGAGAAGAAGAGAGAAGGAGTTTGAGATGAGATGTCTGAGAAGTATGATGGGGGTTACTAGGCTAGATAGAGTGAGAAATGAGGAGGTGAGGAGGAGAACGGGGGTGGAAAAGGAGCTGGGAAATAGGGTTGATGAAAGAATATTAGGATGGTTTGGACACATGGAAAGAATGAGTGAAGAAAGACTAGTAAAAGAGGTATGGAAGGCAGATGTGGTGGGAGTGAACATGAGGGGACGTCCCAGGATGAGGTGGATGGATGGGGTGAAGGGGGCTCTGGGGAAGAGGGGAATGTCTGTTGAGGAAGGACGGGAGAGGACAGAAGACGGGTGAATGGAGTATGGGTGTATATGGATGATGTGATTGCATGAGGTGGAATGGGCGGGGGGATGGGGGGTGAGGTAGTATGTGTGAGCAAAGTTTTGACGCAGCCCAAAGGGATTTCTCCCCGTCCTCTCCTTTTAAGCAAAGGGGGGACGGAGAGGGGGGTGGTCGCTGATTTAATGAAGCGGCCTTGCAATGGATGTGCTGTGTCTTGCGACACTGCTTCTGACCCAGGGCAGTGGACAAGGTGCAGGGATGACCCGTTATTCAGGAGGTGCTCAGATAAGAGGGAGGGTGGAGGGATGTGGAGTGTATTCAGGGATGGAATGGGTGGGAGTGATTTTGTGCCTTTTTCTTTTTGGCTACCTCCCTGGTAAGGGGGAAGAAGCCTTGGTATATGTATGTATGTGTGTATATATATATATATATATATATATATATATATAATATCGACAGAGTCCTGGACCGAATCAGAGTTCGAGTCCTGGACCGAATCAGAGTTCGAGTCCTGGACCGAATCAGAGTTCGAGTCCTGGACCGAATCAGAGTTCGAGTCCTGGACCGAATCAGAGTTCGAGTCCTGGACCGAATCAGAGTTCGAGTCCTGGACCGAATCAGAGTTCGAGTCCTGGACCGAGTCTGAATCCGGGGCCGAGTCCTGGACCGAGTCTGAATCCGGGGCCGAGTCCTGGACCGAGTCTGAATCCGGGGCCGAGTCCTGGACCGAGTCTGAATCCGGGGCCGAGTCCTGGACCGAGTCTGAATCCGGGGCCGAGTCCTGGACCGAGTCTGAATCCGGGGCCGAGTCCGGGACCGAGTCTGAATCCGGGGCCGAGTCCGGGACCGAGTCTGAATCCGGGGCCGAGTCCGGGACCGAGTCTGAATCCGGGGCCGAGTCCGGGACCGAGTCTGAATCCGGGGCCTAGTCCGGGACCGAGTCTGAATCCGGGGCCGAGTCCGGGACCGAGTCTGAATCCGGGGCCGAGTCCGGGACCGAGTCTGAATCCGGGGCCGAGTCCGGGACCGAGTCTGAATCCGGGGCCGAGTCCTGGACCGAGTCTGAATCCGGGGCCGAGTCCGGGACCGAGTCTGAATCCGGGGCCGAGTCCGGGACCGAGTCTGAATCCGGGGCCGAGTCCGGGACCGAGTCTGAATCCGGGGCCGAGTCCGGGACCGAGTCTGAATCCGGGGCCGAGTCCGGGACCGAGTCTGAATCCGGGGCCGAGTCCGGGACCGAGTCTGAATCCGGGGCCGAGTCCGGGACCGAGTCTGAATCCGGGGCCGAGTCCGGGACCGAGTCTGAATCCGGGGCCGAGTCCGGGACCGAGTCTGAATCCGGGACCGAGTCTGAATCCGGGACCGAGTCTGAATCCGGGACCGAGTCTGAATCCGGGACCGAGTCTGAATCCGGGACCGAGTCTGAATCCGGGACCGAGTCCGGGACCGAGTCTGAATCCGGGGCCGAGTCCGGAACAGAGTCTGAATCCGGGGCCGAGTCTGAATCCGAGGCCGAGTCCTGGACCGAGTCTGAATCCGGGGCCGAGTCCTGGACCGAGTCTGAATCCGGGGCCGAGTCCTGGACCGAATCCGAGTCCTGGACCGAATCCGAGTCCGGGGTCGAGACCGAGTCCAAGACCTAGACAAAGACCATCAACAGCACCAACATCATCACCAACACCAACGCCATCACCAACACAAGAAAAGCGATGACAATGAAGACAGCGATGAAAAGAACAAACCTTAATTAGGTTTATCTAATTATAACGTACAGTATAATGAGTCTTCTATTCATTCAACATGTGTTACAGTGGTTACCATAAACCATCATAATCTTGAATGCCAGTTCGTGACCCAAGAACAAATGTTCATTATGTTGGCTGCACAATATTGTTCGTCTTTCAGAGACAACATATGTCATTTTCCATCATTGTACAAGAACATGAATAAAGCAAACAAGATATAAAGCCTACACTAGGCAGTTCCACCTGTCATCATTATCCATAAAGTTCTCATCATCTCACAACGAATTGTTTAATCGCTTACAACATGGTTAACAAGTTTATTGTATCCGTTAACCACTCTCGTGTTTAACCAGATCTTGCATGTTTCTTAAACTTAAATATGTCTGGTGTCATCTAATGCTCTTCAAATTAATCCATTGTCCCTTCTATGCATTTTGATCTACCCTTTGGCTAGTTAAATATCCTGATTTATTTATTTTAACTTTGGTTATTCGTCGTTATTTATTCATTTTTATCATCTAAACTATTATTTAATAATTTATTTTTCTTCAATATATTTGATGTTATACAGGGTGGGGCGCGGAAACTTCCCGATTTGGGGATTGAATTATAAAGTGTTTACACTTCACAATTCTTTATTCTACTTTTATGTCTGTCACACAACATGGGAGATTTACTTTTACACAGTTCTAAAAACAATATCTTTTAAATGTCCACCTCCATTGTCAATACACTGATTCAGACGATTTCGGAAGCTTTGGTCTACTCTCTCTACCATGGTGAGCAGTATATTGGCTATTTCAGTGCGGATGGCATTCTGTAGGTCTTCCAGGGTCTATGGACGGTCGTTATAAACCATGGATTTGAGATAACCCCACAGGAAATAATCACAGGGGCCTAAATCAGGCGAGCGCGCTGATTTTCCTGAGAGGCGATTTAAACTGGCCAGCGCGCTCGCCTGATTTAGCCCCCTGTGATTATTTCCTGTGGCATTATCTCAAATCCCTGGTTTATAACGACCGTCCACAGACCCTGGAAGACCTACAGAATGCCATGCGCACTCAAATAGCCAATATACTGCTCACCATGCTAGAGAGAGTAGACCAAAGCTTCCGAAATCGTCTGAATCAGTGTATTGACAATGGAGGTGGACATTTAAAAGATATTGTTTTTAGAACTGTGTAAAAGTAAATCTCCCATGTTGTGTGACAGACATAAAAGTAGAATAAAGAATTGTGAAGTGTAAACACTTTATAATTCAATCCCCAAATCGGGAAGTTTCCGCGCCCCACCCTGTATAATCCCTGTTTGTCGAGAATTTGAATTTATAGTCTTCAGGTTTTCATGATCAGTTTGGTCCATAATACGAGTACTTAAAATTTGGATTTTATTCTTAGTAAACAATGGAAATTGGTTTATACCTTAAGCCCCAGTCACAGCAAGCTTACGACCTGTTTCCGACCACCTTGGACAGTGGCACTTTAGTTTCTCTCACGGTTAGCGCCACGTGGCTTTTTCATATTCGTCTTCATGACAGGGGATGAGATTCATTCCAATTGCATTGCTTTGAATTGTTTTCATAAATAGAGGAACAACACAAATCAGCCTGGGCGCATGACAATTGTCAAAACCAACATCTTTAGAAATAACTTCTTCACCAAGTACTACGAAGAGGAGCTTACGCCAGGAGGCACTTAAAAGCGACTATAGACTCCTCCTTTCCCCTAAGTGTTTGGATATCCAAAACAAGTGACTGAGACTATTAACCATTGCAATAAAATTCGGATCTCGATATCATATTCTCTGGATGAGTCGTAATTTTTATTTTAAAGAACAAAATCTCGATTATTTCAAAATTTTCCAATCTTACTTCATATGAAAACTAACCAAAATAATTTTAGGGGGGATAGGGGTTAAGCATGGAAAAAGAAAAGCAATTGACAAAAAAAAAAAAAAAAAATCTGAACTTGAGGGATAGGACAAGGAGCAGAGGTAAAGCCAATAAAGATGAGGTCAGGATGCATTGGGAAAAGAACGCGCGCTTGCGTGTGTATATATATATTATATATATAATATATATTATATATATTATATAATGTTCAGTTTATATATATATAATATATATATAAAATAATTTTATTTATATATATATAATATATATATTATATATATATATATATATATATATATATATAATATATATATATATATATATAAAATTTTCATATCAATAACTATTTAACTTACTTTAAATTGCTTGCCTTCCCTGCCGACCACTAAAGTCACATCAGAATGCATTCCCGTCGCTAGGAGGAAGCTGAGAGCTTTGGTCGAGTTGCCCATGTTGTCCTGCCATGCCCTCTGTTGCGTGGGCGGCGGGGGCGTGTGCGTTGGAGACGGCGAAGGCGTCTGACCAGTGAGAGCCGACATTGCTCCAATGAAAGATGCTGGACTGGAGTGGTTTGTGATAGGGTGACCAAGGCTTAGGTGTATTTTATTTTATTTTGTGTGTGTGTGTGTGGGTGTAGAGGTTGCTGTGAAAGCTGGGTAAGGGGAAGAACAGATCCAGTTGATTGGGGATGAGCTTGCCTAGAGATCTTTGCAGTAAGTGCCAAGGATCTGTAATAGAAAAAAATATAAATCAGTCCATGATACACACACACACACACACACACACACACACACACACACACACACACACACACACATATATATATATATATATATATATATATATAAGTTAATGTCTATTACAGTTTGAGTAAAACGCTTTGATATGATTCTTATTAGTATTATCACCTTTCTCATACTTTAGATTCCCTATATACAGATAGAGAAAGATTACAAAAGATCATATTCTGGCTTTTTATACTATAAAGTGTCAGGTCATTACACATTTGAAAAAAAATATGAGTAACAACATGGTTCAGTGTACACGACACACCCGTTCCAGCACTAACTATATGACCAAATACACGCCTGCACGCAAGAATAAGCACATTCGTGCACAAAGTGGTGTGTGTGTGTGTGTGTGTTTGTTTAAATTCACAACACTATCCATAGCTCAGGGAGATTAATAGCTGTCGATCTGGACACCAGCACCATAGTGGATCACGATGGCATAACGATTAAGCATATACACGGATATACAAGAATATACTGCTCCGCAAACTAATTGGAATGAATTAATATAAAAGAAAAGTGTAAGACCTCTGGGTATTTCATGTATTCGTCTCAATTCGATTAAATGACCTTTCCTATGGGGTTCAAACCATTGGTCATGTAAAGGCCCTAGTCTCGTATTACACTTTCTAGGGCAGGGTGGGCAACCCATTTAAGTAAAGGTGCCAAAATCAGCCAAATATTTGGTACATTTTCACGCGTGTCAGCGGAGTAAAATTAAAGGTTTACATACGACTATAGACCTCCTTTCACCTCGTAGGTCCCCAATTCGTCCTCCAGCGCAGCATGTAATTATCAATGGTCATACTTTTTAACCTGGGTTTTTTGTGCAGAAATTAGTCGTCAGTGTGCCAGCTTTTACACGCGTGCCAAAGGTTGCCCACCCGATCTAGGGCTTGAGTCCTATAGAGAGAGTCGCTTAATCACATCTATTATGTTGTTTAGCATTAGGTAAAGTCAAGACTCAAGTCGCCAGTGAACCTCAGAGGTTAGATAGTGTTTAGTGACTGGTACCGGTTCCAGTGACCCCAAAGTGCTTAGGGCAAAGGTGAAGGTTTCGGCCGCAGCTATGCGTCTCGCTATTCTATTTAGTGAAAGGTATGTCGAGTTTGGGTTAGATTTTTCTTAGTGATAGAGGTATTAATGTTTGTTGCCTTGGGTGAGTTTCTCTCTCTCTCTCTCAAAATAGTGACTAAATTTTCCCCATCACGAAGTATCATATTTTACAAAAATTAATATTTCTATTAAAATGTCCTTTTTTAACACGAACTAATTGAAAAACAAACAAATGAACTTGATCAGAAACATGATTAAATATATATCTATAACGTGTTTCACATGCAGTGGTTTGTATTTGTTATTGTTTCCAAAAATCTATCAAAATGTTAACCATGAACAAATCGGAAAAATCATTGTATTAAAATTTTATTTTCTAACGCGAACTAAAATTAAACATTAATATGAATTTATTCATAAACATTATTAGATTTTTTCTATAATTGCACATGTATTGATAAATGTAACACTCGACAACAAATGAATGTGGCTGTATCATTGCCAAGATATATTTTGTTATCGGTTCTGCCTTTGATAAGAATATTTATCTCGCACAGGAAAATCAATATCCTCCTCTGCAACAAGTTTTCATAAAAAAAAAAAAAAAAAATTATATATAATATATATATATATATATATATATATACAGTATATATATATATATACAGTATATATATATATATACAGTATATATATATATATACAGTCTATATATATATATATATATATACTGTATGTATATATATACTGTGATATATATATATATATATATATATATATATATATATATATATATATAAAGAACATAATGAAGGAGACTGCAAGAGGCCATAAGGCCTACAATAGGCAGCTCTGTATCCATCACCACCTTTCATCCCCATTCATAAAGTTGTCTAATCTTTTCTTAAAACAACTGGTAGTTTCAGCGCTTACTACATGGTTACTAAGTTTATTCCATTCGTCGACCACCCTATTAGTAAACCAATTCTAGCCTATTTCCTTTTTGAATCTAAATTTGTACAGTTTATAACCATTACTGCGAGTTCTGCCCTGTTGTTTTAATATGATGACCTTGTTTGCATCACCCTTGTTAAAGCCTTTGATCCACTTGAACACCTCTATTAGATCACCCCGCACTCTGCGTCTTTCGAAAATAATCTCTTGCTATAAAAAGGATACAAGGAAAAAAAATAAGGGAAGAAGGTGAGCTTTCATACACAGAAGTAAAAGCAAGACGCAAACAGTCCCTTGTAACAAAGAATGATATTGAAAAAAAGAGGAGGAGGAGGAGAAGAGAAGCCTATAGTACATCAGGAGTTGTATAGTTGCAGACGAAGCTATCAACTTCGTCCTGTAGGGACAGGTAGAAGTTATTGCTCGGAATTGGAGAAGAGTTCTCATTTCGAACCCAAAACTATGCAATTACGAGACCAGCACGCTTCTGATGAAAATAAGGTAATATGTATATTAAATGATAAATTAAACTAAAAAGGTTATTCACATGAAGAAACAGACTCGTCAAATGTTGCTTGTAAATATTGATATAGATAGCAGATTTTATTACACAATTGATCTCGTGTTTATGACCACTCCAAGTCTCTCCGGTCGCAACAGAATACCATAAAACATAACCACAAACAACGTCAGATAACTCTTCAGCACCACGTTTCAAGGCTTGACTTTTAGTGAAGCAGTCATAGTTTGCTAACACAGGAATATATCCTCTGGGTCCCAAGAGATTATTGTAAAAGGTTATAGAGACGAAGATTAGATTTGACAATAACGAAAGGTATATTTTGGGGGGAAAAATGGCAGACTGAAACGAATATATTGACAAATTGGACTTGTCTCCCGGGAACCGGTCAAGGATTTTGAGCTATGGAAGGGAAATGTACAATGCTAAATTTTTTTTTAAAGAATTCTTCAACAAAGTGTAAAGCGATCTTTATCAGTATATATGACCCGAGATTGTGTAACCACGTGTAATGGAGAGAAGAATTTTTATTTTATTAATCATATGTGTTTATATATTATATATATGTATATATATATATATATATATATATAATGTGTATACAGTATGTATATATATGAATATACATGTATGTTTATATATGTATATATATGAATATACATGTATGTTTATATATGTGTATATAATGTATATATATATAAAGTAGTAGCCTCTGTTCACGAACTCCTAGGGTTTTGGAGATAGACCCCCGTAACCATACATATTCTGATACCCTATCACTCCAGGTACTTAGATAACTATTTCATTAAAAAAAAATTTGTTAGGGATAAGGGTTAAAGTTAGGTGGGGTATGATTAGGTTAGGGATTATTCACGAACTTCTGTTTTTTTTTGTTTTTTTTTTTTTTTTTTTTTTTTTTCTCTCTCCAGATAGACCCCTATATATAATATTCTGAAACCTTTATAACCCAAGGTACTTGGATGACTATCTTTCATTTGTCTGTCTATCTGTATGTTCACGAACTCCTAGGGTTTTGGAGATAGACCCCCATAACAATATACATTCTGATACCCTAACACTCCAGGTACTTGGATAACTATATTTCATAAAAAAAAATGGTTAAGGTTAAGGGTTAAAGTTGGGTGGAGTATGGTTAGGTTAGGGATTATTCACGAACTCCTAGGTTTTTGCAGATAGACCATATATATTCGGAAGCCTTAACCCAAGGTACTTGGATAAGTCTTTCAGTTGTATCTACTATAATATAGTACAGTAGCCTCTTTCTGTTCACGAACTCCCCCGAAAACCATATATATTCACCATAACCCAGGCTAATTGGATAAGTATATTTTATTTCTAAAGGGCGTCTCCTTCCTCAAATTGATTTTTTTTTTTTTCATAAACTTTTATTTATTTTTTACCTTTTCCATCGAGTTATATTGATGTAACTTTTCTAATTTTTCTCCACAAATTCTATCAAAATTATCATTTGCCCGCAGCAACGCGCGGGGAATTTGGCTAGTATTATATATATATATATGCACAAATTTCACAAGTCACACATGTGTATATATATATATATATATATATATATATATATATATATATATATATATATATATATATATATGCTTCGGAAGCATGGACAGCCCGTCAGGGTTCTGATTCTAAACACCCGGGTTTAATCTTGGTTGAAACGTTGAAATATGAAAATCGTGGTCGGCCTTTCCCATAACCTTTGGGCCCACGGACATGTTCCGGTTTGGATGTAAGGGAGCCTCTCTCTACTCTAGATTAAACGTGTTAGAATCTGAACACTGGCATTTCGGATTAGGGGAGAATGTGATTCTGCATTCCCTTCCACCTATGGGATATGTGTGTTTATATTTGTGTGTGTGTGTGGACAGTGAGGTTAATAATGAGGTATACCTCTTCATAACTCATTGATAAAGCCTTGGGCACTTGTGACGTACGGGGAGTCCCCAGCCTGACAATGTGTCAGTTTCTGAATATGATTCCATCAAGGTATATGCTTCTGTTTGTCTCGATCGTGTTACAATTAATTAAAATTTAACATATAGAAAACAGAGCCCTGTGGAACTCCACAAGAAACGCTTCCCCTATTTTGGATTTTACACCATTTATGCTGACCCGCTGTTTTGTTAAATATATACATATATATATATATACATATACGTATATATTATACATATATATTATACATATATATTATATATATATATGATATATACACATGCACACACACACACACACACACACACACACATACATGTGACATCATGACAGGTGTATGAATGGTAAGAATGGAAAGGCACGATTGGGAACAAGATACTTTATTCCTGACCGGTTTCGCCTTTGAGACTTCTTCAGAGGTAATATTTACAGAGAATAAAACAAATACATCTACCCACATGACCACCAAGCCTAGCAGCAACTGCCCTACAAATACCTATGAATTCATTCTCTGTAAATATTACCTCTGAAGAAGCCTTAAAGCGAAACCCAACATTGTATATAGGACAAATATATCAACTATTGACTTGTTCAGTGCAGTTTAAGTTATATAATTTTTTATAGTGAAATAAGAAACTATTTTTAAGGCACTGTTATGCTTTGAAATGCCAATTTTACCCGGACTTAACAGGGTTGGCGATTTTTTTCATTTTTTAATATAATTTTTTTTTTTTTCAAGTCCGATTAATTTGATTTAAATAAAAATTTTTTTATAGATTTTAAATATTGGTATTGCTATCTAATATGCGATCTGATTGCTAAAGGACATTTTTAGCATATCAATACAAGGAGCAGTGTTATATAGACTTGCCACAAGTATACAAGGAACGGTATAAGCCGTATGTGAGGACAGTATGCTCAGGTTTACTCGATTCCTCCAAGAGTTTTCTCATCTTTGTAACATTTGCTGCATTGTCTGTGACAACACTTCCAATGTGACAACCAAAATCTTGTTCAGCCTTCTTGATCGAATTCTGTACCTGTTGTAGAAGATATTCAGTAGTGTGAGGTTTCCCTGATGTGTCTTTTGTGTCAAATAAATAAATCTGACCAGTTTATACTAACTTATACTGCATTGAATAAATCAATAGTTGATATATTTGTCCTATATACAATGTTAGGTTTCTAGTTTTGATATATTTGTCCAATATAAAATGTTAGGTTACAAAGAAAACAATGGCCTCCGCTAGCGGACCCAGGGATCTGGGTGCGCACGTCCTGTGTAATAGTAGTCCTTGATATATATATATATATATATATAATATATATATATATATAATATATATATAATGTGTGTGTGTGTGTGAGTGTATGTATAAGCAAACTTCAGAGTACATGGAAACGGTTCAAATGAAAAAGATGTGCAGGTAAATTGAAAAAGACACTGGGAGAGGTCACACTATGAACTCACTGAACCTCAGATTGTTGCATTACATACACTTTTCTTAATGGCAAATTCATCAAACTTAATGTGTTCAAGCATGGGATCATATAAGCTGGATGGTTTAGTCATTAACGCAGTTTTATATAATACCGTAAGTGAAAGATGGCTTTTTGTAAGGTCATGACCTATGCTTTGGTTGCGGTCAATATGTGACCTCTCTCCCAGTTCCTTTCCTTTTTCCCATTGCCTGAAGGTGAGGAGTAGACAGAATAGAGAGAGGGGGGAGGGCAGACAGAATAGAGAGAGAGTGGGCAGACAGAATAGAGAGAGAGGGGACAGACAGAATAGAGAGAGAGGGTGGCAGACAGAATAGAGAGAGAGGGTGGCAGACAGAATAGAGAGAGAGGGTGGCAGACAGAATAGAGAGAGAGGGTGGCAGACAGAATAGAGAGAGAGGGTGGCAGACAGAATAGAGAGAGAGGGGGCAGACAGAATAGAGAGAGAGGGGGCAGACAGAATAGAGAGAGAGGGGGCAGACAGAATAGAGAGAGAGAGAGGGGGGCAGACAGAATAGAGAGAGAGAGGGGGGCAGACAGAATAGAGAGAGAGAGAGGGGGGCAGACAGAATAGAGAGAGGGGGCAGACAGAATAGAGAGAGAGAGGGGGCAGACAGAATAGAGAGAGAGAGGGGGGCAGACAGAATAGAGAGAGGGGGGGCAGACAGAATAGAGAGAGAGGGGACAGACAGAATAGAGAGAGATGGTGGCAGACAGAATAGAGAGACAGAGGGGGGCAGACAGAATAGAGAGACAGAGAGAAGATAGAGGATGGGGCGGAGGGTAGGATAATGAAAAATGGTGAGGAGCTTTCGTTAGGTGTCGCTGAATAGCTTTGGCCGAGACCATTACCTTTGACCTATTATGAGCTTTAAAGACTGTTAGGGCATGTAACAGTCACTGCTGGGAATCGGAGAGGAGTGCCTGTACTGAATATAATTTGCTTATCAGCCAGAGCATAGAATGTATTCTGTCCTTTCCTCGTTTGGGAAAAGATGAAGAATCTGTTAGGAGGCGCGTAGTTGTTGCCCAGTCGTGTTCTTTAGGGACTGCTGGGGCAGGTAACAGTTTCTGCTGGGAATCGGAAAGGGGCTTGATTCGAACCCACGACTAAGTGAATGCGAAAGCAACACGTTTCTGATTACACCACTAGCTAACGGAGGTCTAATGTTAATGAAATACGCTGAATCATAGAGATATACATTGGTAAAAGAGATCTTGTGCTGTGTCAGTAACTCTTGAAAGGAAGATAGGGCTGTAATTTCGAAAATATTCGTCAGTTCAGGAAAACGCTTTCCACCACCCGAAAGCGGTTATATTTGTATCGGTAAAGTTTGCCCAACAGACTGGGTTATCGGTAATGGGGGTGGGTAACCTTTTTGAGTCTGGGTGCTAGAATCAGCCATTTTTGGGTGTGTGTGTGTGTGCCAACGGAGTAAAATTATAGGCCCTCTTTACCTCCTAGGGCCCCAATGCACCGCCCAGCACAGAATGTGGTTACCAATGGTCATACAAAAGGAATTGAAGATTTACTATATCTTTTAAAGTGAACTCTGGGTTTCGCGTCCCGGAAAAAAAAGTAAGTCTGCCAACATTTGCACGCGTGCCAAGGGTTGCCCACCCCCGGTATATAAAATCTATCGGTAGTTTTTATGAGTATAGGCCAGTGATTCCTTTTTTTTTTTTTAAGGCAGACTCCAATATGATCCCTATATCTATTTGTATACGTGTTAATATATATGACTAGTTGTTGACTAAAAAGTAGGGGACAAATATAATACATATATGTAAGGTCATAAAAGACACAATTAATATCATGGTTATTGTATTGAATTTATATTATTTTGCAACAACAAAAAATATAGCATACAAGATGTCTTGGCGACCCTAGGTTTGGGAAACAGTGGTGTAGACAATGAAATTCTATTTTCTAAATGTAGGTAGCGGTCGCCAGGACTGGCGAACATTTTTAAAGGTTTGACCTCTAGTGACCCGAGTTCTCGGTAGCTTGACCTATGTTCTCCTCTGACTTGATGTGTAGCTTAAAACCGTCTAAGTCGACCCCGCCCAGTAGCCCATTGGTGACCGTCTTAAACTCGTGAGCGGGTGGTCGTGAGTTCGATTCCCGGGACCCACTGCAGGCTATGTCGCTTTGGTTCCTGAGAGCCCTAACCAGGCGGGAAGGCGACCCAACGTCAAAAAAAAAAAATAAATAAATAAATAAATAAATAAATAAAAAAAAAAAACAAACTGCTCGCCGCAATTGACAGGGCTTTGTCCTCCCAGAGGTTTCTTATTTGCCACTTCGAGGTAGAGTGAGAACCCGATATCATTATGAATGATGTTCATTTTAGTTTCGGTTTGTAAGTGTCTTGGTACTCAATCTAACACAATTAACTCCTTCCCTGTGATGTTGGTGGTATACTGTACATAGAATAATGCCGTACAAAACTGTATCTAATCAATCCAAATCCAAAACGTCCATATCTATAGTACAGTAAATTTAATCTACTGACGCTTTTGGAAGGCGTAGTGGCAAAGAATTGGATTGGTGGTGATCATTTCGAGTCAAGTGAAAGGGATATGGAACCAGATTGGGCAATCCATTAGGGGTCTGGATCCATAAACAAGTTAAAACCTGCTGTCCTAATCTCTAGCGCCAGCAGTGTATTTTTATCTTCACTGGGAAAAAATACGCCTAACAAAATATGATTTAGAGTTTGATTAGTGAAATTGTAATGTGAACTTTTGGTTACGAGTAGCTAGTTCTTTAGCAAGATTTATCATTGGGTGTCGGTCATTCTAATTCATACTAATTGTATATTCATAGAATGTGCAGAATACCTCTTATTTGTAGATGAGATTTCTCTATGATGTTTTCTAGTTGAAATTAAATTCCCCTAGATATTGAATATTTGTTTTATATATATATATATATATATATATATATATATATATATATATAATAAATTTATCTCGGTAATGAATTAAACTAAATATCAATGTACGATTATGATATCGCTATTATGTACGTGCACCTGCAACTGAGATACATTTATATGTAAACAAGCACATGTGCGAATGCGCATGTGTAGAATTCTCTCAAACTCGCACTCGCGCGCGCGCACACACACACACACACACACACACACACACACACACACACACACACACACACACACACACACAAAGATGGAGAAAGAGGAAGATAGGAGGGAGATGGAGAGTGAGGGAGATAAGAGAAAGGTAGAGGGATATAGAAGGGTTGAGAGAGGCAGACAGAGATAGATGGATGGATAGATTTATAGGTATAAAGAGAGACAGATAAAAAGGTAGAAAGACAGCAAGATAGCTAGATAGATAGTAATTTTTACGGGCATGATATACGTACGGTATATCCAGGGCGAATTCTTCGACAGTTGTGGCACCTTGGCGCCAAATGTCATTTTGGGTAGTTCCCCTTTACCTCGCTGCGCGGCGCCATGGATGACCCTCTGAACTTTGACCAGAACGGATATAGCCTAACATGACCTCGCCTTTTCCAAAGGCTGGCCCTCGTGCTCTTACCAAATCCACCTGATGTCAAACGCAGTTGAAATGAGCAAACTGTGTGTTAATCTTTCTGCCTAACTGTGTGATGCAGAGTTCATCTTTCCGCCAAATTGCCATGTGATGCAGTTGAAGATTTGCCTTTTATTGACAGGAAAGCTTGAAGACATGCAAAATAGACTGTTACGGACACATAATGCAATATTGATAATACGTTGCGATTGTATTGATTCGTGTTTATCTGTATTAACTCTTTTATTCATTATTTATCTTATGATTTATTCATTCATTAATATATTTATCATTTATTCTACTTATCATTTATTTATTTATTCATTGATATATTTTATTCATTCTTTATTCAGTTCCTTGTTAATTTGTACCTTTTTACATATTAATTTATCAAGTAAGTCTTTATTTCTTCATTTAATATTTTTACATGTTCATTATTTATTTATTTATTTATTTATTATTTATTTATTCATCCATTTATTCATTTGTAGTCTTTATGCTCCGGTTTATGTTATTCATGTCCCAGAATGCATAGCTTTGGCTAGACAGTACCTGTATGTGAAATTTGTCCTGGGAAAGGATTCAGTTGCATCACTACATCCATTACAATATATATATATATATATATATATATATATATATATATATATATTCAGTTGCATCACTACATCCATTACAATATATATATATATATATATATATATATATATATATATATATATAATTGTGTGTGTGTGAACATTGTGACGATTGTGGGTAGGAGGTAAAGGGAACACGGGCTGAGGGAAATACTTTTATTCATGATTAGTTTCGCCTGAGTGGCTTCTTCAGAGGAATAGTGTTCGAAGTCAAGCTGGTCAATGTATACATGACAGAAAAAGGGAACATGGCAATGTGTCTGGTTGGTCCCCCACTCGACGTCATCTGCCGAGTTGTCCCAGCGAGTGGACAAAATGTCCGCCTGTTGGTCGTCGCGTGGCTGAGCTGTCCGTCTGGATCAGAGACTGTGTATTTTGTCCAAGATGACGAAGCGTGCTGCTGCTTTAGCCTCGTTCTTCGACATGATTTACTATCGCACTACTAACCCTGTGGTGTCTAACATTTGCTTGGTGTTCTTTTATTCTAGTGTCTATGCTCTTGCTAATTTCACCGGTGTATTTATCACGTCCACCACACAGGATTTCTTATACTATACTGTTCTTATTTTTGGTTGGGTCTTGCTTCTTTGTTATAAGGTCCTTCACTTTCGTACCTGTAGATGTCACAAAACGAATGTAGGAGGACGATATTATTTTGTCAAGGTCTCTCGTTGTGTAGGATATTAGGGCCTTCTCCAGGGTGCAAAGTAATCCTTTAAGGTATTTGAGTCTTACAAATATCGTTTTTCATTTCTATTTCTTCTTCTAAGAATTCGTCACTGCAAATACCAGACACTCTCAAGAAAAGGCCTGTCACCACACCAGTCTTTGTCCTCGTATCATGTGCACTGTAGTAATGAATGAAGTCATTCTTATTCGTCGGTTTCCTGTAAACTTTGAATTTAACATCACACCCTGACCTTACTAATACGGTGTATAGAAAAGGTAGCTGTCCGTCTATCTCACTTTCGATCGTGAATTGGATGTTAGTATTCACACTATTGAGCTTGGATAATAAGTTTTCAATTTTTGTATTGTAGAACATCGTCCACGTATCTTAACCATACAGTATTTTCTGATATGTGTAGAAAAAAAACTCTCTAACATCTCCATATATAGTGAAGCCATAACCGCATTGAGGGGAGAACCCATCTCTAAGCCTGCATGCTGGCGGTACTCTTCTCCGTTAAATTAAAAATCACCGAACCTGACGCACATTGATAATTTCTTATAATCGCGGTTGCACACGGGTAATTAATTATTATCGAACATTTCTAGTACTGCCTCTAGGGCTCTTCACATCGAAACTCACCAATTTCTTTGCCCAAAAAATTCACTTCTTGTAACCTCTCTTTAAGATCTGATGAATTCCGAAGATGTGCCTGGCTAAGTCTACCCAGAGCCGCGGAAAGTGGGGCGGCTAGAATTTTGGCTAGACGATGTGGTGCACTGCTAATCCCAGAGGTGATGAGTCGTAATGGGATATTTGTTTTTGTGTATCTTGGGCAGATCTCGTATGGATGGAGTTTTTGGGGCCTCGTCCAATAGGTGTATTAACTTTTTTTTCTCGCTCCGTCTTGTTCACTATGTTGAAATCAACATTTTTATGCATCCGTTTATTTAAGAAATTATTTATCTATTTGCTTGTTCATTTTTATCTATTTCATCTCTGATTATTTTATGTATTGTTTTATTAGTTTGTTTATTTACTTATGTTTATTTCTTTATTCATTTACTTACCATATTTATTTATTATATTTAATCTTATTTTTTTTCTTCTATTCATTTACTTGTTCATTGATTCACTTAGAATTCTTAATAAGAATAGTATATCACAAGAACGAACGTAATGGTAATGACGTGGCGTCTTGAGAATTTGTTATCGTCACAATTTCCAAAGACTATTCTAGAGAGCTCTTATTTGGAATTATGCAAATAAATATTTCATTTTTGAGTATTTGATATATTTCTGTATACAGTTGTTCATACAAATTAGAGTGAATATTGTTAGCAAAGTCACTGAAATTTATATTTACATGGCTGTGATATAGCATGGGGCAAGTAATTTTGTCCACTTGAACACATGTTTCGAATTATGAACTCACGAAAATGATTCAAAATGTTTCGTTTCCTAACACTAACCGTGACGATGAGTGTATAAAGGGCTTGATTCTCTTTATGTGACAAAGCCATCACAATGGAGCCGCTCCATGATCTGATTCTATGGCAACTGAGGTCAGATATTCAGGTTTATGGGATGAAAAAAAGGGGTCGGAGTCCAGACAAAAATGGGTATTTTCTGTGTAGGTTATCATCCTCACGTTGTTGTTGTGAAGCCAACAGGAAAAGGTAATTTGATTTTCATGTTCCCCCGAATTTCGTGTAGTTGACGTACGGGGGTAAGTTCATGTGATACACTCGTTATGTTAGGTCGTTGTCACAATGTCCAGCGGGCTCTAGCATAGACTCTATTGACTCATTATATTCGAAGTGCTAAGATGGTGTTATTAATCAAGGGGAGATGAAGATAAAGTTCTGGCTTCTGTCGCCAAGTGATTTTATTAAGCCAATTCAACTTGCTAACAACATTGGCCGGGTCCGGCGTCGCCACACTGCGTGGCACTGGAATTATTCCAGTATGATGTCTGGAAACGCAGTCTTCCTCTTTAGGTGATTGAATCTGATCTGTGTGATGAGACATTGATGTAAATGACCTTTTGATGGTTTAGTTGTCTGGATAACAATAATCATATTAACATTCTATATAGCACTTGTACTGACGTTAACGCTGATACTAATATCGAGGACAGTGGTAATACCAATATCAGTAACAATACTAATACCAATACCATTACCGACACCACACAACACAACAGCTATATGGATGGGGATGACAGGTGGTAATGGACATTGAACTCCCAAATGTAGGCCTTATGGTCCCTTGCAGTCTCCTTCATTCTTATGTTCTTACTGTACCCACCAATACACGAAAAAAAAGGGAATAATGATAATAAAAAGTCGGCTCGACCCATTGCTGAGGTCAGTAAGTTGACCTGACTCGCCACGCCCCAAGCCTGCGCGCTTTTGTTCCAGCAACTGAGACAAAAATACTTATCCTACTGTGCACGTGGTTTTCATCAGACTTTATATATACATCTCGTGTCATTCGTACAACACACTGACGGTTGTGGACTGTAGTTTACCAGAGCTTCTGTCGTGGTAACTCGTTGACGGTACTTTTTGCTCTGTGCGATTATATATTAATCTACCACATCCAGTGGTGGGTGACGCATACCCCTCTCCTCAATCACCCTTCCCCTTTTCTTTCCGTCTCCCCATTCCTACTCTCCCTTACCCAGTACCCCTTCTCCCACTTCCCTCATACCCTCCCTCTCCCCCTCCCACTCTCCCTTTCCTCCCTCACCCTTCCTTTCCCTCTTTCCATTCCCACCCTCCCTTACCCCGCACTCCCTCTTCAACTTCCTCTCCTTCTCCTTCCTCCCACTCTCCCTTCCCCCTCCCATTCTCACTTGCCCCATATCTCCTCGATTTTCCCTCTTTTTCCCTCTCCTCCCTCCTCCCCTCCCTCTTCCCTCCCTCTTCCCTCCCACTCTACCTTGTCCCGTACTCCTTCACTTTTACCTCCCATTCTCACTTGCCCCATATCCCCTCGATTTTCCCTCTCCTCCCTCCTACCCTCCCTCTTCCCTCCCTCTCCCCTCCCTCTCCTCCTTCCCACTCTCCCTTCTTCCCCCACTCCCTCTCCTCCTTCCCACTCCCTCTCCTCCTTCCCACTCCCCCTCCTCCTTCCCACTCCCTCTCCTCCTTCCCACTCCCTCTCCTCCTTCCCACTCCCTCTCCTCCTTCCCACTCCCTCTCCTCCTTCCCACTCCCTCTCCTCCTTCCCACTCCCTCTCCTCCTTCCCACTCCCTCTCCTCCTTCCCACTCCCTCTCCTCCTTCCCACTCCCTCTCCTCCTTCCCACTCCCTCTCCTCCTTCCCACTCCCTCTCCTCCTTCCCACTCCCTCTCCTCCTTCCCACTCCCTATCCTCCTTCCCACTCCCTCTCCTTCCCACTCCCTCTCCTCCTTCCCACTCCCCTTTCTTCTCCCACTCCCTATCCCGTACTCTCCCGTTCTTTCCAATTCCTCGTTGAAATTTACATGCTTCCTGAAGAAGGTATCTAGAAGTTCATTACTGCTAGGAGTTCACTCTCGTCTAAATGAAATTGGTCTGTTTTTATTAGAGTACCTAGTGGAGAGTAATATGAAAGTAAATAGTTCACTTTCATTTAGTGTGTCTCTGCGTATGTCGTTTAAAAAATACAATTTCCTGTTAACCCCATTTGTACTGCGTGACACTATTTACTTGTTTATTTGTTCATTTATTTATTTCATGTATATTCATTTCTTTATATTCACATTTTATATATTTTATATATATATATTTATATATTATATAATATATGTTATATAAATTATATATATATTATATATTTTATATTTTCATTTCTTTATATTCACATTTTTATTGATTACAAGCACCCGGACCTGGCTTCGCCAGGTGTGCTTGGCCTACGGCGTAGCTCGCTTCGCTCGCGAAGGAGTCTTCAAAATCTCCTAAAGGAGCCTTCAGTCTCCAAAAGGAGTCGTCAAAGTCTCCCGACGTTGTCGTCAAATTCTCTCTCTCTCTCTCTCTCTCTCTCTCTCTCTCTCTCTCTCTCTCTCTCTCTCTTTTTCTCTCTCTCTCTCTTTCTCTCCTTCTCTTTTTCGTTAGGTCAATCATAAAGGCAAGAAAATTTCGGAAAGTGATCATAAAAACGCCAGGAAATTTTCAAAACTGATAAACTTTATTTTTTTATGTATATAGATTCACTTGTTTGTTATTCAATTCATGCATCCATCCACTCATTCATTCATTCATTCATTCATTCATTCATTCATTCATCCATTCACTCGTTCGTTTATGCTACGGCTGTGTTACACATTTCAATAATAATTGGGCCTAGGTGGGTTACCATCTATCCTAATAGACACCGTCAATATAGCTGTTTTTCCTTATTCTTGCTGTCATTCAGTAGTGATGGACATGGGACTTGTGTAGGCCTTATGGTCCCTTGCAATCTCCTTTTTATATTTAAGTTCTTATCCATCGCCGTGGTGACATGATGAAAAAAGAATCGATAATTTCATTGTGTTAGAAATGCACCTTATACATGTATATAAATATATGCATGTAACAGTACTTTCTATATCATATATACACATCCATATCTATTGTATATCTAAATCTACATATCCTTATTTATATCTACATATCTATATATCTTCATTTACATATGTAGATAAATATATATGTACATATATATATATAGTGTGTGTGTGTGTGTGTGTATATACTTATACACATCTATCTCTATATCTACATCTCCATCTATATCTGTATCGACACTTATACATTTACATCTAAACCTGTATCATACCATCTATCACCTATTCATATATATATATATATATATATATATATATATATATATATATACAAAGATTGTGTGTGTTCGCGTGCGTGCGCGTCTGTGTACACTTTTTCTTAGATAATTTTTTTCATCCACCTTATTCATTGGTATCTGCTTCATAGTTTACTGAAACTCCATTTAACTTGATTACGGATGCGGGAGGTCCAATAATGAATGAGTATAACATTAAAGTACTTAATATATGGTACTACTATTCGCTCGGAAACCACATTAGTGCCGTGATTTAATTTATGGATGATATACGGTCGTATTCTTAAACAAAGTGTGATCTAGAGCTCTGCAGCGTTCAATAAAAAACCTTATTCTACCTTCACATAAGGGCGTTTGTTGTCAAGGCGCGCGTTTTTTTTTTTTCCACGAGTTGCGGTAAGATGAAATTAGGTTTCAACGATATTGTGTGTGGTCCCCCCCCCCCATCCAGCCTCCCCCCACTTTCGCCTCCCCCACTTTCGCCTTCCCCACTTTCGCCTCCCCCACTTTCGCCTTCCCCACTTTCGCCTCCCCCACTTTCGCCTTCCCCACTTTCGCCTTCCCCACTTTCGCCTCCCCCACTTTCGCCTCACCCACTTTCCCCTCTCACTTTCCCCTCCCCACTTTACCCTCACCCACTTTACCCTCACCCACTTTATCCTCACCCACTTTCCCCTTCCCCCTTCCCCTCACCCACCTACCTCCACCTACTATGCATCTTTTTTCCAAATTGATTTATATTATTTTGATTATTTTTTCTTAAGGCGGTTTTCGCTCAATCCTGGTCGAATAAAACAACGTTCAACAATTCAAAACGAGCTGTTGGTTCCTGGGATTTACATCATCATCATGTAAAATGGTAATCACGCCCTTCAAAATAGACTATTACAAGTTGTACAGAACGATTGAGCTGTGCTCGAAACTAGGCACTGAAGTAAACATGAGACAGATTATTAACAGTATGAGAAATATCCAAAGTGAGCTGAAGATGATAAATGTAACCCGTAGACTTGTCTATGGCTAAGCTCAAACTGAGACGCAGGCGACATAGGCGACACAGCACAGGGCCAAGGCAGATTTCTAGTTGCTGAATTGAAGCTCGCACAGTTTGAACTTCTCTCTCATTTGAAATATTCCTAGATGCACTACCTCATCATATCAAGTTGGAGAGAATTTCAATTTGTACTTTAATTCAGCAACAGGAATTCTTTCATTGCTTTGTGCTGCGTCGTCTGTGTCCCTTACATCTCAGCTTGCACAGTGGGCGAATTAGGATAAATACATTGCAATAAACACTGAGAGATTCTGTTAACAGGATGAGAAATATCCAATGTGAGCTGACGATGATGACGGGCGTATACCGGAACGTTGCAAGATACTAGTGATACCAAAAAACGTGCTATTCTTGAAGGTGAATGGTTCCTCATAAGACACAACATCCTCATGGTAGTTTAGTAATTGCATGTTTCCTAGGAAGATAGTTAACACCAGCCTAGAAACTTACCATTTCTATGTTAGAAAGATTGGTTGTTTGTTACGCGCTCCCTTGTGTGATTAGACAGTGTCGTGGCTCACGTGTTGGAGTCGTGATTACCATTTGTTACCCTCCCGAATGAGAGCTCAGATCTTATGGCCCGACATATTGGTAAGGCTGTGACCTTGCACGCACGCACACACACACACACACACACACACACACACACACACACACACACACACAAATCCTTACCCACCAGAGTTAGTTAGGATGGAACCTTTATTAGATGTGCGACGTTTCATTGGTTGAAGATTTTTCAAGTACTTAAGAAGTTTGAAAAAAAAGTTGTACATTTGATAAAGATTCCATTCTCATATGTGTCTTCTCTGACCATTCTGTCGGAAATTGCCATTTTAGGTCGCTTAATTTGTTCTCCCCTGAGCGGGATTAGAACTCGGATCGCTCAATTATAGCCGTCGAGAGCGTTACCACTGCACTGTCGATCCTGTCTGTGTCTTAGTCCCTGTCCCTTTCCCTGTCCCTGTTCCTGTCTGTCACTTGCCCTGGCAATTTTCCCACATTGGCAATGTTCCCAGTGGCAAAGTTTCCACATTGGCAGTGTTCCCAGTGGCAAAGTTCCCACATTGGCAATGTTCCCAGTGGCAAAGTTCCCACATTGGCAATGTTCCCAGTGGCAATTTTCCCACATTGGCAATGTTCCCAGTGGCAATTTTCCCACATTGGCAATGTTCCCAGTGGCAAAGTTTCCACATTGGCAATGTTCCCAGTGGCAACTTTCCCACATTGGCAATGTTCCCACATTGGCAATGTTCCCAGTGGCAATTTTCCCACATTGGCAGTGTTCCCAGTGGCAATTTTCCCACATTGGCAATGGTCCCAGTGGCCATTTTCCCACATTGGCAAAGTTCCCACATTTGGCAATGTTCCCAGTGGCAAAGTTCCCACATTGGCAATGTTCCCAGTGGCAAAGTTCCCACATTGGCAATGTTCCCAGTGGCAATTTTCCCACATTGGCAATGTTCCCAGTGGCAATTTTCCCACATTGGCAATGTTCCCAGTGGCAAAGTTCCCACATTGGCAATGTTCCCAGTGGCAATTTTCCCACATTGACAATGTTCCCAGTGGCAATGTTCCCACATTGACAATGTTCCCAGTGACAATTTTCCCACATTGGCAATGTTACCAGTGGTAATTTTCCTAGTGGCAATATTTCGTGCACATCCTGTCTGTCCCTGTTACTGTTCCTGTATATGTACCTGTTTCTGTCCCTGTGTTGCTGTCCTGCTACATCTAGAGTTTTGGATGTGTGGGTGCCCTTTTGTCCCGAGGTGATTGTGAACTCTGTCCCATCGAGGTGAGCTGGCTCCTAAAGCTCACTTCACACGTATCGAATTTTAGAAGTGCGCCGTCAACGACACTACGTCGTGCTCTCTAATAACCATGGTTGTCTATGGACGCTTTTACACGACGTCGTGTCATGGACGGCACACGGCGAAAAAGTTGATACGTGTGAAACGAGCCTATATCGCCCGGAAAGTAACTGTCCTCCATCGATATTACGTGTACATTATAGACCAAAGTCCCACAAGATGGGCTACATGACCCAAGTGTGACATCATGACACACAAGTTTGTAGTTATGGAATCAGGTGACACGTGTGACGTCATGGAATCACGTGACCCAGGCTTGACGTCATGAAATCACGTGACACAAATATGACGTCATACGGAACCTGATGAAACTTGGACCGAATCGATAGCGATAACGATGAACCTGGCGAAGGTCTTAGTCGAAATTACATCGAGTGGCGTCAGTGCAAGGGATGAGGTGGTGTTGGCAGCAAGCAGAAGACGGTGGGAGAGATGATGACACACATGTATTGCGGTGGGGGAAATTGACGGAGGCAGTAATGTTTCAACATCAGAAATCATTGTTGATGAATCAACTGTCCTCAACCCCTAAACGGCGGGTATCATCTTTATGAATGTTCCTCGTGGCGTCGCCATGCGATGTTATTCAGTGGAGGATTTTTTCCCCTCGGCAAAGCTAGGTTTTTTTTTTTTTTTTTTTTTTTTCTCTTTCTTTTTCTTTTTTTAATCGCAGTTGAACTGGCCACGCCGCAGGATCCCGCGCCAAAGAACGGACGGTCCAGCTTCTTCGGTCATCGGATTTCGCCTAGGCTCCTTTGCCCTGTCGTCTGGCTGATCTATTTCAGTTCTCCTCAGGTCCTTGGTCGCGGACTTTCCGACCGGCTGAGGAAAGACCTCGAGGATCGGGGGACTGGAAGAAATCCTCAAGCGACCCCGGCGTCGTTATCTAATTCTGGCCCCCAAGACGACAACAGAAGCCGCGTCCAGGGCTTCTGTTCATGAGTGCCCCGAGAGGACCCGGATAAAGGACGAGTATAGTTGTATAATTAGGTGTTAGGCTTTTCTTTTTTCTTTCTTAAAGTCACCAGAATTTTAGTACTTTTTTATAATACTATTTTTTTTAGGCCCGTCCGCTTTCTTTTTCTTTTTTTCTTTTCTTATACGTCCGTTTTGTCGCAATCGATCGGGCCGCGCCGACGGATCCCTCGTCGTAGAGCGAACGATCCAGTTTCACTGGCGTCGAAGGCAGGCGAGGCTCCTGTGCCCTGCAGTATGGCCGATCCATTTCTGCCCTCCTCAAGTAGGATCGGGGAAATGGAAGAGCTCCACAAGCGACACCGTGGTCGTCGTCTCCTTCTCCTGGTCCCAAGGCGACCACAGAAGCCTTGTCCAGGGCTTCTCTCCATCGGTGGACCGAGAGACGACCCAGATAAGGCACGAGTCGCTGGACACCAACAGTCAAAGTGCTCGTGGAAGAAATCATGGAGAACTATATATATATATATATATATATATATATATATATATATATATATATATTGCAGTAATTCACAAGGCACACGTGAAAATAATATGCAGAAAAAACCACTGGGAAATAAGAAGCTTAGTCCGAACGTAGATGAACGAACTTAGTCCGAATGTAGACGAAAACGTTCGGACTAAGCTTCTTATTTCCCAGTGGTTTTTTCTGCATATATATATATATAATATGTATTCGTGAAGCGTGGTAGGAGATTCTCTTTCAAGCACATTCTGTTGAAAACGACAGTAAATTCATTAGAAATTAATTTCTTTCGTAAGCTTTCTAGTTCTCGGAAAGTAGATTTCTGAGGAAAAGAGAGGGGAAGAAGCAAATTTCCAATTGACATTTGGGAACTTGTATTAACGCAGTAGTCTGTTATACACAAAATAAATGAAAATAAACAAAACACGGTAGAAAAATCAAAGATGTTTCGCAGATCATTCTGCATATTCAGTTGGAATGAAGGTATAAAAATGAATAAAGACAAAACTTGGAGAGATCGCTAATGACTCTTCTCTGCTTGGCTGGCGCTATTTGGTTGATTCCTCAGCCTAGCCGATCGTCTAAGGCATGACATTTTGTCCTCTGCGGGGTGCTTGTTTTGAACCTCTGTGGGTGTTTTTAGATCCGGCACCTCTATTTTTGTGAACAAATGTCTCCTACGTGTAGGTTTCATGCTGGGGAGGAGGTAGAAATCATTCGTTTGCTTCTTACCCTCTCTTTTCCCCAGAAATCTATTTTCCGAAAGCTAGTAATGCTTACGAAAGAAACTAATTTCTAATGAATTTGCTGTCGTTTTCAATAGAAAAAATATATATACTAGTATGTATATGTATATACTCGTATTGTGTGTGTGTGTGTGTGTCTGAAAAAGGTGGAAAAAGAGTCACGGGTCTTGTTCCGAGTTTATTCCTCCGGTTTCGCTTGTAGCTTCTTCAGAGGAATGTTACTCTGAGAATAAAGCTTGCAGTATACATGGTTGACTCCGCGTTCCCTCTTTGTGGGGGTCCGTTGAAGTTTACAGTGGATTATTGAGTGAGGTGTTGATCTATAATGTGTCATAATGTTACAATTTATAATTTCATGAGTATAATAAACCAAGATGTGGAATGTAATTCAAACTAACCAGAAATCGAACATTTGTATGTGTGGGAATAGTGTCTGAGGTGTCCTAAAATGTGGCGAAATGTCACATTCTATGATAATATGAATATAGTGTGATCATGTTGAGAAGAAACATATTAACAGAACAGAAATTATTTATATGTGATACAAATTAGATTTGAACAAGAGGGGAAATATGAAATAAATTAAATAAAATTGTGGCGGAATGTCACGTTTTATAATATGAGTATAGTGTGACCATGTTATGAAAAGAAACTCACAGAACAGAAATTAAACATTGTGATGTAAATCAATGTGATTTGAACAAGAGAGAAAGATGGAATAAGTTAGATAGATTAAATCAAACTAGGATAAAACCTCATGTTACGTTGGCGCTGTGTTGGGGCAATTTCTCACTGCTGCATACTTAGCCGTATATTTTGTCCATTTTATGTTCCCAGTTTCTGATTAATGTTAGAGTTGGTGGTTATGTACAAGGCTTCGATAACTTTCCTCTGTACTTTTCGTATTACTTCTGCTTGTTGCCAGTCGGGTAGGTGACCTTCTTGTTCCACATGACTCACCATCGCGTTAGATAGTCGGTGGTATCGAAGGTCTGTCTTGTGTTCCCTGATCCTGGTTTCTAGACCTCTGTAGCTCTCTCCGTAATATGATTTTTCACAACCACCACATGCTGAGGTTACTTGATATGCTTGATGTTGGCGTTGCAAGCTGTTTTATCCTTTTTCCAGTGTCGCTCGACATCTTCAGGGGAATACCGAGAAATTGGTGTTACAAAGAGATTTAAAAGTAACAAGATTATACACTAGGGAAGGAACTGGCATAGTACAAAAAGTCACAAATTAAGAAGAAGAATAAATCTTATTACAAAAAGTCACCAATGTAAAAGAAATCTAGAGAACAGCACAATTCACCAAATTAATAGAAAGTAGTATTATAAAGCATTCTGAAGGTTCTAATCTTAATCAGTAATGGCATATATAAATTAGATAAATTTATCATTAACAAAATTTGTAATCAGGTTGCAGGTGACCAAAATTAATTTGGTGAATTGTGCTATTCTCTATATTTCTTTTTCATTTGTGACTTTTTGTACTATACCAGTTCCTTTCCTAGTGTATCTTGTGACATTTTGTGATATGCCAGTTCCTTTCTTAGTGTATAATCTTGTTACTTTTAATCTCTTTGTAACACCAACTTTTCTGTATTCCCCTGAAGATGTGAATAACACGAAAGAGCTTGGAAATTACTGTTTCCTTCCGATTTCCTTAGTGGTTACCAGCAAAATTATATATACATACATATATATACTGTACATATATATATATATATATATATAATTGTGTGCGCGCTACGAACAAAATCCCATAGGAAAAAATCCCGCAGGAGAAAATCTCGCACATGGAGGACAAAATCCCGCAGGTAGTTTGTAATTTATGCTCTGAAAAAAACATGCAAAAGCCTTGTTGTTTACTAAATAGGTTGGAGATATGACACTACCATTGGTTCCCCTCCTAGTATATACACAAGCCCGGATCCTTACCACGATCCTGAATGCTGAAGAATATCCTCATCATCAGCGAAGCAGGCCTATAATTCCAGGTCTTCTGCCCTGCCTCACGAGCCACAACACACAACTCAAATAAATATCCCTTAATGCGCTTAGTGGCAATAGTCCCCTTTTATAAAGAGCCATCTTTTCGTTTTCCTATAGAGTTCTTTTTTCTGTCTACAAAAACTGATACCGAGCGAGGAAGTGGTGTTTTGTTCCTAGTCCATAGTCCTATCGAAATACCGAAACATACTATACCGCAACCAAAATACGAATTCTTTAGTATAACGAACATATATAGACAAGACAATTATAGATTAGATAAAAGAGAATTGAAAATTTCATCTACTATCCCTTGTATTAGATCTATATGTATAAGAAATATAGATATGTATAATCGTAGATTGTGTAATGGCCAGTCAAAACAAACAAACCTTTTCTGTCCTTGACATGTTGACTACGTACAGATTGATTATCTAAACTGAATTAATGTGGTCTTGACACTTTTGTGCTGGAGATTTTGTAAGTTCTGGTTTATTTTTCTTTCATCACCAGACTTCGACAGGGTAACAATTCTTCATGTGGGACATCCTGGGTTTACGATTCTTCGTTTGTATAACTTGATGACAATAATCATAACCTTAATTCAATCTAACCTAATGTAACAAATCTAATCTAACGTAACGTAACATAAACTAATCTAACCTAATCATTATTCCATTGTTGATATTCGGCGTACTGGGGTGGCAGTTCTTCAGGTGGGATCTCCTGGGGTGACGATTTTTCATGTGGGCGTTGTGGGGTGACAAATTCTTCACGTGTCCCGCTTCAACAATATTTCATGTAATTAAGTAGATATCTAATTTTAATTTTATCTATTGGTATGTAGATTGAAACAGAATAAATGATTATGAAGCTATATTGTTTTGATTAGGGAGTTGACCCACATGTGTTTTGAGCAACTGTTCAATTTCCATCAATCTTGCATAGATATACATTAATTCTCATGCTGTGTATACCAGGGAACATATTGCTCTTGTTTAATTTATGATTCCTTTAGAGTCTGTAGAAGACAATGGTCTAGTTAGCAAATTCACTGTTCACTATAAGTCCATACCTATATTCAAATACAATGTCCAACACCATCCATGAATTCATCCAGAGACTCTCTACCACAAGATGTAAGCCAAAGTTTTTGAACTCTCTGCTGATAGTCTTTGCTTGTCCTTCTGCAGTGTTTCTTTGGTTAGACACTTAGAAAATTCTGGATAATGGTTGCCTGCACCATAGCATCCTTCCTGATATTCTCTATTGCTGTCCAGACTGGGGAATGTTTGTGTCTAACTAACTGTTGGAAGCCAATGTTCCATGCCTCACATAGATTATTTGTGCGTGCTGCCTCATTCATAGTTGTTGTATGAATATTCCAAATGCTAGGATCAAAGCGAGGAGGGATGTGTCTAATCCTGATTGCAGGCATCTGGTCATTTTCTTGAGCTGGTGATGGTTGAATTCGGCAGTAGGAGCCCGATACATATGTCTTGTCAAAGTGATCCAATAGTTGTTCAAGGCCCTCAGGAATACGGTTCCGCAGGTAGGTCATTCCTACCTGAAGTCTGTCTACAGGCAAGAAAGCTAGCCCGTCAAGCATCCCACAAAAGATCTCATCTTCATCACGATATCTGTTGGTGAGGCCTAGTTCCTATATTTTCCTCCAAGTCGCTTGAGTTAGGTGATAAAAACAACCATGACGTTCAGCATCTGGGCAATAACAACTTGGATAGCTTGAAGCATGGCTTGCTCAAAGTCAGTGCTGATATGTGTAGGGTCTGGCGAGAACCCGAGGTCGTGACGCGTGCAAGCGGCCACAGACACCCATGGTTATTTAATGTCATGGCATCACGTGACCCAAATATGACGTCATGGCATCTTGTCACCCAAATTTAACTTAGTGGATATTACACGTGACCTAAGTGTGACGTCACAGCACCACGTGACCCAAGCTTGACGTCATAAAATCACTTGATACAAAAATGACGTCATTCGGAACCTGATAAAACTTGACGGAGTTGAGGAGGAACCTGGTGAAAGTCTTCGTAGAAACTAATGCCGACGCTGAAGACAAAGTCGTGTTTTTCTCTCCGACAAAGCCGGGTGTATTACTTTTTTTTTTTTAATTCTTCGGCGGATCCCGCGTCGAAGAACTGACTATCCAGTTTTTCTTGGGGCTTCGGATTCCGGTGAGCCTCCTATGCCATGTCATCTGGCTGATCTATTTCAGCTCTCCCCAGGTCCTCGGTCGTGATGTTTCTGACCGGCTTGGCCGAGACCTCGAGTATCGGGGGACTTGTCATCCTGAACCGACGACTTCGTCGCCGTCTCCTTTTGGTACCAAGATGACCACAAAAGCCCCCTCCAGGGCTTCTGTCCATCAGTGGAGCGAGAGACACTCGAAGTCCTCGGGAAAGATTTTCGTCTTGGCAAAGCCAGGTGTTGAGGTTGTTTAATACATATTTTTTTCATCTGCCACCACTTTTTGTGGTTTGCTATTTTACTTTTTCTTTGGCAAGGCATTTTTTTTTTCTTTTTTACGACCCTTTGGTCTCAGTCGATAGGGCCGTGCCAACGGATCCATCGTCGAAAAACGAACGATCCAGATTTTTTTGGCCGTCGGAGACAGGCGAGGCTCCTGTGCCTTGTAGTGTGGCCGATCCATTTCAGTTCTCCTCAATTAGGATCGGGGGACCTGAAGAGCTCCTCAAGTGATGCCGATGTCGTCGTCATCTTCTGGTCCCAAGACGACCACAGAAGCCCCGTCCAGGGCATCTGTCCATCACTGGACCGAGAGACGACCCAGATAAGGCACTAGTCGTTGGACACACACTCAAAGTGCTCGTGGAAGAAATCATGGGGAACAGTATAAACATGTATATTCATAAATATATAAATACACACACACGTATGTGTATGTATATATACTTATACATACACGTATATATGTGTTTATATATATATATATATATATATATATATGTGTGTGTGTGTGTGTGTGTGAACATTATTTCAAGAAGTGTACAGCGACAATGGCGTTAATTTTATACTAAAGCTTTAGTTTCTCTCGTGCGACAAGTTTCTGTGCAGGTTCCAAATAGCTGAGGTGTCCAAAAAACATTTGGTATTTTTTTTTCTCCAATACGAATTTCGAACATACTCGGTCATCCTCAGGGAGGGAGTTAAAATGGTTGGTGAATACATGGGTTTATATACAGGTCGTACATTGGCCGAATATCGGGATAAGTCAGTTTCATGTAGCCGTGATCCGTAGCGCTGCGTATGTGAAAGTAGCAACTTTCTTGTGGATTGTGGAAAGGGGTGTTATCGCCTGTGTTATGTCCGTCTACTGCTTGGGAGTGTGGTTGTGAGCATGAATTGTATGTTGATGGAAGGTTTTCTGATGTAAATGTTAACTGCTTTGGCGAAGGGGGTCGTGAGCTTTGTTGATGATTTTAGGGTTTTTGTTTAGTGTTTGTCTGGTGATGGTGGTTGTGTGTTCGTTTATCCTGTGTGTCTTGATGGCGCCATTCTGGAGGTGGTATGTGAGTCTTGTGGAAAGGATCATAGAGGTCATGCCTACAAACTTGCCTAACGCCTAACTCCCTAATAACCCCATACATCCCAACCTTACCTCCTACCAATATATATATATATATATATATATATATATATATAATGTAATATATATATAATATAATATATATATAATGTATGTATATACATATAATGTATGTATATATAATGTATGTATATATATAATGTATGTATATATATAATGTATGTATATATGTGTATGTATATATATAATGTATGTATATATATGTATATATATATATATATGTATATATATATGTGTATATATATATGTATATATATATATGTATGTATATATATATATGTATATATATGTATGTATATGTATGTATGTATATGTATGTATGTATATGTATGTATATATATGTATATGTATATATATGCATATGTTTATGTATATATATATATATATATATGTATATATATATGTATATATATATAGGTAATATATATGTATATATATATATGTATATATATGTAGGTAATATATATGTATATATATATGTGTGTATATGTATGTATATATATGTATGTATATATATATATATATATATATATATATATATATATAATGTGCTAATTAGAAACACTGGTAAAGAGAAACTTAACGAATCAGAGCAATTTCGTATGTTACATCTCCAGTGGAGAAGTACGTCCAATTCGTTTCTTTCAATGATAGTATTGTGGTTAGGAACTTGATAGAATGTAGTTTGATCCCTGTCGCTTTTCCTGTCCCTGTCCCTGTCCCTGTCCCTGTCCCTGTCCCTAGTATATCTAGACTTTTGGATGTGTGGGTGCCCTTACGTCCCGAGGTGATTTTGAACATGGTCGCATCGAGGTGACGCCGGCTACTAAGACTCGCTTCACATGTATGGACTTTTGGACGTGCGCCGTCAACGACACGACGTCGGGCTCTCAAGTAACCATGAGGTCGTGGTTGTGATGTGTGCAAGTGGCCACAGACACCCATGGTTATTTGAGAGCACGACGTCGTGTCGTGGATGGCACACGGCGAAAAGTCGATACCTGTGAAACGAGCCTAAATCGCCCGGAAAGTAACTGCCCTCCATTGATATTATAGTATAGACCAAAGTCCCACAAGACGGGCCACGCGACGTCATGGTATCACGTGACCCAATCTGACGTCATGAGCTCCGTAATATACCGGCCCTCGCTGTTGGACAAGGTCTGTTGATGAAAGGCTTTTTCTTTATTTTATTTATATATTTGTTTATTTATCAGATTTTTATCTGATGTATTCATTTTTATCTATTTGCTATTTAATTCTTATTTTATTTTGCTTAATTATTAATCTATTTGTTTATATATTTGTGAAGAGTCAAGAAGTTGTAGACGCTTAAGATGTTGGGTTGGCACAATAATTTGCGTGTTACCTTCCATCATTTATCTGGTCAGTGACGTTATGCCACGTGATCTTTATGAATACAAATGCTCATATTTATAGTGTGTGTGTGTGTAATATGTATACAAGGATTGAAATGAATATATGTATACATATTGATACATATACCCAAACCATCGTATGGCATAACCTCACTGACGAAAGATTGAAGCTAATTATATCATTTGAGATGTAAATATCACAGAAACTACATATGCAATGCAAATGAAACTAAGGAGGCTTAATGTTGAACAATATAAAATTTATTCTTCCAAATTTGAATGAGAAAATCAAAGGCGTGTGGATTCCATGAACGATTTTACATATGCTCAATATGCGCAACGCCTGAGACAAGGCACACGTAAACTCGGTAGTCCAGTGCCTCCCAAAGACGCTGCAGCATGTCTTGGGTGCGGTAGTGATTCTTTGTTTCAGCTCCTCTAGGTTGCCAGGAAGAGGGGGGACACAAACCAGTCCCTTTACATAACCCTAGAGAGAGAGAGAGAGAGAGAGAGAGAGAGAAAACGCAAGGTGTTAGGTTAGGTGAACGTGGCAGCCATTTCAACAGCATATTCATTGTTTTCATCATCAGCTCCCCCGATCCATCTCCCTCGTAAATTGTCATTGAAGTAAGCCCGCACATTGAGCATGCAGTGAGGTGGAGCCCTATCCTGTTGAAAAATGAAGTCTTCATGTTCATTTACAGTGAGTTCATCCATTAGCCAGCTCTAAAGCATTTTCAGATAAACATCGCAGGCCTCATTTCCCTAAAAGAAAAACGGGCCATGATCATGCTTCTTGGGGATGGCGTCGAACACATTCACTTTGGTGAGTCTCCCTTGTACTTAACTGTGACATGGGGATGTTCTTCTCTCCAAAGGCGGACATTATACTTATTGACTTTTCCATTTGTATGAAATGTCGTCTCATCACTGAAAACAAGACGTTCTATGAACTCGCCTTCTTCAAGTTCCTCTTGCATATCAACACGACATTGTTTGTGCTTTCACTTGTCATCTGCCGTTATAGCCTGAACGAAATGCAGCTTGTAAGGTTTCATTACCAAGTATTACCTCAAGAAGCACCAAACCGTCGTTGGAGAAATCTCGGTTTCTAGACTAGCTCTTCTTATGGACACGTTGGGGCTTCGCAAGAGTTTATGGCAAACCTGCTCAACAGTCTCCTCTAATGTTATTGGTCGTCCAGGCAGTCTTCCTCTTCGAATTTCTTGTGCCATGTCCAAATCTGCATTGCCGTTGGTGGCGAACTCGCAAACGCACGCTGCATAAGTCTTGTTTGACTGTGTTCGAGCATACTCCAACTCACAAAAGCCTTTACTCTTCTAGTGAATGGTTATCAAATAACCATGGGTGTCTACGGACGCTTTTTACACGAGGTCGTGACATATGCAAACTACCACAGACACATACTGTTATTTGAGAGCACGAGGTCGTGGTCGTGACATATGCAAACTGCCACAGACACATACTGTTATTTGAGAGCACGAGGTCGTGGTCGTGACATATGCAAACTGCCACAGACACATACTGTTATTTGAGAGCACGAGGTCGTGGTCGTGACATATGCAAACTGCCACAGACACGTACTGTTATTTGAGAGCACGAGGTCGTGGACAGCACACGGCGAAAAGTCAATACGTGTGAAACGACCCCATATCGTCCGTAAAGTAACTGCCATCCGTCGATAATACGCGTACAGTATAGACCAAAGTTCCACAAGATGGGTCACATGACGTCATGGTATCACGTGACCCGTGTGACGGCAGGACATCACGTGACAAGTGTGTCGTTATGGAATCACGTGACCCAAGTGTGACGTCATGGGATCACGTGACCCAAGTTGGGCGTTGAAATCACTTCACAAATATGACGTCATGCGGTCCTCGGTCAGGGTGTTTCCGACTGGCTTGGCAAAGACCTTGAGGATCGGGGAACTGGAAGAGATTCTCAAGCCACGCCGGTGTCGTCGTCTCCTTCTTCTGTTTCCAAAACGAACACAGAAGCCCTGTCCAGGGGATCTGTCCATCAGTGGAACGAGAAACGACCTGAATAAGGCATGACTCGCTGCTCTAAGTCCTCGGTGAAGATTTTTAGTCTCGACAAAGCCAGGATTGTTTTTTTTTTTTTTTTTTTTTTTAACTAGGAAAGCCGTTTTATATATATATATATATATATATATATATATATATATATATATATATATATGTAGCTTGTTCTTTTCTGGCCCTTCCGCTTTTTTTCTCTTTTTTTATTTCTTTTCTTTTCTCTTTTTGTCTACGTCCCTTTGGTCGCAGTCGATAGGGTCGTGTCGACGGATCCCTCGTCGGAGAACGAACGTTTCAGTTTCTTAGGGCGTCGGAGTCAGGCGAGGCTCCTGTGCCCTGCAGTACGGACGATCCATTTTAGCTCTTCTCAAGTAGGATCGGGGGACTGGAAGGACTCCTCCAGCGACGCCGGGGTCGTCGTCTCCTCTTCCGGTCCCAAGACGACCACAGAAGCCCCATCCAGGGCATCTGTCCATCGGTGGACCGAGAGACGACTCAGATAGGGCACTAGTCGCTGGACACACACTCACACATGCACAAACACATATACGTGTGTTTGTATATATACGTTATATTTGTGAGAGAGAAGCCGTCGTCATTCCTATATAAGACTTAGGACGAAGCTTAGTCTTCGTGCGGGCACATGAATTCATAGACGACATTACTCCGTAATGGGTTGAGGTTGCCGGTCGGGTTATTTCGCAAGATGAGGTTTGACGTTTTGAAATATTTATAAATCTGAAGCCCCAGCTTTTCTCCAGGAATGGATGGTTGTACACAGCGTTCAACAATTTCTCTGAGGATTCTTTCGTCCGTTCGGTAAGCCGTTCTCATGAAAGATCTGTGATTGAGAATAATTGAGGGGCGTTTCATAGGAGGGACGTTGATTTAGGTAGTTCTCTATCTTTCGTAGGATGACCTCTTGACGTCCTTATTGGGGAATCTATTGTTAACCAGGACTTGCTGCAAGCAGTCAAATTTAATTCTTTATGTATCAAGGAAGATACGCTATCTACAGGTTGACATGAAAAAATCCGGCAACCTCGGGACCTGAGGACTGCCGGATTTTTGAAGTTTATAATTTTGTATGGTGTACCCCGTATATATTTAAAGAAAATTACCACCTGTGCAGTCCTTTAATGGGAAAAATAAACACTAAGTGAAAAGCAAAGGAAACTTTATCATTCACGAACTAAATAAAATACAGTAAAGATAGTTATATAGAATTTTAATTCAATTTTAATAAAACATATAAAACTGATCCTCCGAAGAATTTTAATTAAACTAAATAAAATACTCCGTACTGTACTTCTTAGGAAAGAAGCTAAATAGCAGAGGGGCTTTTTACACATAATGTCGTAAGTTTCACAAATGGTTCGCACAGACACATTGGTACCAATTTTTTTTTATATATTTCCACTTTCTCTGCGATCGATAACGCGTTTTATGTCACCTTTCTTCTTTGTTGATTCCATATTGGGGCTATACAACAACAAATAAATGCTATAATGAGGAGAATAATGAGAAAAATGAGCAGGATTACTTGTTAGCAGGTGGAAGCATGAACCAACAGCTGATTCTGGCGTAAGCGGCAGCTCCAGAAAACAGTGGCGCACCAACGCGGGAAATATGAAAATCAAAATGCGCTCCCGAAATCTGTCCCGGATTTCTGAAGGTTCCGGATTTATGGTTGCCGGATTTTTGAATGTTAACCTGTATATATATATGTATGTGTGTGTGTTGAGTTTAATTTGACCGTAGCTTGGGTTAGAATCAACTTCATGTTGATAGACTAAGTTTTCTCATCAAAGATCTCTGGTCATCTAAGTGGCGGAATAAAATGCTACTGTACGACGTTTTGCTCATCGTAGAGCCTTTTCAAGTATAAGAAATATTTGTTACAAAGCTGTTACAAGTTAAATACAAACTAAAATAGTAATTGGGAGAGGTTACAATAAATTTGGGGAATATTTTGTCTGTGGGTGGACTAAGTGGGAATCTGTCCCTCTTCTGGTGTTGTTTGTAGTGTGGGCCTAATGTCCGGGAGCTGACTTGGTGGTATTCTGTCCGTTCTTTTTCTGGAGTTGTATGTGGTGGTGACTAAGTGCCCATGTAGAGTAGCCAGAGCCAGTGAAGTAGTTCCATTTTGTATATTCATGGTCGGGGCTTTCTCCTTAATATAAAGGACTTCTAGAATCTCCAACCGGGGGCTGTCGTTAGCAGAGTCGAGGATCCGAGTGTTGTCGACTAAGATTTCCCTGGAAAAAAGGGTAGAATGTATATCTGAAAAATGTTTCTTTGGGGCTCCGTTCTGTAAATGGCCAAGTGAGACGTCGGGCGAAGAGAAGTTATCGTCATTCCTATATAGGAAGAAGGACGAAGATTACAGTCTTAGTGCGGGCAGTTGAATTCGTACACGACTTTACTTTGAGGGGATTTTTGGGCAAGGAAAGTGTTATTATTTAAGATGAGGTTAAACGTTTTGAGGTTTTTATAGAAAATACGGAGCTCCAACTTGTCAGGGTCTATAGGACGGGTCCACGTTCAACTATTTCCCTCAAGACTCTTTCATCAGTACGGTAAGCTGTACTCACGAACGATCTATAATGCAGAAGGATTGGGGGGGGGGCGTTTCTCAGGACGGGGTTGTGACATACAAAATATGCGTCCATTTTTTGCATTCACTCATTGTTCTACTTGGCCCCTACTCCATCAAGAGCTTTAACGCCTACAAGTTCTAGTGAACAAGGATGTCCAGTCTATCATCATGGAAAAAATGACTGATATTTGAGATGTCACAACCCCCGCCCTGAGACAGGGGTTTATTTATTCACTCAATTTGATTATTCATTAATGTGTTTATTTATTTATTTTGTGAAGAGTCTCGAGAAGTTGTAGACGAATAAGATCTTGGGTTTGTGTGTGTGTGTGTGGCACAACCTCAATCTGACGAGAGAAAAGATGGAAGCTAATTTATATATATATATATATATATATATATATATATATATATATATAATAATAATAATCTCAATCAGCCATCCTTAGCCCTCTGCTCAACAAGTCCTCTTTCATAGAATTACATGATTCACAAGACCGCACCAATCTCTGTGTGTGTATACTTGTATAAATGTATATATAAATGAAATAGTTTTTATAGGAATCATGTTTTCCTATAAGCGTATACATTTTTTCAGATGTTTATGTATTTATGTCTGTGCCCCTCCACTCCTGACCTACACTGATATGACAAAGCGAAGCAACTATGAAGATTTTTCTTTGTATTTACGACGTTTCGTACTCTTATGTACATTTTCAAGTGACGTAGGGAAAAATAAATAGAAATATCAGATTCATGTGTTGGCAAGGAAATGGATACAGATGACAGAAAGAAGGTGCATACTGTACCTCGCTGTTGGACAAGGCCTCTTGATGATGGACTTTTTTATTTTATTTATTTATTTATTTAGTTTTTTTGTTTATCTGATTTTATGTATTTCTTTATTGATTTTTTTATCTATTTGTATATTTATTTTTTATTCACTTATTTTTCTTAATTATTAATCTTTATATTTTTGTTTTGGGAAGTCTAAAGAAGTGTTAGAAGTTGGGTTGGCCCAATAATATACGTGTTATTTATCATCATATATCAGGTCAGTGACGTTATGCCACGTGATGGTATGAATACAGATCCTTATTTGTGTGTGTGTGTGATATGTGTATATAAGGATTGAAAGGAATATATGCATACATATCGATACATATACCCATACCATCATATGACATCACTCCTACAAGAGAAAAGATGGAAGATATATATCAGCCATCCTGCGTCCACTGCTGAACAAACGCCAGTTTCATAGCATTTCATGATTCACAAGACATCGCCAATCTGTGTGCGTTCCTCAGCATTATCTTCATCGCCTTCGTCAGTTTCCATGTCTCACGTCCATAGATAATTGCTGGCAGAATGCATTTATTGTAAACTTTGCAATCCAAACATAAATATAGAGAGCCCCTCAGGATTTTATTGTACTTATCAAATGCTTTCAACCAATTGCAATACGCCTTTTTATTTAATTATGATGATCTTTGGTCACTTCCAAAATCTGGCCTAAATAATTATACTCCAACTTGACGGCGCAAGTCGAAAGTTACGAAACAAGCCTAAATCGCCCGGAAAGTAACTGCCCTCCATCGATATTACACGTACAGTATATACTGTATCTAAGTCCCACAAAATGGGCCACATGACGTCATATCACGTGACCCAAGTGTTACGTCATGACATCAAATGACACAATGGAGTCCTTATCGAATCACGTGACCGAAGTGTGACGTCATGGAATCACGTGACCCAACCTTAACGTCATGAAATCACGTGACACAAATATGACGTCATGTGGAACCCGATGAAACTTGGACCGAATCGACAGCAGAAGACGGTGGAAGAGTTGATGATACACATGTTCTGCGGTGGGGGAAATTGACGGAGGCCGCAGTGTTTCAACAGCTGAAATAATAATCAATTGTCCGCAACCCGTAAACGACGGGTATCATCTTTATAAATGTTCCTCATGGCGTCCTCATGCGATTTTATTCTCGGCAAAGCTCTTTTTTTCTCCATCCCTTTTGGTCGCAGTCGATCGAGCCGCGATAATGGATGGATCCCGCGTTGAAGAACGGACGATCCAGTTTCTCTCCTGTGCCCAGTCGTTTGGCCGATCCATTTCAGCTCTTCACAGGACCTCGGTCATGGTGTTTCCGACCGGTTTGGCAGAGACCTCGAGGATCGGGGGACTAGAACAGCTCCTTAAGCTATGCCGTCTACGTCGTCTCCTTCTGGTCCCAAGACGACCACAGAAGCCCCATCCAGGTCTTTTGTTCGGGTGGACCGAGAGACGAACCGAATAAGGCACGAGTCGCTGGACTCCGACACTTAGTCCCCGGGGAAGACTTTTTTCCCGCAACTGTCACCACTTTTTGTGGTGTTATTTTTTATTTGATTTTTATTTTTACTTCTTTATTTTTTATTATTATTTTTTTCCACTGGGAAAGCCGGGTACTTTACTTTTTTTTTTTTTTTTTTTTTTATCAGTTCCCAGACTTTTTGTATTTTCTTATATTACTGTTTTTCGCAGTCGTTCGGGCCGCGCCTTTGAATCCCTCTTCCAAGAATGGACATCGGTGTCACGCGAGACTCATGTGCCCTGTAATATGCCCGATCCATTTCATTTCTCAGGTCTTCGGTCTCTGTGTTCACGACCGGCTTAGCTGAGACCTCGAGGATCGGGGGACTGGAGGAGTTCCTCAAGCGACGCCGGGGTCGTTGGCGCCTCCATCTGGTCCCAAATCGACAACGGAAGCCCCGTCCAGGGCGTCTGTCCGTGGCTGGACCGAGAGTCGACCCAGATAAGGCATGAGTAGCTGGACACCGACACTCAGTCCTCGGGAAAGAAATCATGAGAACAATATAAATGTCTATGTGCATACATATATATAAATACACGCGCGCGCGCACCCCCCCCCCCACACACACACACATATATATATATATATATATATGTGTGTGTGTGTGTTCTGTTGAAGTCGACAGCAGTTACAGCATTATTCAGTTTGCAGTTTGCTTTTTCAATTTTTCTAACGGTGTTCCGATCTTCGTAGGCGAGGGTACTAAGTTTCTAAAATCCATATTAACTAGAGACGTCTTTCGGCCTTCCCTCGGCCATCTTCAGGAGTGTAAGTACAGATGTGTTAGGTTGAAATGGTGATTATATTTGGCTTATGTTGGCACTGGGGTGAGGTGACCTTTGTGTGGAAGGTGGCTCTCCGTGGGGTGCTGTCTAAGTCCTTGTGGCGCTCCGTGTGTTGCTTGTGAGTTTCTAGCTGAAGGAAGAGTGGAAACGGGGATTTGTTGAATATTGATGGCAGGTTTTAAGTTGTGAATATACACAGCTTCCGTCATTCGTAATCTCCTGGTGTCATGTTCATTGTGTAGGATTACTGTATTTTCTTCCATCATTTTCTTCCATCATTTTTCTGTTTGGCCATGTGTCCTGTCGTTATGGCGGCGATCGCTCCATCCTGTATATATGTGTGTGTATGTGTACATATGTATATATATATATATATATATATATATATATATATAGTATGTGCTAATAAGAAACACTGGTAACTTGTGTTTAATTATGCAAGAGTAACCACTTGGAAAAAGAAACTAAACTAATCAGAGTTATTTCGTATATTACATCTTCAGTGGAGAAGTACGCCAAATATATTTCTTTAAATGACAATATTAAGAAGCTATATACAGTAAATAGTTCGTCCACATTTGGAATATGCTGTTTCCGTATGGTCGCCCCAAATCTCATTAAAGACGTTGACAGATTGGAAAAAGTACAACGGGGAGCCGCAAAACTGATTTAAAATATCAAAAGTCAGAAAATCGAGTAAAATATATGAATCTGTGTTCTCTAAAAAAGCGTAGACTCCGAGGTGACATGATACAGGTCTTTAAGATTCTAAACGGGATTGACATCAAATAATGGTTTCAAACTGTCAGGAAATCATTCCACATCTCCCCTCTTCCACCTCTTGACATGTTTAATAATTGTTTAAGACAAATGAGAGAGTGATAGGTGGGGAAGGGTAAACGAAAATGGGGTGAAAATACATTTATTGTCCTAACGTTTCGGTCTTTATGACTCTCTTCGGAGGACTCGCTATGATACATCATGATCACAAAATTTATACCTGTTGTGGGAGGAACTCGTCAAGCTTCGAGTGTTAGGTTTTTTCCAGAGCGTTAATTATTAAGAGACTAGCTGCTTTGGAAAGGTATACAAGCCCTTCTCTATCGTTGTTGTTTTCTTAGATGTTTATATATGCAGCTTCCACTGCATTTCTCATTTTCTTTTGTAATCCCTTATGTGAAATCTCGACTTTGTTCCATTCAGGTAGGTTATTACAATGTTCGAGGTGGCGAACCAGGGAGTTGGATGTCCTGTGTGCTCTTGTATAATTTTCGTGTTCACTCAATCTCTTTTCAATCCTATCTAGACACATTGATACACAGAGGCCCTAATCATTTAAGACTTTCGTTATATAGAAAACCCACCAATAGAGGTGATTTTATTCACTTTTTCTCAGTCCACAGTAAGAGTCAAAACTGGTGTCTTGATAGGTTTCTTCCTTAGAGCAAAGCTTTTCAATCCTATCTAGACACATTGATACACAGAGGCCCTAATCATTTAAGACTTTCGTTATATAGAAAACCCACCAATAGAGATTATTTTATTCACTTTTTCTCAGTCCACAGTAAGTCAAAACTGGTGTCTTGATAGGTTTCTTCCTTAGAACCTACCATATTTGCAGCAAAGAGCTCCTTGAAAACGAATTATCATACATTACCCAGGAGGCCTGATTATTAGAACAAAAAAACAAAGCAAAGAGAATTCACGAAAAATCAAACGCCCAGACCAATTTATCTTTGTAGTCGAATTACAACGGTACCTCCCGCAAAAATATTTTCTAGAACCCTTACAATTTGTTAGTTTGCTCGCTGCTTGCGTAGCGAGTTTAGTACGGGTATTGCTGTTTCTTCTACCTACTCAAATGCCTTTTCGTAATCTAAAGAAACTAAACATAGAGATGTATTCTGTCATTTTCTCGATTAGTTGGTTCATCGCCTGTAAATGGCTTAGAGCCGAATATCCGCTTCTAAAGCCTGTCTGTTCTTTCGGTTTGTTTCCATCTAAAACTTGACTGAATATATTTGTATCTTGCAGAATACTTTATATACATTTGATAACAAGCTAATTGGTCGGTAGTTACTAAGGTCTTTCTGGTCTCCCTATTTATGAGGCAAAATCACTTTTAGCATTTCACCAGGATTGAGGAACGATTTCTTGGCGTAAGCACAGGGTGCACAACTGAGCTAACTTATTATGAATTGCTTTTCCAGCGTCTTTTAAAAGATCTGTCGATATACCATCTTCCTCGGGTGCTTTTCCTTGTTTCATATTTTTAAAGCAAATTATTATTCTTCCCTTGTAATTTCAGGTATACCACTAACGTCCGCAGAAGAATTTACACTCTCAACTACGGTCTTGGACGAGTAAAGCTCTTTGTAAAATTCTTCTACTCTTTTTACCATTCCGTCTCTGTATAAGACACAACATTCTCTTGGCAGTTTAGTAATTACATGTTTCACGATAAGGGAGTTAACACCAGTCTAGAAACCGACTATTTAAATGTTAGCAAAGATTGGTAGTTTGTTAGGCCATCGTGTGATTTTCCAGTGTTGTGGATCACGTGGTGGACTCGTGATCAACATCGATTACCCTCCCGAATGAGAGCTCAGAGCTTGTATATGGCCCGACCTATTGGTAAGGCTGTGACCTTACACGCACATACACACACACGCACACACACCTACATTCACACACACAAATCCTTACTCATCAGTTAGGATGGAACCTTTATTAGATGTACGAGGTTTCGGTTATTTAGGATTTTTCAAGCACTTGAAAAGGTTTTGAAAAGTAAAACGTTGTGCATTTGGTAAAGGTCCTCACTTGGTGTCTACTCGGACCATTCTGTTGGCAATTGCCATTTTAGATCATGCTGATAGTTTTCCCTTACCTCTCCTGAAGTGGTACTCGAATTCTGATCGCTCAATTAGTCGTCGTGAGCGTTACCGCTGCACTGTCGATCGTGTGTGTGTGTGTCCCAGCCTCTGCTCCCTGCCTCTGCTCCCTGCCTCTGCTCCCTGCTTGTGTCCCTGTCCCTTTCCCTGTCCCCGTCGCAGTCTCTGTTCCTGTTTGTCCTTGTCTCTTTCCCTACCCTTGTCCCGTCCCTCTCTGTCCCTGTCCCTGTACATGCACCTGCCTCAGTCCCTGTGTTGCTGTCCCTGTCCCTTCTACATCTATAATCTTGGATCTGTGGGTGCCCCTACGTCCCAAGGTGATTTTGAACTCTGTTGCATCGAGGTGACGCCGGCTACTAAGGCTCGCTTTATCGTACGTGCGCAGTCAACGACACGACTTCGTGCTCTTAAATAACCATGGATGTCTGTGGATGCTTTTACACGTGGTCGTGACGTTTTCAAGCGACTAAAGACAACCATGGTTATTTGAGAGCACAACGTCGTGTCGTGGACGGCGCACGTCGAAAAGTCGATGCGTTGGAAACGAGCCTAAATTGCCCGGAAAGTAACTGCCCTCCTTCGATAGTACGCGTATAGATCAAAGTCCCACAAGATGGGCCACGTGACGTCATGGTATCACGTGACTCAAGGGCAACGTCATGACATCACATGACACGTGTGTCGTTATGAAATCACGTGACTCGAGTGGGACGTCATGGCATCACGTGACCGAAGTTTGACGTCATAAAATCACGTGACACAAATATGACGTGATGGGGAACCTGATGGAACTTAGACCCAATCGACAGCGGTAACGAGGAACCTGGCGAAGGTCTTCGTCAAACTGAATCACATCGTGTGACGTCAATGTGACATCGTGTGACGTCTGTGCTGCATGGGATCCGCAAGCAGTACACGGTGGGAGATATAGTACACATGTATTGTGGTGGAGGGAATTCACGGAGACCGCAATGCTTCAACAGCGGAAATAATTGTTGATCAATGAATTGCCCTCAACCCGTATACGGCGGATATAGTCTTCATAAATATCTCACATGGCGTCGCCATGCGATTTTATTCAGCCGAGTTTTTTTCTCGTCAAAGCCGTGTATTTTTTATTTTTT
>NC_134796.1:59444069-59474069 GCF_046742065.1 Oratosquilla oratoria
TTTTTATTGAAGTCACTGTTAACTGTCTCTAATGGGTTCTTTACCTTAACATACGTTTCTTCATCACTTAATAATGTGTCCATAAAGGCACATAAACTGAAACTTCGCTTCAAATTTTTGAAGAACTGTTTGGATGAACAAACTTCTGTTTTTTCTCTCCATCTTCTGTCTGGTCTCCCTCTTCCACGCTTCTTATCTCGCGGCGTCCACTCAGTTACACACATGCTCCATTGCTCATCAGTCGTTCTCATTAACTTACCTGCCCAATTCCACTTTCTCTCTTTTACCGCCTCCACAATATCTCTCTCTCTAGTCTGCTCTCTCACCCAACTTGCTCTCTTTCGGTCTCTCAGCGTTATTCCCATCATTGATCTCTCCATTCTCCTCTGTGCAGTCCTTAGTTTTGTTTCCATTGCCTTCGTTAGTTTCCAAGTCTCACACCCGTAGATTGTTGCTGGCAAAATACATTGATTGTAAACTTTACGTTTCAAACATATAGGTAGAGAGCCTCTCAGGATTTTATTATACTTACCAAACACTTTCCATTATCATAATCTTTCGTCACTTTCACCATCTGGCCTAAATAATTATACTCTTGAACTTCTTCAGGACTCTCATCATCGATTATAATCTCTTTACTTTGAACTTTCGTGTTGAACATGACTTTGGTTTTACTCTTATTCATTTTTAAGCCTACTTTGAGACTTCAGATCACTCGATATATCTTGCAAGTCTTCTGCTTTTTCTGAAGTAAGAATAATGTCATCTGCAAAATCTTAGTTGGTTCAAATATTCGCATTTAATATTCAAATGATGTTATTTTATGATTAGAGTATATAATTTACTTCTCATTTGATTCAATAACTGTTGGTGCATGGATATACAACGCTGCTCCTAATCTCTAATTGTCGCTTTCAGGTTTATCCTGCATTGTTGTGATTTTTTTTCGACCTTTCCCTTTGACATTTGGTAACGGTCTGTTCTCGTCTTTGCCTTTGTTCTGCCACGCTGTTCTGCTTTGACGTGCCCCTTGTCCGAAACGTCGGAATTGGCGGTGACTTAGGCGCGTTGTCCTACTGCCTGACCTCGTTGTAGCAAATATGTGTTCGTTTCCAAAGATAGAAACTAACAAGTTCTCCTACAGATAAAGCATCAATATAATTTTTTAGAGGTAGTCAAAAAATTGTTTCACTTGGCCATTTTCTTTCACGAATGAAGACATATTTGATCTCATTCGAAGAACGCCAACTCTAAATTGTTCTAAAACGATTTTTTTTAATATAGTACTCATACGCAAAGTAGTGAATTTATTTGTACATATAGGTTCATATTTACTCAGACACGCGTCAACAAGATGTTACTTCATATATCACATGTATACATAGGGACACACATATATATATATATATATGTATATATATGTATATATATGTATATATATATATATATGTATATATATATATATATAATTTGAGGCTAGGTATGATAAATTGGAGAGAAGATGGGACCCAACGAGCGTTTCTCCTTTCTTGTATACTACAATTATATGCATACATTTAAACACACACACACACACACACACACACACACACACACACACACACACACACACACAGTATTCTCTGGGGAATACCAGGACAGTGGCACGGGTTGATCGTGCCGTGTTACTGTCGTTCCTTTTAACATTTGATGTTTCAGACAAAACAGGACAGACCTGTCTGCTCGCACGAAAATGTTCTATTACTATTATTATTTTCTAAATAACAACGAAACGTATTACAATAGTCCCGACCGGTTGCTTAGATAAATCTCCTGTTCATCATTATAACTATCATACTGATTATGAGGTTATCATTATTCTCATCATTATCTTCATTATGATTATTGTTATCATAATTACATATTACTTTTTTCCGCATAAGGGGATAGAGGGAGGGTCGGTCGCCGAGCAAGTGAAGCGGCGCTCCTGTGGATGTGCTGTGTCTTACTGCATTGCTTCTGACCCGGGTAGTAGGCAGGAGACAGGGATTACTCTTCATCTACGAGGAGCTAAGATGAGAGGGAAACAATGGTAGGTGGAAGCGAGTGCGTGCCTTGGCTGGCTACCTCCCTTATAGGCGGAAGAGGTCCTTGATATATATATATATATATATATATATATATATATATATATATTGTGTGTGTGTGTGTGTGTGTGTCTGTATATGTGTATAATTTGAAAATCATTATGAAATTTATTACATCAGTCTTAGATTTCTCTCTTCGGGAAGGAAATTAAATTATGCCCAACTTTGACCCCTTTTTTGTTGACGTCTGTTGACCTGCTTTCACTCGTGTTAAAGTGGTGTTTCTCTCCTAGAGAATTCCACCTCTTCTCCAAAGCCTACTGTCTCCTCACTGAAACAGTGGTGTCCAAATATATGTAGCTTCATGAAACTGATTTTTCCTACATTATAATTTCATACACACGCGTGCGCACGCACACACACACACACACACACACACAACCTCGTGGCGCAGTGGTTAGCTTTCGCCTGCCACTACGACGGTCCAGGTTCGAATCCCGCCCAGGGCTGAAATAATTTCAGTATCGCTGCGAGTTGTTACTCCAACACTCGTGGGCGGGGAGTTGGGGGTGGGAGTGCGTGTAAGTCACAGTATTACCCATAGATTGAGCTCTCATCCGGGAGGTAAACTGTCGATCACGAGGCCAACACGTGATCCAAACCAAAGTGAACACGCACACATACACACGGCTGCCACTACGGAGGTCCGCGTTCGAATCCCACCCAGGGTTGAAAAAATTTCAATATCGCTGCGCTGTGAGACGTTACTCCAACTCGTAGGCGGGGAGCTGGGTGTGTGTGTGCCTGTAAGGTCATAGCAACATCCCATAGATCGGTCATACAGAAGCCTTGAGCTCTCCTTCGGAAGGAAAATAAATGTCGATCACGAGTCCAACACGTGATCCAAGACAATGATGAGACACGCACACACACACACACACACCATGTTATCAAAATTGAATTTTCCAAATTTGTATGGTTTCATATATCCTACTCTTCCTGTAAATGAAAATGATTATCATTTGAATACCACGAACAAAGGTAAAAAGAAATCTTATTGTTCTGTGAAAAGAAAAACTCCGTTTAAGGTTTCCTCGTGATTCCTTGTACATTGTGAAAGAGGAGACAAGTTTCATAAAAAACAACAACTAATCTTATTGAGATGAAGGGATTGTTTTCATACATAATGAAAACCGACTCGAGCAGGCTTTCTCTATAATAGCAAAATTATACAAGTGAACTAGCAAGACAATCAAGTTTATACAAGTAACTGATTATGTAGCACAAAAGTAGGATGAGCACACACACACACATATATATATACATACAAAAATCATTACAAAAACGCCAGACTAAAGGATCATGCAGAAACCACAGGAAAAATAAAGTTCGGAATACTAAACGTTTTCGTCTATTACGATATCCTCAGAGTACAAGAGAAATAGAACACAATATTTATACAGAAATAAAAGAAACTAGGGAAGCTTATAGCTACATAAAACTTTCAGACAATATGTATACACACATTCATATACATATGGGAATAATAATAGTAATATCAAAACAATAAAACAGCAATGACAAAAGAGCATAACCAAGTGGCCGAAAAGTCCACAGGACATCTGGCATAATGAGGAGCCATGGTACTGCTTTATAATCCTATTCATTACAAAATTATCTAGTTTAAATAAGACTAAATTCAGGTTGATGTTATTTTTAAAATTGCTCTTTATAAAACTGGATTCAATGATGTTCCTTTTTAAAACAGAGTTACCATGGCTCCTAATGGTGCCAGATGTCCTGTGGACTATTTGGCCATATGGCTATGCTCTTGCCATTGCTGTTTTATTGTTTTACTAGCCAAATTACCCGCGAGTTGCTGAAGGGCAAACGATGATCTTTTTAATTATGATATAATTTGTGGAGAAAAGTTGTGTATCAATATAACTCAATGGAAAATTAACACAAAAAATGTTAAGTATGAAAAAAAAAAAATTGAGGATGGAGACGCCCTTTAGATAAAATATATATATATATATACTCAGCCGTAAGAGAGAGATACAAACAACCTTTAAATATCTTTGAACTCGTTTATTGTAGTTCCGCCCGCGGGAAAAAAAAAATCAACATTTGGTAAAATTATACAATAATTTTACATTTACATGCTTTCTCACAAAAGCTATCATAATATGTGGTAACATTAATTTCACAAATATAATATTTATGAACACATACAATAGTTTGTTTAATCATAGTAATTTTTATATCACAAAAATGCTATGCACGTTAAGAGGGAACTACAGTAGTCGCGTGTTAACTGACCATACCCCACCTAACTTGAACCCACAACCCTAACTTTTTTTTTTTTATTAAATATAGTTATCCAAGTACCTGAAGTTGTAGGGTATCTGAATATATATGATTATGGGGGTCTATCTCCAAAACCGTAGGAGTTCGTGAACAAACAGACAGACACAGAGGCTACTACTTTATTATAGTAGATTATTACTATTATTATTTCCATGTGTATATGAATGTGTGTGTATGTATATAGTCTGAAGGTTTTATGTAGCTATAACCCTCCCCAGTTTTCTTATTTCTGCATAAGTATTGTGTTCTATTTCTCTTTCTTGTACTCTGAGGATGTCGTAATAAACGAAAACGTTTAGCATTCCTAACTTTATTTTCCCTTTGGTTTCTGCATAATTAAGCTACAGAGGCGGTGTTCTAAAGCTGTATTATCTATCAAAGAGTAGACCGGCCGCGCCTTGAAACACCAAACCTGAACAATAACAATGAGAATCCAACAAGATTTGTATAATACCCAAACCTGAGAACGATTAAATCTCAAATATGAGATGATAAAGTGACAATTATAGATGGCAAATAAATAAATGAATGAAATAAATGGAATATGGATGAATAATTAAGTAGGAAAATAGATTGAAGAATTAAACTAAAATGTAAAAAGAAAATCAGGAGCATGGTACATTTATGAATGCTTTAAACTATTTGTATAATCAATATAACTAGATCATTGCCCACAGTCAAATTAAAACTTCTAAATTTTACAGGGTTAGATCTTTCCTAATTAACCTCTTGGGTACCTTAATTGGCTTAAGTTTTTGATTTGCACAACTAGAACTTCATTAACACGAGAGAAGATTCCTAGATTCTGAAAGGCGACATAAAGAACAGAAAAATAAATCATCAAATTAACGGAGACTGGAAGCACCTGAAAGATGCCTGGAGCAGAGAAAATGATGAAAGGCATAGGAAGTAAAAAAAAAAAAAAAAAAAAAAAAAAAAAAAAGAGAGAGAGAGAGAGAGAAGAAAATGCTCGAAGCCAGAGTGGTCATGAGGGAGATGATAAAATCGGCCAGGACAGGGAAAATGATGAAGCGACCGGCCAAGCAGGCAAGCAGGAGCCTCCTTTCTTGGTGCTGTCACGCTTGTATGAAGAAGTGTGCTTGCATGCATATTCAAATATCATTCACAAGGAAGTCACGAGGGGGAATTTCAGGACATGTCACCCAGCATCAATGGTACTGTCTCTCCATCTCTCTCTTCCTCTCCACCCCCCCCCCCTCTCTCTCTTTTTCTCTCTCTGGCTCCTCAGTAGGTATCTTATTCTCATATATTCTTAGCCAGTCATTCGCTCCTTTGAATGTGTAAATCAAAATGAAGGGTATCTGAATATGAAAACCAAAATTCGAGATCATAGATACAAAGCCAAAGCTTTAGACTATGCTTTACTTCAAAATGTCGTTTGCATAAACACGCAATCCGCAGTTCAGAAGCTGAATAGCTCTCATAGTTCAAATATATATCTAAGAACGTGGTGTCTAAGACTACTGAAATGACAAAATCATGTAAATTTGAGCCAAATAATGACGTTTAGAAAGTACTAGCGAATGATATTTATTCGGTTAAGCTAAATAATGAAATTTAATCAAAACTTACGCAAGAGAAAATGCACAAAATAAAGCTACAGCAATCAAAAGTGATAGTAGGCCCTTTGGCTCCTTGGTGATCACTTCGTCCTATGGAGAATCAATAAAGCTCTAAATAATGATAGATCGAGGTCTCTTAATACAACACTCGGCAACCGCCACTTGTGCGGACGTTTGGGCCCAGGACAAAAACCCACTTCGGAAATTGGCCCAGGACATAAAACACCAAGAAAATAACGTCGTATTACTTGATAAGTACACATACATTCCTGTTAGTATAAAGTGTGTAGGTCACCCATAATGGTCCACTACAGGACCGCTTTATCCCAAGAGGGACCATACAGTCTTTGTACCTCACCACGATGGTATAATCCAGTTTGGTAAGGTTGTTTGTATGTTGAAGATTTGGTGCGTTGGAATATCTGTGTTGTGAATGAAGTCCAAAATCGTTATAATCAGCTAGACCATACTTATTAAGTGCTAACATTTATATGCGAAACTTGGCTACCGCACCTCTGTTGTCCGCCGCTGTGGAAAGGAGCTGGAAAATCACCTACTGGTTAGATTGAATACGTGTATTTCGAGGCTGTAGCATTCTCATAATGCAAGTGCTGTTGTAAGGATCAATGTAGGATTTATATATTAATGATTAATTGATTTATTACTTTGTGTATCTATTTTTTATATATCAACTTATCATTTTATTTATTCATTTATACAGTTATTTAGTTATCTACTTGTTTATTTTATTCATGTATTAATTTGCTTGTTCATTTAAGAATTTATTAGTTTATTTATTTGTTTATTTATGAATTCATTTATTTACATAATTACTAATTCATCTATTTGTTATATTTGTTTATTTCTTGTGTTTATTAATTTACTTATTAATTTAGTGATTAATTTCATTGGTTTATTTCACCAACACAGATCATCTCGCTAAAAGATTCTATATACCAAGGGCTTCTTCCACCTTATAAGGAAGGTAGCCAAGTCAAAGTCACGCACCCATTCCACTCTCATCCACCCTTGCTTCCCTTTCGGCTTAGCTCCTCATGGATAAAGGGTCATCCATATCTCCTGTCCACTGCCTGGATCGGAAACAATGTAACAAGGCAAAGCACGTCCACAGCAAGGCCGCTCTACTTACAAGGCGACCTACCTTTCCTTACTATGCGGAAAAAATACCTGGATCGGAAACAATATAACAAGACAAAGCACGTCCACAGCAAGGCCGCTCTACTTACAAGGCGACCTACCTTTCCTTACTATGCGGAAAAACTGCCTGGATCGGAAACAATATAACAAGACAAAGCACGTCCACAGCAAGGCCGCTCTGTTTACAAGGCGACCTACCTTTCCGTACCCTCATGCGGAAAAACTGCCTGGATCGGAAACAATATAACAAGACAAAGCACGTCCACAGCAAGGCCGCTCTACTTACAAGTCGACCTACCTCTCCGTACCCTCGTGCGGAAAATAGAGAAGCTGGGGAGAAATCCCTTCGGGCTGCATCAAAATATCATCCACGAGGAACATGTAACTGACGAAACACATGAGTATTACCGAGAGGTTCTCCAAACTGTACACAGATATCAAAACGAGGAAGAAAGAAAGAGAGAACCGTTCCTTCTCTGAATCTCGTTACACAGAGTCCTCAAAAGTTATGCGACATTGATCCCATGAAGAAAAAGTTTTGTATGAAACGTCCTGCTAAGACTAAAAACGACAAAGTATAACTGTTGGAATTTAGGACAAGTTTGTGCTCATTCTTGTATTCTTTTTTCTTGGTCATATTCAGAGTAAAATACCAACATCTTTGCTAAGTTTTGGCCTAATAAAGACTAATTCTACTGTTCCGTTTTCAAAACAGACTGATTTGGTAGGTTAATGATCACGCTTAAATTTTTAATTTTTTAAAATAATTTTTTTAAGTTTTCTTTAAAAGCATTTGGATGCTCGCTGGCCAAGCGGGTTAGAGCGTCGCTACTTGTGGCGGCGGTGGCGATAACTTTGCCGCCAGCGAGTTGGACCAAGGGCATGATTCATTGATTTCCACGCTACAAAGTCCACTGTAAGGGGCACCGTCATAGCCTCCTAGCGTTCGCGACGTTAAACAGATTCCTTCTCATAAAAAGTTTGTTTGAGAATAAAGTCGAATTTTACATATCTTTTTTTTCTTCAGTAGGTAAGTACTCACATTTATTTTCATAATTTTAAGAATAAGAATGATCTTATGTATAACTCAATATTTTCTTTAAAAAAATCATGTCAATTCAATTTAGCCACATTTTAGTTTTATCTTAAATTCAGAGGGTACTTCCCCAGGCTGATAGAATTCTATGCTGACAAACATAATAAAATGATGAGATATTGTGACAAGTTCAAGGGGAAAAAAGAAAACTCGGAACAAGACTTGTTTAAATCGGCTGGTAGTGTAATCGGAAGCTTTCGCTTAATTGTAAGTTCGTATCCCGCACTCCTATCAAAATCCCAGCAGTCACTATGACCTGCCCCAACAGTCCTCATAACACACAAGGTAAAGGTAACGGCTTCGGCCGTAGGTACGCGTTTCTTGGCGTAGGCTCATCATCTTTGTATGTCTTAAGAGTTTAATCTTCCAAGTGACCGAAAAAGCAGGTTCGAATCCTTCATTTCTCTCCAATTCCCCACAGTGACTGTTTATTACCTGTATTAAAGCGGATAGGGCAAATCTACTCAGCGCCTCCTGGCGTACACGCCTTATTCTCCATTTGTGCTTCGTTGGAGATGAATAATATCGTAGATAAAAGAGGGGAAGGGTTTTTCAGTTGAATGAATTTGTCGAAGAGAAGCCGAGATTAATCATTTCATAACAGTGTAATGAACTGGAAGGAAGAGTCCAGTGAACACATACTTGAGTCAATAAAGTGTGTATTTCTCTTAATAGTTGATACTGAAGGAAATATTTGTATGTGTGTATGTGAGTGTGTGTAATTCCATGGTCTTGTACCACGTGATGGACTCGTGATCGACAGCTATTTCCCTCCCGGAAGAGAGCTCAGAGCTCATATATGACCGATCTATGGGTAATGCTGTGACCTTACACGCGCGCACACACCCAACTCCCCGTCCACGAGAGTTGCAGTAACGACTCGCAGCGCAGCGATACTGAAATGACTTCAGCCCTGGGCGGGATTCGAACCCGGACCGCCATAGTGGCGGCCGCGAACGCTACGATTGCGCCGTCAAGGGTGTATGTACGTGTGCTCGCCCGTGTGTGTATACATAATTATTCCTTAAAATTTATATTTTTATTCATCTTTATTGTGCAATGCGACCTGTAATGACTATTTGTTCATTTACGTATTTATATATCCATCTATTCATTTATTCACTTATATTCAGTTACTGTTATTTATTGCTATATGGAATGATTCATTTGTTTATTTATGTTTATACATTTATCTTTTATTAATTTATTTATTTCCTTATTCAATCAATTATTCATTACTCCACAGTATATATTTGTTTATCCTACCTATGTACTTCTCTATTATCTTGCTTGCATTATTAGATTATTTTATCTTTATATTATTGTTGTTATTTATTCATTTAATTTTTGAGAAAAATATAATGTTCATGAAGGAAAAGTTTGAATCACACGTTTGGCCTGCAGCGAGCAGATGTGGTCAAAGTTCTTCCGCAGCATTAGTTTCGATATGCTAGATTTAGCATGATTATGCTAGATTTAGCATGATTATGCTAGATTTAGCATGATTATGCTAGATTTAGCATATTCCCCAATAGAAATGATACTATATTGATAAAGAATATTACAGAAACCGTATTAAGAGGAACAAAAAACTTAGTATTATACTAAATTTAGCTTATTTAAAAAAAAAAATTATTATCAATGAAAAACCACAATTAAACCGAACGTACTATGAAGAGGACCAAAATATTTAGCATTGATTTTGACGATCTAGCATAATTATGCAAAACTTTGCATATTTTTTTTTACCTAGAAAGAGTACTAGCTTATCAAAAAACTACGACAGATATCGAACGTACGAGGAACAAAAGATCTAGTTTTATTTTGATCAATCTAGCATAATTTGAACTAGTGTCTAGCATATTTACTTTAAGACGCATCGCTTTCAAGGCTATATTTCTTGCTAATGAATTACCCCGTTTGCGCCCGCTTTATAGAATATTTCTATTTTCATTACGAAAACATTTTCCTTTACCAGAATATATACCGGAATTTAAAGAAAAGAAATCTAGAAAAAAAAATCCTTAGTCCCCATTCACACTAGCGGTTTGAACCGCGCGAAACTGCAGGAGTACCGAATAGTCAAGGAAAAACTACGCGGTTTTGTGTGTGAACGCCTTCATTGAATTACATTGTAATTGAACCCCCGCGGTTGAAACCGCCAGTGTGAACAGGGCCTTAATGACCTACGGAAAAGCATAGCCTACTCCTGAGTTTAAAGTAATAAAATACATTAAATAATTATCAAAAGTAAATTAACTGGGATTTGGTTTCATTCCCACGTAAAGTAAGGGAAATAATTAGCTAAGTTAATTATAGCCCGAAAAAAAGTGAAAGAGGAAATACAATTATCATTATATACGTATTTCCCCCCGCACGTTATGGATTAGAGCGTCGGTACTTGCGGCGGAGGTCGAAATGACGGTAGTTCAAACTTACCGCTAGCGAGTTGGACCAAGGGCATAGATCATTAAATTCCAACGTACAGGGTCCTTCTGTAATAGGCACTGTCCTAGCCTCCAAATAGGGGGAGTTCGCGACGTTAAATAGAATCATATTCTATGCCTCGTACATAGTCATTATCTTATTGAATTGTCAAAAATATTTTTTATTCAACATGATCATGTGGGAGAAGTAATTTACTTCGTGTACGAAAGTAAACATGTATTTTTTGTTGATTCTATGTTAATTACCTTCATATGAGGGGAATTTTTTTTAGCTCTAGTTCGAACTTGATGTGACGTGCAAAAATCTTCCCCAGTCAGTCCTCTGGTAATGTTTTTCTCTGTTGATTTTATGTTAATGTTGATATATATTTTTTTCTCTTTATTGCATAACATTATCATTATTATTACTATTGTTAATATTATTGTCACTGTTGTTATTGTTATAATAATTTTTACATTTTTGACAATGAGGGATTTGGTACAAAAATGGAGTGAAAATGTCTAGCTGACTACGCGTGCAAACAAACGAACATGCTAACGCGCGCGCATACACACAAACACACTTGCCTTTGTGATCGCCATCCATAGAGCAAATCACTTTTACTTACATGGGGGGATTTGTGCCCGAGTGTCGCTGTACCTGATGAAAACGTGTTTAACATACACTGGCAATTGTGTTTTGGCCGTTAGTGGCCGGGCCAAAGTGAGTTAGCTGTCTGTTCTGGTCACCCTGTGTCCACAATGCAAATTACAATTTTTTCCTCTTCAACGTTGCGTACATTACCCAACAACATCGTCAGCGATCGTGTCTGTTGCCTCGATATAATCATATTCTTTTTTTTTCTCTCTCTCTTTTTTCTTTCCCTCCATTACACTTTTTGTATCATATTTAGGATGTGAACGAACATTAAAGACATTGTTTGTATTACTTACTATGGAATATACTTGGGTAAGTATAGCCCTTCCGTGTTGATGTCAGAATTATTCGGACACTATTTCACGTTTTTATTTCCGTTTCATTCTGGAGCATTGTTTTATCTATAACCACATTTAATAACATTGAAAGGGCAATTCATGGTTTTGCAAATGCCTCCACATATCACAATATCACTATGAAGAGTTGCAAACACTGCATATCACCGTTTGAACGAATATACGTAATAAGTTAGCATTTCCGGTACAGAGTCGATTTCATCACTGCGAGTTTAGCAAACCCTCTGCACGTTCTTGTTATTATGAACAAATGCACAAACGCTTGTTTCCGAATTCTGGTTATGTTTATCCAACATGGTTAGCACAACGACTAGAGAGTACATCTCACTACACTGCTAGTTGGGCCAGTATGTCCCAGTCACTCACAACAGAGAATTAATGTAAAAGTGTGTTCGTTTGTACGTGTGAGTTTACTGTACGTACGATCACCGTGTGTGTGCGTATGTGTGTGTGTGTGTGTGCGTACGCGTGTGTATGTGCTCGTACGTGTGTGTATGTGCTCGTACGTGTGTGTGTGTGTGTATGCATGTTTGTGTGTATGTATATTTGTGTATTGTGTATGTATATTTGTGTATTCTTGTGTGTATGCATGTTTGTATATATGTGTGTGTGTGTTCGTGTGTTTGGCGTTACAACTATGCCCTTGGTGGTTCTTTGGTATTGTTATCTGTCTTATCTTATCTGGAGCTGTCTAGTGTCAGGAGGGAGATTGTGGCCTAATACATACTTCGTTCTAGAATTAAGACTGCGTACTGAATCTAGCAAGATACCCAGGAGAGATGTCTCAGTGAAATTAGATTAGAGAAGTAATTTGTTATACAAAACTAGAAAGTGAAGCTAAGATAACAACAGCAACATCATCATCAACAGCAGCTGCAGCAATATCAACATCATCAACATTATCATCATCAGCATCAGCATCGTTAACATCGTCATCATCATCAATAACAACAAAATAACAATAATTATCCTGATGTAGTTAACTGATGGTTCATAAAACTGTTAATTCAGACACACACGGATAGATAATCAATCAACCTACCGTATTACAAAATAATATGATAGAAATGACCTGAAATAAACATACAATTTCAGGACATTTTCTTGTTCCTAAAGTAATCACATATGTATGATATATTGTGAAAATGAATAAGATGAAGACGTCGAGGAGGAAGAGGAAGTGTTGGTGGTGGTAGATAAGATGGAAAAGTGAAAATGCTTGTAGTATTGCAGCATATATATATATATGTGTATATATATATATATATATATGTGTATATATATATATATGTGTGTATATATATATATATATATATATGTATATACATATATAATGATTAAAGTTGACCCGTGAAGAATGTGAGCTCTCTACACACGCACAAGGAAATAGGGGAACGTTATTGTTGTCACAGCCGCGTTCATATCAAAGAAAACGGGTGGAGGGCACAATTAGCAGAGAATGGGAAATGTATGTACCGGAAAGGCAGTGGCAGTGAGGATGCGGCCGTTGCAACACATCCTGTCATTATATGCCCTTTTTGCCCCCAAACATTTACATCCTCGTGTGGCTTCTGCTTTGTTTGACGACGTGGAATCCACGGTAGCACCTGAGTTAATGGAGGACCTATCAAGATTAAGGAACCCAACTTTTTTAAGATATTGTTATGAAATTCGTCCTTGTTTTTTCACTAAACTAGGTAAAGTTAGTTTCGTTATTTATTTGCAGGTTATAGAATATTTATTACAAGGATCATTTTTATATTGAAGAAGAAATTATGTCCGCTAATGACCTAGAAATGGGTAATGCGTTTCAACAATGGTGATGCTAACAAAGGATTACAAAGACTGAGCATGCCGACAGGAGACCTTTTGGTCCATATCTAGGTCGGATGCGAAAAAAAACTAATAGTAACAATAAATAAAAACTATAACAATGTAAGTATCAAATAAAATACATAAATAAACGCATAGGCATCATTATAAGATATCAGGGCAAGACTCTTATTAATGGATTTAAATCGAACAATTTTAGGTAAGAACTGATTTACCAGTAGTGGTTAGTGAATGTAATAGACTTAGTAACTATGTAGTGAGCGTTGAAACTATATTTTCTTTTAAGAGAAGTCTATATAAATTTACGGATGGGGACGATAGGGGGTAATGGACATGGAACTGCCTAGTGTGGTCCTTATGGTCTCTGGCAGTTTCCTACATTCTTATATTCGGGTCTAGACGAATTTACCGACAACAATTTAGACAACAAATTACCAACAACACTTCATCGACACGCTCAATTTATCGATATGCACAATTCATTAGAAAAAGTGTGTGTATATGTGTATATGTATATATGTATGTATATATATAATGTATATATATATTTGTATATATATGTATATATTTGTGTATATATATGTATATATTTGTGTATATATGTATATATATATATTATATATATAATATATATGTATATAATGGTAGGTCTCTATGAAAGTGCCGAAGCACTAAATTACCGATTTCGCTTGAATTGCTTAGTAGTTATATTGTGTGGTCTTGCTTCTGTTAGAAATGTAGTGTGCTTAGTATACAAGGATAACATAGGACATTTGAGACACAGGTTCTTGGATATCACCCTGATGTCAAAAATCGATCAATACTTCATCTCGACCACAAATAAGAAATATCGTAACTTCTGAACGGATAAAAAAAAAAGTAGAAAGATGTCATTCATAACGCAACGTCATTGATTATTTTCGATAAAATTGAGCGTGTCGACTTGATGTCGATGAATTCTTTGGATCAGTTTATGTTCATATGTTATGTAAATAACTTATTTGTCGAAAATAAACGACTCGGTTTCTTAACCAAACTATAAGCACTATCGACTAACTAAACCAGCCATTTGAAATGGAACTGTCAAGTGTACGTCTTATGGTCTCTCGGAGTCTCCTCCATTCTTGTGTAAGGTAACGCACGACAGCATCTTGAGATTGTCAGAATGGAAAGAAGCGCTGATAAACTAGTCCTTAACAACAGCTATCCTATCATTGTCCTAATATTATATATAAAGTTCTACATATAATCTATCTTGGCATTCTCTTCCATATCCAACATTTCAGGTCAGTTCAAATATATATTTCATTGTTTCTGTAACAATAAACTTTTATTTAAAAAAGAAAAGAGATGATAAGAAAATGATTGTATGTAAAAATACAATAAATTCTCAATAACGAAAGCTACATTTGTATAATCCGAAGATATCACTGTTTAGGATTGGTTGGAATTCTTTTGTATGGTGAAGTGTTTTCAGCTCAATCTGCGATCCATTGTTGATGTCGTTATTGTTGTTGTTGTTGTTGTCGTTATTGTTGTTCTTGGTGTTGCTATTGTTGCTATTACTATTACTATTTTATTATTGTTTTTGATATTATTTTTATGATTATTTTTATTAATATTATTTTCATTAACATTTTTATAATTTTTACCATTGATATTTTTATCATTTTGTTATCAGTATCATTTCCAACCCTATTTTATTAATGAGTATTTCTTGTTTGAATAGAATCTCACTCAGCGATTGCCCTCAATAAAGATATATTAATTGTATATTCGATGACAAAAGAAAATATAAATTGAACAACACCACCAAAGAGCAATTATAACCAATTACCATGTCTGAAAGAATTTCCAAACGAACTAAGAATAATCTTTACCTCTGGCATTTTTATTTTCAAGTAAGAATTATCATTATATAATCCAATGTTATTTCACTTCAACAAACTTTTGTTTCATTTACCATCCCATTTCGGTCAAAAATCGTATATTTTCGAAACGGGGCTTCGCCCTTATTGCACGAGTAGCTTTAGATATTATGGCTTTCGGTGACCATGTACAAGGGATATTGCAAAATTGACAAAGCAATATTTAGACACAAAGTGAAAGAGAGGTTATATATATATATACACGAGAAAAGCTGATCTGAGGACAAAGGGTCTCTAGTCTGTGTGACTATGAGGGTTACAAGGTTTAGTTAGAAGTAATTGCCTGTAGAGAATATTAGATATCGTGCAGTTACGTGGCAATAGATACATATATGCAAGCGTGCATATATATGTATACATAAATACATACACGCAAGCAAGTATGTATTCATGCAATAAGCTGACGCAAACATGCATAACCTCGTACATAAATAATTACCCATATACCTACCTACATGTATATACATACATGCATACATACATGTATATGCTCAAACGTACATAAATGCATGTATACATTCATATTTGCACACGTATTTACATGCATGTACACATAGTCATATGCACACACACGCATGCTTGTCCACATATAAACTATATTCAGCTTTACATTTGTTTTGCTGGTATTTATATTGTGGCAAAAATAATGATAATCCTTACGGATATACTGTACGAGCATTTCCCAGCTCCAATTAGTAATGTCAGTGACCTCGTGGACTGTACAATACAATATTACCACTATTGTCTTTGTTGCCATCGTTATTACTGTCGCCATCATTGTCATTTTCTTCGTCATTATCAATGTCACCATCAACATTATCGCTATCGTTGTCTTTTCATTATTATCATTATTGCCATCACTTTAATCGTAACCACAATTGTCACAGTTAACTTTGTTATCATTATCATTATCTTGAACATCATTTCCATTATTAGCAGTGACTATTAACGCACTAAACATCAATGCAACCAATCCAGATATTACCGCCGATATCAAGTACTAAGACAGTTTTTGTCACTCGGAAGTATGTTGCCCTCATCGCCATGATCATAATATTCGTTGAATTTTTTTCTCAGTATGACATTAATATCACACATTCTTATCATCCTGCTTTTCTCACTTATCTTCTTTATCTAATACCTTCCTCTTATCATCACTGTCGTCATTATCATTACTTTCATTACCCAAGTATCAGTCATCTCATTAATTATCGTCGTTTTCCTTTGCCATTTGTATCAATGTCTATTAATGAAAACCATCACAATAAATGGCATCATCCTAGCCTCATGATGGGGAGAGTTTGTACACGTCCTCAGACCCAGAAAATGTCTGCGCCTGGTCCACATTTGATTATTTTCCTTTTTTCGCACAAAATGTGTGTGTGTGTATATAATATATATATAACGTATATATAAAATGTTATAATACAGGCATATATAGAAAACGTAGTTCATTCCACAACTGCATAGCCTGTAGTGGAGTGGAGGCCACCACACAAAGTAAACGTAAATAGCAGCAACCGATACGATTTCTGGTTAGCTGAAGAAACATGCAATAAAATCCTTAAAAAAATAAATTAAAAATGAGGAGGTGAGGAGGAGAACAGGGGTGGTAAGGGAGTTGGAAGATAGGGTTTATGAAAGAGTATTGGGATGGTTTGGACACATGTAAAGAACGAATGAAGAAAGACTAGTAAAAGAGGTATGGAAGGCAGATGTGGAGGGAGTGAACATGAGGGGGCGACCTAGGATGATGGATGGATGGGGTGAAGGGAGCTTTGGGGAATGTCTGTTGAGGAAGGACGGGAGAGGACAGAAGATAGGGGTGAATGGAGAATGGTTGTATATGGATGATGATGTGATGCATGAAGTGGAATGGGGGGTGAAGTATATGTACGAGAAAAAATTTGGCGCATCCCGAAGGGATTTATCCCCGTCTTCTCCCTTTCTGCATGAGGGGACGGAGAGGGCGGGGGGTCGCCGATTTAACGAAGATGCCTTGCTGTGGATGTGCTGTGTCTTGCGACACTGCTTCTGACCCAGGGCAGTGGAGAAGATGCAGGGATGACCCGTCATCCAGAGGTACCAAGATAAGAGGGAGGGTAGAGGGTGTAGGGGAGGTGAGTGTATTATGGATGGAATGGGTGGGAATGGTTTTTATGCTTTTATTTTTTGGCTACCCTTGTAAGGGGAAAATAGCCTTTGGTATATGTATGTATCAACGAAGAGTTTACAGTATAATTGACAACCATAGAAATTAACTCGCAAAGACCAAGTCTTCCAAAATAATTATTAGATACAATTTTCCATACAAAACCACTGATTCCTGGAACGACGACAAAGAAGAAATGGCACATGGAAATGGAAGCATAATAACGGGATTCCATGAGTGTAGTCATCTTGTATATTGCTGTTAAATTAATGGATAGAGAAAAATACACACACACACACACACACACACACACACACACAAGCAATGTTCTCGTATTGGCTTTTTCTCGTCAGTCCTTTGATTAAAGAAAATGGATAACTGGAGCGAAGTTTGAGGCGGGATTGAGCTGAACAAGTGCTATCGATAATAATGTCTGATTCCATAATGCTCTCATTGCTGCACGTTATCCTCATCCCACCTCAGGCCCTCTGTTGTTTCTGCATTGTCACGGTTGTGTGTGTGTATATATATATATATGTATATATATTTTTTCTCAATCATTTATCCATTTCGTTGTTTATATATACAGTATATATTCACCTGTTTTTTTCATATTTGTTTATTTTTTTTATTAATTTACTTGTTTCATTTATCTATCAGTATGTTTATGTATATATTTATTTGTTTGTTTCTACAGTTATTTAGTTAATACATTCGTATCTCTTGTTACTTTTATTTATTTCATTTATCTAATTTATCTAGTGTCCAGTTTCCAAGTACATAATCACTCCTTCCTCTTCCTGTATGGTTTTGTGCAGTCGATACATTACGTGCTCAAGTGATACATCTACAGGCTAGGGTACAAATTCTTTTATTTTTCGAAACTAATATCACCCCCCCCCCCAAAAAAAAAAAAAAAAAAGATATATGTATATATAATATATATATATATATATATATATATATATATATATATATATAATATAATTACGATCCATTGTTTTACAGCCTTTCTACTGCCCTCGTTAAATCCGTCGTTTCTCTGTATTATCATTTGTCTTTAAAGACACAAGCGCTGGTAACAATGGTATCGAAATATAAACATTATATAATAATACCTGAATACTCCTTGGCCGAGCGGATTAGAGCGTCGCTACTTACGGCAGATGTCGAGGTTGTGTCAGTTCGAACTCTAACCGCCAGCGAGTTGGACCAAGGCATGGTTCATTTAATCCCACGTAACAAAGCCCTCTGTAAGGAGTAACGTCCTAGTCTCCTGATAGGCGGAATTTCTTGACGTTAAACCAAAGCGAATCACATAATGATGTCGACGAAGAGTGTATATATCTGTATACTTTTATACACTGGCACAATGTCGTACTTTTTATGGTTTATTCTTATCATTAGACTGAGTATCTTGCTCCATTGCCCATGGTCCGAACAGTGTGGCGGGAGTCGGGGATGACCCTTCTGGGCCACCCTTGTGGTATGTATGTATGTGTATATAGATCCACCACAGTCTTCAGTCACGTGTTGGACTCGTAATCGACGGCTATTACCCACCCGGATGAGAGCTCAGACCTCATATATGACCCGATCTATGTGTAATGCTTTGACCTTATACACGCACGCACGCCCGTAAATCCTTGCCCACCAGAGTTGGAGTGCTGGCCCGAAGTGCACGGATGCTGAAAACTTCAGCCCTGGGCTGGATTGGAACACGAATTACTGAATCAGAGGTCGAGAACTGTACCACTCCACCATCAAGCCGGTCGCTCCTTGTGTGTGTGTGTCTGTCCATCCCACGGCCAGAGTTATGTGGTATGTCATGTAAAAATTTGTCTTTTTGTAAAAAAAAAAAAAAAAAAAAAAAAATGGTCTTTTTGAGATGGCGATAGCTAGAACTGCTGAAGAGTTGTAGTAAATGCTGTTTCGTTGATATTACTTGCCCTACACGGTTATGTGACGTCATGGAGTCACGTGATCCAAATATGGCGCCAAGTATTTAATTGACCGAAGTGTGACATCCCGGGGAACATGATGAGACATAGACCAAATCGCCAGCGAAATCAAGAAGTCTGAAAGAGGTTTTGGTCGAACTGACGACATAGAGAACGTCTCACTTGAATAAAATCGTCTGGTGTAAGAAGAGAACGTACAGTGCTTCTGTTGGAAGGATTAAGCCCTAGCCAGACGAGCGGGTTGGCCGCCGCGGGTGCAAAGCGGGTCAGCCGCCGCGGAACCGCTTTATATTGATTCCTATGTATAAACCTCTCGTCTGACATAGCCAGGCGGGCTGGCCGCGGCGGTTTCAAGTGGGGAAATGTGTCTCACCCGCCGCGGTCAGGCGGGTAGACCGCCCGTGTGACATCAGCCTTAAGGTGGCAGGTTTGGAGGCGCGGTGTTGGCAGGACGCAGATGGTCGTGGGGGTAGACCACAAGGTGATGAGACCCATTTGTTGTGATAGGAGGAAGGAAGATGACGCACGGCAGTGAGGAGGAGGTTGTGATGAAATAATTTTTGATTTATGAATTGTACTGAAACCATAAAGGGTGGGATTTTTTTTCGTGCAGAACAATGTGAATGTGTATGTGCACACATACATATATACTGTACATACATACTGTATATCATACATATACACGTGTATATATATCTATGTATATATATGTTTCTAGTGGAGTTCCCAGGGCTCGGTTTTGGATCCATTATTGTTCATTATATACATAAATGAATTGGATAATGGGATTAATAGTGATGTTAGTAAGTTTGCGAACGACACTAAAATAGAACGCCAAATTAGGTCAGGGGACGACGCCGAGAATCTGCTGGATGATCTTAAGAATATTTTCACTGGTCGGTGAAATGGTAAATGGACTTCAATATCTCAAAGTGCAGCTTGTTAAACGTAGTGCTACACAAGCCCGAAAACAGATATAGCTTAGATAACACGATTTTAGAGAAAACTGAGTGCGAGAGAGACTTCGATGTTCTAGTGAGAACTGACCTTAATTCCAGGAAACCGTGCATTAGCGCCAGAAATAAAGCTAACAGCGCATTAGGTTTCATTGCTAGGACGGTTACGAATAGAAGTGCAGAGGTAATTATCAAACTATCTGGCGTTAGTTAGACCCATCTTCGATTATGCGGTACATTTTTTATCTTGTTTTTATAGAATGGACATTGAAACAGGAATCAGTGCAGAGAAGAATGACCAAAATGATACATGTGCTCAGAAATTTACCTTATGAGGAGAGGCTTAGGCACCTTAACTTACACTCTTTGTTCACGAACTCCTCCTAGGGTTTTGGAGATAGACCTCCATAACCATATATATTCTGATACCCTATCACTCCAGGTACTTAGAGTAACTATATTTCACTTAAAAAATTGGTTAGGGTTAAGGGTTAAAATTAGGTTGGGGATGGTTAGATTAGAGATTATTCCCGAACTCCTAGGTTTTTGTAGATAGACCCCTATAACCATACATATTCCGAAACCTTATAACCCAAGGTACTTGGATTACTATAGTATTTCATATGTCTTTGTTTGTTTGTTCACGTACTCCTAGGGTTTTCGAGATAGACCCCCATAACCATATGTTCTGATACCCTATCACTCCAGGTACTTGGATAACTATTACATAATATATATATATATAATATATAATATATATATAAGAGTTAAGGGCTAAAGTTAGGTGGGGTATGATTAGGTTAGGGACTATTCATGAACTCGCTGCAACGCGCGGGTAATTTGGCTAGTGTGTGTTTATGTATGTATATATATTATATATATATATATATAATATATATATAATATGACCACAAGAATGAAGGAGACTGTAAGAGACCACAAGGCCTCCACCAGGCAGTATAAATGCATATGTATGTATACATATATATACAGGAGAGAGCTTTTGTCATCAGTGCAGAAATACATAGAGGGCTCAAACAGATTATAATAGTAGGAAAAAGGAGTGTGGGCACGAGGTGGGGTTGAAATGTCAACGGTAGGAAAAAAAAAAAAAAACATGGGATATTCCCATGGGCACGAGATGGGGATCAGATGTCAACACTAGGGAACGGGGTACATTCCCATGGGCACAAAATGGGGATCAAATGTCTAATTAGATATATCGAAATAAATACTCGTGATAGAATGGAGCCTTTATTAGTACGACGTTTTGCTTCTTACGGCTTAAATCAGGTACGGAATGACTGTAACAAGCGAAAAGTCATACTGATTAAGACTCCTCTCTTATGTTAATTCGATAGACTTGTCGGTAATTGCTAATTTCATACTTAATAAATTCACTTTACAAATGTTCTCGCAGGTACATATTTGCTATTTCTTTACAAATATACCCATCTAGCTTATATATTCGTTAACATTAGTATTTTGGGTGGATTCAATCAAACTAATTTCAATAAAATTCATTTCAACTATGTTGTTGGTGAAAGTAGTCAGTGACATTATCCCTTCGACTGGATGATTAAAAGTGTTGTTCTAAAATAACATTTGATTTATTCACTTTTACACATTTTGGTTTATTCTGATAGTCCTTTTACCGTTTGACCAAGGTAGAACTGATTACATATTTTGCAGTGAATTTTGTATACACAGCCTTTATGGCAATTTACAAAATTATTGATAAAGTATTGCTTGATAGTGTGGTTATTAAAAGCTATATTAACATAAAAAGCTTTGATAAACATTGGTGATTTTTAACATCAAGATGTAAAGAATGATTATGTATGAGCATACATTGGTTGGTTTTCTTTAAGCACTAAATTTAGTGTTTCTCTATGATCGGTGAATTTTTACATCTAAGTAAGATAACACCCTTTTTTAATTTCAATTGTAAACTTAATAGAATTCACTAGGCTATTAACTTTATGGAAATGAAAACCATTTATGTTATCAAGCCATAGGCAGAAAATGTCATCAATACACCGTTGTCAGGTAATACCAGGAGGAATTATATTTATTTACTTTGTTTCATCCACACGGACAATACGTTCTTACATCATCAGTTTGGGGCATACCCCAGGAGTCGCGTTACTTTATTCACTCTCCGGCGCCAGTCCCCACGGGGTGTCCGAGCGAGCAAGCTTCCATGAAGACACCCTTCCCATTCCAAACAGCTCACGACAGCTTCGATCGACTTCCAAAGGAGATTTACAAAGACGGAGCATGCTGACAGGAGACCTTTTGATCCATATCTAGGTCGGATGTGAGAAAAAAAAATCATATTAATAATAAAATAATAAATAAAAACTATGATAATGTAAATAACAAAATACATAAATAAATGCATAGGTAGAGTTAAATAATAAACAAACAGGTAAATAGTAAATAATAATTAATTGACATATAACTAATAATAAACAAAAATCAGACAGACAAATGATAAAACAAAAACAAATAATATAAGATAAATTATAATCATTACAGCATCTTACTTAGGTATTTATCTAAATGATTCTTCCTCCAGCTATGAATTCTGTGGATGTCCATTCTTCGTCTCCTCTACATTGTTTCTTACGGAGACAATTCCATGAGTAGGATCACCATCAAGGAAATAGAAAGCAAATGTTATACAAACTGTTGTTGAAAGGTTGTCACATAACTTACCACCGTGGACAGTTTTGGTATGTCACAAACATTGAACAAACGTTTGGACAAAAGTTGTAGCATACCTAAACCATTCATCAAACGCTATTTTCTTTCAAATATATATTCACATAGATCATACATAAAGAATACTGTCTATATAGTTTCAGGCATTTTATTTATACTGGAGACAAAATAGTACTTTTACATTGATGAATGCCCAATATTGCAGTTATTAAACATGTTTTCACACACCTTCAAACGTTTGCTAAAAATACACAACCATTGATTTCTAGGGGGGGATACCCATATAGCCAGTTCATCGACGATTAACAAATGTCCTGCGCACGGGCATGACTTTCCATCCTCTTTAACTTTCCCCCAGGCTCCATTGACCTTCCGTTACCTTCAGTCCCCCTATTTATTCTCAGATATTTGTGCACCACGACAATGTGCTTGATATGGTTTAACGTCACAAACCCCTCTCATCGGAAAGCTACCACGGTGCCTCTTACAGAGGACTTTGTAGCGTGGAATTTAATGAATCATGCCCTTGGTTCAACTTGGCAGGATTCGAACCGCCATCCCCTCGACCTTCACCGCAAGTAACGACGCCCTAACCCGCTCAGCCAGTGAGCTTCCCAACTATGGTCTTGATAAAGTTTTAATAAACGAAATGTACTAATGAAAACCCCGTCCTTACATGACGTTTATTTTGATAGCTTTAGCAATACCTCCGCATACAGTACTTAAGGTGTTATCACACTATTATTTTTCCTCTGATTGTTGGAGATGATCTTCAGCCTGCAGCTTTTGGGAAGAATCTGATCTGGACGAAAACAATTTTCCACCAGCATATATAACATTGTGAAAACTAAATAGTTTGTCATAGTGATTCTACGGAGGAAAAAAAGTCCTGAAAGTGGACGGAACCATTTAATTAGATGACGAAGGAAAAATATCCCAGTATGATAACGCCTTCAGACATACTGTTGCTAAATTCTAGAAGCGAATGTCTGCCTCGCCACCATCTTTCTCCTGATGGCGGACTGCAAAAGCCTTTCTCGGATCCTGGAGAACGATTTTCTTCTTTTACCGTGATTAATTAGACTGGCTAGTATCCAGCCTCGAATTCAACGCATACCTTCCATAGTCTAAACCTCACACATTCCTTCTCCGTCATTCCTTCTACGCACTCCATTTGCATATTGCTTCCGTGTGATCTATATGCATAGTATGTGTGCATGTATGTATATATGTCAGTATGTGTATGTGTGTAAATACGTATGTATGCACTTATAGCTCGCTTGGACGACTTTCTTAGAAACCAGCTCAACCTTTTGCCTTTCGTTTCTTTGAAACACGGAAGTTCAGACCTTGAACACCTACACATCTCCAGTGGATTGTGTGGAATTGTTCACGTTTCTGTCAGTGTATGAATTGGTATGATTTTTCCACTTGATGGAGATCTGGGGGAGTGATGTGGAGAGAGAGAGAGAGAGCTGAGGTAATTTGGATGTGTTAGTTGGCGGTTCCCTACCTCTGGAACGTCTCAGACCCTGTTCACACTAGCGGTTTGAACCGCTCGGAAACCACGACGGTACCGCATAGTCAAGGAAAAAATGCGCGGTTGTGTGTGAACGCCTCCATTGACTTGCATTGTAATTGAACCGCCGCGATCGAAACCGCTAATGTGAATAGGGTCTGAGGGGTTCTGTCTTCTTCCTTAGGAAGGCTTTCCTCAGAGACTTTACCTCCTTCGGCCGGTTTCCGCAGAAACCACAATTCTTCAGAAAGAGGAACCGGACACCAGATAGACTGATTGTTTTCTTTTCACCATCTTTTGATTACAATGAAACTCTTGTCAAGATTTTCTCTCTTTCTTTCTCCTCCCTTGAAGGGGGTGGGAGTCTGTTCCTTGATGGTCGCGAGGTTTCTGCAAGAAAATATCTCGCAATGGTTTGATTGATATTTCTACAATTTTCGGATCTGATGGAATGTCTTGTCAAGATGTGTCTGCAGCTTTTCTTTTGATCTTTCATCTCTCATCTTCATTTGCACTTTGGAATTGTATGTATTCATGCGCATGCATCTGTATGCATGCATGTCTATATGTTTTTCTGGTTACATATAGAGTTGATATTAGAGTTCTAAGTGTTGTTGCCATTGCAGTGGTGGTTGTGGATGTTTTCTTCATATATATATATATATATATATATATATATATATATATATATATATATATATATATAATTCTCTGTCTCTCTTGCACCTTCCTTACCTTTTATATTTTCTACTACTACTACTACAACTTTTATTTCTTTGTCTTCATCTTCATCTTCTTATTTTCTTTTTTCCTCTTCTCCCTCTTCTTCCACTGCCTCTTTTTGTTATTGTTGCTCTTTCTCTTCCTTTTTCTTTTTATTCCTCCTCCTCGTCTTATTCTTCTCCTCCTCCCCTTTCTCCTCCTCCTTCCTTTTCTTATTCCTCTTACTTTTGAGAATTCTTCAGTTGAGATGATTAATAGAGACAGAATAATAGGTTAAATTGATGTGAAACCGGGATAATGAACAGATCATGATTATTGCTCAGGAAAAAGAGAATCAAGTTTGTAATTGGGATAGATGAAAATGTATATCAATATTTCATATTTGTGGACAATTTGCAGATTTCATCAGTCATGTTCATTAAAAAAATAACAAAATAATAGAAAATAAAACCCATGGTTCTATATCCTGCAATGAACATTGATAGAGTAATTGAATGCCAACCTGTTTTATTTGAGATTATGGTTAAATGTTCTCGTTTGTCATTACCAGAACAATCGTGCACTGACAGTGGCGTACCCTGGGAATGGCTACGATACGTAAAGACGCATCGCTTTGTGTACAAAATTAGTATTTTTCCGTAGTCATGGAAAAGACATCCGGCTTATTACGTCGGATGGTTTATGACAGATTGCGACGCAGAGTATCGAGTGGTTGTATTCACAGAGAGAGAAATTAAGAGAGAAATGTCAGAGTCGTCTCTTAAGTTACAAAAGCCTTTGAGAAATTATACAAAGGTATTGTGTCGCAGTCTTTTGAAATCATTTCCAAGTTGATTACGAGGTGATACAGTATCGATGACATTGAACGAACGAAGACTGATGTCAATAAGTGTTCAGTGTAATGAACAATGTTGGAACTAATGACCAATATATATGACACAGAGACGAAGATCAGAGATATCAAACGGAGAGAAGGAATATATAAACACAAAAATGTAAAATTATTTTTGAATAAATCTCGTCAATCCAAGTGTCTTCCAAGTTGCAGAGGACAATTAAGAACATGAGAATGGAGGAGATCGCAAGAGGCCATAAGGCCTACACTATGCAATTCCATGTCCTTTACCACCTGTTACCCGTATTCATAGTCATCTTCTCGACCCAGGTGTCCCCCAATTTGTAGAATGCGAATCAGACAAGAAATTAGGGTCTCAAACTGCTGGAAGTGGATTTAATTTGGACGTGGGTAGAAACAACTTCGCCAACCGTGTAGTAAATGAATGGAATAAACTTACTGAAGAGACCGTGCAATGTAGTACAATTCGAAGTTTTAAGATTCATTTAGATAAACACCCAAGAAATATGCAGTAATGACTGTAATTTTTTTATCATTATTCAGTTATGTTTTATTTTTATTTATGTACTATTAGAATTTTTTATTTTTCTATTTGTTTATCATTATTCATTTTATTGATCAATCTACTTCATTTATTTATTTTTGTTTTTTCAGCACCCGACCAAGTTATGGACCAAAAGGTCTCTGTCGGCATATTCTTCCTTTGTAGTCTTTTTATAATCCTTTGAATGCAGGGGGCTACAATAGACTATAGGGTCTACTTTAGGTAGTTCCATGTCCCTTACCACCTGTCATCCTCCCTATCCATAAAATCCAATCATCAATTATAGCAACCTATTGTTTCAGCGCTCGCTATTACATGGTTACTACAGCAAGTCTATTTTTTTTCGATAGCTACCTTGTTGGTAAACAAGTTCTTGTCTATTTCCTTCTTGAACCTAACTTTGTTAAATTTAAATTCATTAGTACGAGTCCTACCCTGATGTCTTAATATGATGACCTTAGTTGCAGCATCCTTATTAAACCCCTTGACCCATTTGAACACCTCTATTAGATCACCCCTTCTCTCTCCGTCTTTTTAGAAGAAAAAAAAAATCGAAAAAATGTAAATATTCTTTATAATAAAGAACCCCTCAATTTTTAAATTAACGAGATCAAGATTGCGTCATTGGCTTGGAGCTCCCACCCCCTTTTTTGACAGATTACTTCAAAATGAAATAGATTAATCTGCTTTTGAATTGAAAAGGCCATTTTTCGTACCATGGTACAAAATACTACTAAGTATTTCAGCGGCTTTGACCCATCGTTTTTCGCTCATATTTCCGAAATAATCATTCACATCAGCATGGTATATTAGCACAGCCTAATTCACACCCTGCCATAATTTTTGACGTTATAGTGCATTCACAAGTGTATTTAATTACGGTGTTTACTCTTGATATTAAGTGTGTCGTAGCCGACACCCGTGAAGTAAATCGAACAAGTGAATTTGGAATACACGAGGTAGTTTGTGATGACGTCACGACGTCACCTGTTTGATTTACTTCACGGGTGTCGGATACGACACACTTAATATCAAGAGTAAACGCCGTAATTAAATACACTTGTAAATGCACTATAACGTCAAAAATTATGGCAGGGTGTGAATTAGGCTGTGCTAATATATCATACTGATGTGAATGGTTATTTCGGAAATATGAGCGAAAAACGATGGGTCAAAGCCGCTGAAATACTTAGTAAATGTGAATCATCAGGTTTGCTTCTAGAGCCTTTCTCTCTCTCACACACACACACACACACACACACACACACACACACACACACACACACACACACACACACATATATATATATATATATATATATATAATACTGATCCACTTTCGGAGAAGAATAAGCGAAAGTATAAAGATCTGTATATTTCGATCACTAACTGTGATCCTCTTCAGCAGATGTGAATTACAGAGTAGAAGACAATATGTATTTATACAGAAGTAGTGAGGTAAGCAGGAAGGGCCGGGGGCTCAGGTCACGTGCCCGGCGTTGCGTGGACCTTGGTGGCTTTTGTCCACTGCTAATGTGGAAGGTAAAAATTTTTTTTATTGCAAGTGAAGATATACAATCTGGTAACCATTGACCATAAGAAATATCATAATTTGGAAAATTGTTTATCAAAGAGGATTCTACCATTTTTTCTTCTGAAACTGCATTTAGATTTATAAATTATTTCAGCATCGTCCCAATTTATCCGATGGTTTTTTGTTGGCGACATGCTGAAATACGGCGGAATTTTCCTCCCTATATTTTACAGAGTTTTTGTGTTCTTTGACCTTGGTGGCGAGGACTCTACCCGTTTGTCCCCAATATACATCCTTGCAATCTAAACAAGGTAACTTATAAACTCCAGGAGTTGTATTACTCTTGGATCTATGATGTATATTGACAACTTTACTGAACAAGTTGTTGGGATAATTGAAGATAAAATTTACTTTTTCTTTTGGTAACAAATGAGACAAGTCCTTAATTGATTTATTATAAGGTAATTTTATGCAACTATTATCCCACTTATGATTAATGGCGGAATGGGAATCTGATTTGTAAAAACTAATTTTGGCCTTACTAAGAGCTTTTTGTAAAAACCACGACGGGTATGTATGTATGTGTGTGTATATATATATATATATAAATATATATATATATATATATATATATACATACTAGTCAAATTACCCGCGCGTTGCTGCGCGTTCATGATTCCCTAACTTGACCATACCCCACCTAACTTTTTATCCTTAACCCTAACCAAAACATATTTCTTTAAATGAAACATAGTTATCCAAGTACCTGGAGTTACTAGTCAAATTACCCGCGCGTTGCTGCGAGTTTGTGAATCACCCCAAACCTAACCATACCCCACCTAACTTTACCCCTTAACCCTAACCAAAATATATATTTTTAAATGAAACATAGTTATCCAAGTATCTGGAGTGATAGGGTATCAGAATATATATGGTTATGAGAGTCTATCTGCAAAACCCTAGGAGTTCGTGAACATACAAACAAACAAACAAATTGACAGACAAATGAAAGATAATAATCCAAGTACCTTGGGTTATAAGGTTTCAGAATATATATGGTTATAGGGGTCTATCTGCAAAAACCTAGGAGTTCGTGAATAATCTCTAACCTAACCATACCCCACCTAACTTTAACCCTTAACCCTAACCAAAAAATATATATATTTTTAAGATGAAATATAATTATCCAAGTACCTTGGGTTATAAGGTTTCAGAATATATATGGTTATAGTGGTCTATCTGCAGAAACCTAGGAATTCGTGATCAAACAGACAGACACAGGCTACTACTTTATTATAGTATATATATATATATAATATATATATATATATATATATATATATATATGTTACAGTAAGAACACGTACCTAGGGATTACACGTAATCCCTGAATGTTTATTCAGTGAATACGCGTTATACCCGTTTCACTAACCGAACCTAATATAACCTAACCAAATCTGACCTAACCGAACCTAACCTAACCTAACCTAACCTAACCTGACCTAACCGAACCTAACCGAACCTAACCTAAGGTTAGGTTAGGTTAGTGAAACG
>NC_134796.1:59479069-59504069 GCF_046742065.1 Oratosquilla oratoria
CATCTCTCCCTCATCTCTCCCTTTTTCTCTCCCGTTTTTTCTCCTTTTCTCTCTCTCCCCCTCTTTTCAGTTTCTCTCTCTCTCTCTTTTCTCTCACTCTCACTCTTTTCTCTCTCACACACACTTCTCTCCCTTTCCCACTCTTTCTTTCTTTCTCACTTTCTCCTTCTCTCTCTCATTTCTGTCTCTCCCTCTTCTCACTCACTCTCTCCCTCTCTCCCTCTTTCTCAGTCTCTTTTCTATTTCCTTCTTTTTCAGCAATGACACCATATTTCCTCTCCACTCTTTACTTTTTTATTTCCCTTAACCCCTAGCCAGCTCTTTATTATTTCCGCTCTCTTTTTTGTCTCTATATGTATGACTATTTTTATACCTATCTTTGTATACGTATGTTTATACGTGCGTGTAATTTACCTTGATCTTGGATCACGTGTTGGTTCTGTGATCAATATATATATATATATATATATATATATATATATATATATATCAATATATATCTATATATATATATATATATATATATATAATATATTTAATCTCCATTGGATGAAAGCTAATAGCCTTAACCCGACCTAAAATTTGTGTATCCTTGCACATGAACATATATAAACACACACACACACACACACACACACACACACACACATATATATATATATATGTATAGCTATATATATATATATATATAAATATGAATATTCTGTATTAAGACAATCGGAAAAACTAAAGAAGTTAAAAAAATAAAAGTAATTTTTTTTTAGCCAAGCATTACATTCATTAGCAAAGTACTCGTAGAGAGCCGAATGGACTTCATCAGGACATGGCAGGCCGCTATGATGTTTTCACACAACCTGATGCGCGGTTTAAAAGGCAGTCTCTTATGACATTCACTAAACAGTCTTCTATTATGATCATTGTTGTAAGGTTAATCTGATTATAAGAGAAGGAAATAACTAATTATAGCATTTTTGTGTTTGTCAGAGAATATAAAATTGACCGATTTTGTGTATAAATAGTTTCAAAGGATATTTTTTCATTCCTTGTTTCAGTAATTTCGATACCAAGAAGTTTTCATATCTAGCCGTATCGTATTAACTGGGATGTAAAAACAATTTTTTTTAGAAATATTTCTGTAAAGAATTTTTTTCATTACATGAAAATTTAAAAGCCGTTCATTTTTCGTATAGTTTTGTTACATACTTGAATATCGTCATGAGCATTTATCATTAGAAAAATTTCTTTTTACTTAAACTAAATTCTTCAAAATTGCAACTGTTGAAAAAAATGTATTGTCAATGTATCCTGCACGTACGCTTATCTATGATATGCACCATTTTTGTTTCCATTGCTAAATGGAGATAGTGACGGATTTTGATGCTTGGAGCGTGGTTATCTACCGTGTGAAATGCTACGATGCGAGAATACGTATTTACCTAATTGTAATATACAGGAAAGGAGCAAAACTCGCAGGGTCCCGTCTTCTATTCTCTAATTTTCTAACATACCTAGACTCAAATTCATGTACCGTTCCAACTTAATATATATCTATGATTTCCACTCGTCATATTTATATTTGAACTCGTGTGTTATTTGAGCTTGGCTATATCATACAAGCTATTCCACATATACATTTATATGGAAAACTATTTCTTCATATCCTTTCGATATGTGCTCTTTCTTAATTTACTATGACCTCTTAAAACCTTCCCGTCTTTAATCAGATCTCTTTTGTCAGTGCAATCTATCCCCTTTGGTGATCTAAACACTGTAATCACGTCACCTCTTTCTCTTCGATCTGTCGAAGTTGGCAGACCCAGTACCTTTAGTCTCTGCTCATATGGTTTATCTGCCTGGCTAAGGACCATTTTGGTTCCTGTCTTTTGTATTCTCTCAATCTTCCGTATATCTTCACTCTGTGTTGGGACCATACTACTGACGTGTGTGTGTATTCACCTTCGTCTTTGGATCACCTGTTGGATTCGTGATCGACAGCTATTTCCCTCCCGGAAGAGAGCTCAGAGCTCGTATGACCGATCTGTGGATAATGCTATGACCTTACACACACACACACACACACACACACACACACACACACACACACACACACACACACACACACACAACTCCCCGCCCACGAGAGTCGGAGTAACGACCCGAAGCGCAGCGATACCGAAATAATTTCGGCCCTGGGCAGGATTCGAACCAGGTACTGCCGGTATCACCGTACTGGCAGTCCAGTACTCTATCAACCGCGCCACCGGTGTGTGTGTGTATCTTTAGCATATAGAATACAAACTATGCTCGTGTATTTCGCCCTTATCAGTCAAATTTAGGTTTACCTTCTCTAGTAGACAAATGTTGACCTAGTGTACCTAGTTACCTAGTACCTAGTCCCAAGTCTACCTAGTCATTTAATATACTTTTCTTTATAATACTATGTTTACAATTCATTTTCTCTTTGCATGGCTGTTTTCCTCTACATTCCAATTGACAATTTATATTTGCTGCAGATTGTATTTATTAAGGTCCAAAGGTTAAGATTCAGATAAACATCTTCGTTACATGTGGTGTGAGAGAAAAAGAGAGAGAGAGAGAGAATGAAAGAGGGAAATAACAACCAAACACACTTGACAGACAGACAGACAGACAAACTGTGACAAAAAAAAGGCTAAGACAAACAACAGAGGTTGAGAGAATAAAAGAAAAAGTGATAAAAAAAACAAAACAGGAAAAGACGAACAGCCCTACTACATACCTTCCCCCTCTTCTTCAATACTCTCCACAAAACCACATAAAACCTCCCCCTTCCGCAAAAAAAAAAAAAAAAAAAAAAAAAAAAAGAGAGAGAGAGACGCATGAAGTCAAAATTTCCCGAAGAACAATGAAAAAACGTGCCGCGACCCGGCGGCTCACGGCCTACATTCACTTAAACACAAACCTCAGCACACACCCCGGTGATCCCCGGCGCTTGGTTGTGTCAGCCTGGGCGGCCTTGCAAGATTAAGCTCTGTTGACGCATTGATGCTTGCTCCTGATTTCATGGCACGCGGAGGCGCCTTGCCGGGGGGTCTGTCTCTCCCACTACGAATCAAGGCAAGAATTTAAAGGTATTGGTTTGATGTCAGGTGTACTCGCTCCTGACTGTATAGTGATTGAGTTTTATTTTTGTATGTGCTGGAAATCGTTCTCTCTTTTTTATATATGCAAGTACACGTGTATACACATACAGTATATATAGAGATGTGTGTATATACGTGTGTGTGTGTGTATATGTATACATGTGTATATGTATAAACCCCAAACATCGGTAGCTAGAGAAATAGAGACAATTAGTTCAGTCACGAAAAATAAAAATAAATATTTTTGACAAGAAACATGCAAAAATTATCTAAATGTTTCATTAAAAAATTGAAAAAAAAAATGCACATAAACAAATAAGATTAAAATTTGCGAATAAAGGACAAACCAAGTCCAAGACAACGAACAAGCAAGTCAATTCAAGTGAAGGGAAACGGTGGATATGATGCAAAGACCAGGACACCATGAACTTACACCAATCCTAACACCATAGGATAACCAGAGTCTTACGGCCCATTGGCCCTCCAATAGCTTGCGGCCAGAAGCAAGATCCAATGTGGCCAACACTCAAACCGCGGACAGGGCCACTTCAGTTGCCACTATGACTCCTATACATTTACTCGTACTAACCAAGCCGGGTGGCCTACACATGAGGTGGGCAACTCTTGGCACGCGTGCAAAATCTGGCACGTTACGAATTTTGTCCGGGACACAAAACCCAGATCTCGATCTCATCTTAAAATATATGTTTTAACAATTCTCGAACTTCGTTTGTATGAATCATAGGTAAAAGCATACTGCTCTGAGTGGCAGATTGGTGAAGGGAGGGTCCCCATACTCGTATGCAGGCATAAAGTTTTCCTTCGTTGTTACGCGTGAAAATTTTGTATCAAATATTTGTCTGATATTGGCACCCGCACGAAAAAGATTCCCCCGCCCATGTCTAAAACTATGAGCTCACCCACACAGTACAAATACACTCCTATTTTTTCTGTCATAATATGCGTCACGTTTCTTATAGGAAATATCCTGGAATGTTGCTGACACAGAGGCCCCATATACTTTATGGGACACTGTTACCGGGCCTATCAAAGTCTGTGTCCACAGTGGACAGACAAGAGAGCCAACATAAACGTGAGTCTACGTGGAGCACAAACACAAAGGAATAAGCACAATGTATCGAACACAATATATATGTACACACACACACACACACACACACATACACACACCACACACACACACACACACCACACACACACACACATATGTATATATATATATATATAATGTATTATATATGCATATATATGTATATGCGAATAAATCACAAAACACGTGATTCACAAAATGTTTAATAAAACCACTTGGAAAATAAAATGAAAGGTGACCGAACGTTTTCGTCTGTTTAAGACATTTTCAAAGGTGAAAATGTCAATAGACGAAAGCGTTCGGTCACCTTTCATTTTATTTTCCAAGTGGTTTTATTGCACATGTATATATGCATATATATGTATGTATATATGCATATATATGTATGTATATATGCATATATATGTATGTATATATGTATATATATGTATGTATATATATGTATATATGCATTTACATATGTATATACATATATATGTATATATGCATATATATATGTATATATGCATATATATGTATGTATATATGCATATATATGTATGTATATATGCATATATGTATGTATATATGCATATATGTATGTATATATGCATATATATGTATGTATATATGCATATATATGTATGTATATATGCATATATATGTATGTATATATGCATACGTATGTATGTATATATGCATACGTATGTATGTATATATGCATACGTATGTATATATGCATATGTATGTATGTATATATGCATATGTATGTATATATGCATATGTATGTATATATGCATATGTATGTATATATGCATATGTATGTATATATGCATATATATGTATGTATATATGCATATATATATATATATAATATAGATATGCATATATACAGTATATATGTATATATGCATATATACAGTATATATGTATATATGCATATATACATATACAGTATATATGTATATATGCATATATACAGCGTATATATATATATATATATATGCATATATACAGTATGTATGTATATATGCATATATATATTTATGTATATATGCGTATATATATGTATGTATATATGCGTATATATATGTATATATATGCATATATATGTATGTATATATGCATATTTATATGTATGTATATATGCATATGTATGTATATATGCATATATATATGTATATATGCATATGCCTATATATGTACATATATGCATATGTACATGTGTATATATGCATTAATGTATGTATATATGCATATATATGCATATATGCATACGTAAGTATGTATATATGCATACGTATGTATGTATATATGCATACGTATTTATGTATATATGCATACGTATATATGTATGCATGTATGTATGCATGTATGTATGTAGAAAGATCACTATTAACAACACGTGATCCACAAATTTTGCTGGTAACCACTAAGGAAATCGGAAGAAAACAGTATATCCCAAGCGCTTTCGTGTAATTCACATCTTCAGTATATATGCATATGTATGTATATATGTATGTATGTATGTATGCATATGTATGTATATATGCATATGTATGTATATATGCATATGTATGTATATATGCATATGTATATGTGCATATGTATATGTACACATGTATGTATATGTGCACATGTATGTATATGTGCACATGTATGTATATGTGCACATGTATGTATATGTGCACATGTATGTATATGTGCACATGTATGTATATGTGCACATGTATGTATATGTGCACATGTATGTATATGTGCACATGTATGTATATGTGCACATGTATGTATATGTGCACATGTATGTATATGTGCACATGTATGTATATGTGCATATATGTATGAGGGGGTCGCCAATTTAATGAAGCTGCTTTGCTGTTGATATATATTATCTTGCGACATTTCTTCTGACCCAGGGCAGTGGGCAAGATGCAGGGATGACCTGTCATCCAGAAGGTGCCAAGATATGAGGGAGGGTAGAGTAGGTAGGGGATGGAATGGGTGGGAGTGGTTTTATGCCTTTGTTTTCTGACTACCTCGCTTGTAAGGGGGGAACCTTTTGTATATGTATGTATGTATATATAAATATATATATATATATATATATATATATATATATATATATATATATTTATATCTGACGTAAAAAATTCTGTGATGTTTGATAGCTCCCTCCTGTAGATGAGTGCCGGCCGCCCCACGTCGAGCTCTACAATTACAGGAAACGAAATGAAATTGAAGAATATGGGGACCTAGTTTCTGTTCATCCGGTTAATGGCAAAATTTTAATCAGGAAAATTGAGAATATGAGAAAACTAAATAGCTACTGCAATGATATTTTCAACACGTGCATTACTGAAAACCTGCTTCCTACTTTTACATATACATATGTGTGTGTGTGTGTATAATATATAATTGTGTTTGTATTTGAGTTCTTTAATCCCGTCAATTACAAATAGAAGTATTGTCTCATTGTTAATTGAATATTATTGTCATTTATATACGCTACACAGCGTCCATCTGTTGCTACTCTCCGGAAAAAAAAAGTTTTTGCTTAAAGTTTGAGCCAACAATTCAAGTACATCATATGACTGATGCAGGTCTCTGAACAACTCATTATTATTGGTAAGGAAAATATGTCAAAAGCAATTTGCATTGATTTCGTGCCCTATAAGATTAGGAAATCACAATTCACGTATGCAAATGGATAACTTAGTTAAAAACTGATTTATCCAAATTGAGGTCACAATCCAGAGCAATGAAACAAGACAACCTAATTACGGGTTTTATGCGCATCATAGTCTTGGGGTTTGATGTTTCGTAGGAGCAGAATTTTGCATAAATATTATTTTTTTCTCTTGTGGTTTTGCTTTATTCTATTGTATTTATTTTATATTTTTCATTTAATTTATTTTTTATTTTTTCATATTTTATCCTTTTTTTTTTTTTTTTTTTATCATATTCTATTTTGCAATAGTGCTGATGTCTGTTTCACACCTTGTGTGTAAAGAAGATTTTGTTATCGGAGATCACCAAATAGTTTTAAATTTTCATATAAGAAAAAAACATGCAATTAGCAAACCGTCTCGCTGCAATTGACACAGGATAAACATAAACGCCACAAAGAAAATAACGAAAACGTTAAAGAAAATTTAGAGCACACGCAAGGAGGCGCTGAGTAGCTACGGCCGAAGTCCTCACCTTTTTCCCTATGCTGGTAATCACAGAGGAGTAATATATATTAAGTACAAGGAAAATATTAAAATGACACGTATTAAAGCTGTTTATGATGTTTTCTTGAAAAATGAATATCGGAAAGTATGCTACACTTGGAAGCTTACTACAGGACTAAAAACTGAAAACGAGATTTAAAATAAGATTAGAAAAACCAACCGAAAGCCTGTAGAAAGAACACATAGAATGAGATTTTTCGTAAAACTGCAGAAAAGATGCATAGGTTCAATGGGCCTTAATTATCTATATTTAATACATCATATGTATATATATGTATGTGTATATATTATCTATGTATATGTATACATATATATGTGTGTACACGCACACACACACATACACACACATCCCCCTCCCCCCTTCTACCCCTTTCTCCCCGTCTTCTTCACACATGAACTCGCATACACACGGGACAAACGAGCCTAGCTCCCCTTCCCATAAGATACAACTAGGTAAATACGGATACACACATGCGTTAGGACAGACGTACATGCCCACACATTCACGTGCACGCACATGAAGACGTACACATACACGCACATGGGTGCGCACACATACACGTTTGCACGCAACCTTTGGACACAGGTACGCATACGCGCACGCGCGCAGTGGTTAGAATTCGCGGCCGCTACTACGGCGGTCCGGGTTCGAATCCCGCCCAGGGCTGAAATAATTTCAGTATCGCTGCGCTGCGAGTCGTTACTCCAACTCGTTGGCGGGGAGTTGGGTGTAAGGTCACAGTATGACCCATAGATCGGTCATATGAGCTCAGCTCTCCTCCGGAAGGGAAATAGCTGTCGATCACGAGTCCAACACGTGGTCCAAGACCATGGTGAATCGCACACAGAAGTGAACGACATAATGCTGTTTATTTATGCTCTCAAGACTGCGTCAGTTAATAAAGTACACAACTACATACGTGTAATGTAGAAGTGATCCCGGATGATCTAAGTAGAAAATTGTTGAGTTCCAGGAATAGACTGTCATACCTTTACCACTACCAGTGTCGGATACAAATAGAAACCCAACAAAGTAAAAGACGTTAGCTACATATCCAAAGAACTGGTAAAAGAGTGTGTTATTTTACATGAGGTTAATCTGCCATTCATAGGATAAGCCTGGTTCAGAAGATGAAAAGTTGCCATTATTGTCTTTTGTCCCGTCGTCTCTTGTAATGACCTGCCCTGACCTGTCTTTTTCTCTCTCTCTCTCTCTCTCTCTCTCTCTCTCTCTCTCTCTCTCTCTCTCTCTCTCTCTCTCCACATCTTGGAGAATCTGTCCTCCATTTCAGAGATTAGAAAATTGTCAAATTTGAGAACTGATGAATAATTGTTTCCACTACTAAATACTACAAAATCTTCTAGGGAGTTACTGAGGGAGTATAACTCTGGATTGTAGATTTACGATGTGATTATGTCCCTTGTGACCTCGTAAACTTCTAATAATACAAATGTACAATGTAAACAAGCTTGCTACAGGTCCGCAGAAGAGGTTGGCTGTTATAATACTTTGAAGTGAAACCAAGTATGCTTTGTGTGTGTGTATCTATATGCATGCATATACGTACGTAAGAATGCATATACGTATGTATACATATACATGAATATATGTATATACGTATGTATATATATGTATATAAATAATGTATATATGTATGCATATGTATATATATGTATATCATAGTATACTCAATGCTAATTATCTTTTTCTTAAGGCTTTCTATTCTTCTAATTATTTTCTTCTCAGAACTAGGGAAGGAAAATATAATACTTCCGATAGAGTGTATTGTGGTTGGATATGAAAACTAGCGCATTATGAAGTTTGGGCTATACACCAGGGATCTTCTGGTAATTTTATTTGTAAAACTACATACATGTATGTGTGTATATATATATATATATATATATATATATATATATATATATAAAAGAAAGCGCTTTCGTTACAAATGTTTATAGAAAACCGAGCAACTCAGGAAGATGTTGAAAAGGATCGAGTGAATGACCCTCTACAGTACAGTAAATACAAAATCAACGTGATACGTGTTTAGTCACAAGCGGCTTTAAGAGTAGTTCCAACTGGCTTCTCCTACACCATCAAGTCGATACGGAAAAAAGATATATTTAATAATGGATTTACAATGTAAGACATTGACAAAGAAATTGAAAATGATATGGAGAAAGCCAATGTTAACACTAACAAAGTAGACAATAAGATAAATTAAACATTCATTACAGTATACAATGTCCTCTACATGCAAAACAATGAGAAAGTAGAAAAATATACAAGTCACAAGGATTGTGAAACTAAAAAAAAATAATAATAATAATAATAATGATAATTATGATAATAATAATAATTAGTTGTTTATTACCCTAACCCCAGAACTTCCCAAAAGCAAAACGGAGGTATTAAATCCCACCATAACACAGGACCAACTGAACGAAAGCGCAGTTATGATCTCAAGGAAATACGACAAAAGAAATCTGGAATGTTTGGAGGCAGTTTTGATAAGAAACCATATGCCGAATATTAACATCCAGCAGAACATGTGTGGACAATTGGAACTTTTCGGGGCACACCGCGTCGTGCCATGAAGATGACGAGTCCTGGAACACTTGATCCATCACCTCTTCCAGTATTCCTTTATTGATATATATATATATATATATATATATATATATATATAATATATATATAATATTATATATACACACACACATGTACAAGTATTTAGCTTTACAAACAAAATTACCAGAAGATGCCTGATGTATAGGTAAAACGTCGTAATGTGCTCGTTTTCATATACAATCATAATGAACACTATCGGAAATATTATATTTTATTTCCCTAGTTCTGCGAAAAAATTAGAATCGAAAGGTTTAAGGAGAATAGGGATGTATATATAAGATATATATATATAGTGTGTGTGTGTATGAATAGAGCTCCAGAAAGATATGCCACATTCTGAAAATTATTTTTTGCAGCTCAGTCAAGCACAGAGTTACTAGATTCCAAGCAAGACTACAGAAAAATGAGAATGTTCAGACGACTTGCTGGAGTTGATGAACAGTATTGAAAAACAAAAATCTTTCTCTGTTCCGACAGCAAACACAACGCTCATAAATTTTTAGTGAGGCAGTGGATGTTGACAACGAGTATAAGCGTGTTAGGTTGCAAGAAATCATTAATTATTCTTGGATTAGGCGCTTAGATTTAGTAAAAGATAATTATAGAGAAGCAGGAGGGTAAATATGAAGATTGTCAGGTGACATGTGCCTTCTATGTATTTTGAATGTCGCGTAACTAAGAATAAAATAATAATGAAATTATAAGAATAATGATATCAATGACATTGACTACAATGACAGCAACAACAATAACAACAGCAGCAATGACAATATCAACAACTTCAACAATATAATCAAAAACAATATCAATAACAACATTAGCAGTAACAACGATATTAAGAACAGGAACAGTGTCGACACAATTATATCAACAACATAAACATCAACATTCACCAACAATAACAATATCAACAGTAACTATCAACAACAATAACTAACAATATGAATAACAATAACAATAAGGCTATTAACAACAACGAGTAATAACAAGAACAGTATCAACAAGAACAGCATCAACAACATATCACAGTATCAATGACAATAACTATCAAGGACAGCAATACCCACCAAAAACAGCAATACCCACCAAAAACAGCAATACCCACCAAGAACAGCAATACCCACCAAGAACAGCAATACCCACCAAGAACAGCAATACCCACCAAGAACAGCAATACCCACCAACAACAGCAATACCCACCAAGAACAGCAATACCCACCAACAACAGCAATACCCACCAAGAACAGCAATACCCACCAAGAACAGCAATACCCACCAAGAACAGCAATACCCACCAACAACAGCAATACCCACCAACAACAGCAATACCCACCAACAACAGCAATACCCACCAACAACAGCAATACCCACCAACAACAGCAATACCCATCAACAACAGCAATACCCATCAACAACAGCAATACCCATCAACAACAGCAATACCCATCAACAACAGCAATACCCATCAACAACAGCAATACCCATCAACAACAGCAATACCCATCAACAACAGCAATACCCATCAACAACAGCAATACCCATCAACATCAACATCCATCAACAACAGCAATACCCATCAACATCAACATCCATCAACATCAACATCCATCAACAACAATATCCATCAACAACAATATCCATCGACGACAACAATATCCATGAAAAACAGTATCTATCATCAGCTGTATCAACAATAATATCGACATCACCATCAGTATCAACAAAACAACAATAAAAACAACTACATTAACACCAAAATCAACAACAGAACTGTATCAACAACGGTACCAACATCAATAATATCGACACCAACACCAATATCAACAAAACAAAAACAACTACATTAGCATCAAAATTAACAACATAACAACAGCAACAACAGTACCAACAGCAACAACAGTACCAACAGCAACAACAGTACCAACAGTACCAACATAACAACAGCAACAACAGTACCAACAGCAACAACAGTACCAACAGCAACAACAGTACCAACAGCAACAACAACAGTAGTACCAACAACAACAACAGTAGTACCAACAACAACAGTACCAGCAGCAACAACAGTAGTACCAACAACAACAGTAGTACCAACAACAACAACAGTAGTACCAACAACAACAACAGTACCAACAACAACAACAGTACCAACAGCAACAACAACAGTAGTACCAACAACAACAACAGTAGTACCAACAACAACAGTAGTACCAACAACAACAGTACCAGCAGCAACAACAGTAGTACCAGCAACAACAGTAGTACCAACAACAACAGTAGTACCAACAACAACAGTAGTACCAACAACAACAACAGTAGTACCAACAACAACAGTACCAACAACAACAACAGTACCAGCAACAACAACAGTACCAGCAACAACAACAACAGTACCAGCAACAACAACAACAGTACCAGCAACAACAGTACCAGCAACAACAGTACCAGCAACAACAACAACAGTACCAGCAACAACAACAACAGTACCAGCAACAACAACAGTACCAGCAACAACAACAACAGTACCAGCAACAACAACAACAGTACCAGCAACAACAACAACAGTACCAGCAACAACAGTACCAACAACAACAACAGTACCAGCAACAACAACAGTACCAGCAACAACAGTACCAGCAACAACAACAACAACAGTACCAGTAACAACAGTACCAGTAACAACAGTACCAGCAACAACAGTACCAGCAACAACAGTACCAGCAACAACAGTACCAGCAACAACAGTACCAGCAACAACAGTACCAGCAACAACAGTACCAGCAACAACAACAACAGTACCAGCAACAACAGTACCAGCAACAACAACAGTACCAGCAACAACAACAGTACCAGCAACAACAGTACCAGCAACAACAACAACAGTACCAGCAACAACAACAGTACCAGCAACAACAACAACAGTACCAGCAACAACAACAACAGTACCAGCAACAACAAGAGTACCAACAACAACAACAACAGTACCAACAACAAGAGTACCAACAACAACAACAGTACCAGCAACAACAACAACAGTACCAACAACAACAACAACAGTACCAACAACAAGAGTACCAACAACAACAACAGTACCAGCAACAACAACAACAGTACCAGCAACAACAACTACATGTTTAATGTACTGACATGTTAATGTATTGACTACATGTTTAATGTACTCGACATTTCGAGGATTTCGGTGACATCCTTACGGACCAGACTCCTGCAGCATATATCTTATGATTGAATTTTGAATGGTTTCAATCTTTACAATCCTATCGGTCTACTACTTTCTTAAATTTCTCCTTTTCCACCGGTGTAACAACACATATTGTTATACATTTATGTTTACCTATTCAATTATATTTATGTATTTATTTATCTTTTTATTTATCTGTTTAAGAGAATAAAAAGAAAAATAGATATTTTCATGCGTGTGGCAATAAAATAGGAAGTGTGCTGGTCTCGAATTCGCTTAATTGTGGGGTCGAATCCCGCACTCCCCTCCAATTCCCAGCAGTGACTATTACTTGCCCAACAGTCCCCGGAGCGCATAAGGCGCTTTCGCCACAGTTACCTAACGCTCCCTGGCAGTGAGTGTTACCTGGCTCAACATTCCGAGCTCATAGGACAAAGCTGACGGCTTTAGTTACACAACGCCGTTTCCTCAGCTTTAGCTGAATAAAACATCTTATCAAACACCTGTACTCCAGCCGGGAAGTGAATACAACCATTGTATCCTCACTCTACGAAGAGAGTCTACTCAATCCTCCACGCCCTTCGAACAAAACACCTTCGAGCCAACTGTTCAGCCTGTATAGACCCAGTTAACTTGTCACCCTTCGAAGGTGGGTGGACAACAGAGAATAATGAAGGATTAGATCTTCCTTGTCTACGAATGCCACTTGTTCCAGGCACACAATAGTTCGGAACCTTTGGTACAGACAGGCCTCCAAACTGCCGTTGCTTGGCAACGGTCTGAAGTGCATAGATGCGTACGAAAGGCATCAATTTGATGGAAATCCCAAACAGGAATATAAAGGTAAGTTTTGCGAATTCTTACAGAGAATCGAATGATGAAATATAACACAAAAACTAGTTTTAATTTTCTTGGCCTTAAAAATAAGTATTATAGACTGGTAAAAGACGAAGGATATGGTAGTTTTGAAAACTCTGATGGAGAATCGAGTGATGAATTATGACAAAATCTATTTGTCTTTGGCTTAAAAAAAGTAGTAGCTATAGACCCTGCTAAAATTACATTTTCACAAAAGAGTTTACAAAATGAAATCTAGTGATACTTAGTGGATGCCCGACGATTTCATTTAGCGTTGGTGTGGTCTCTTAAGAGGCTAAGGAACAACACGACATAGGTATGAAATGCACGAAAGAAAAAACATCTTAAAACCTCTTGTGCAGCAACATAGGAATCAGACCTAAAGTCCATTGCAAATATGGGTAGTATTTCCCCTTACCATAAAGCTTATAATAACTGACACGTTGTCATGTCGTGTTACGTACTTCTGTTTAAGCATACGATGCTACATATTCAAGTGGAGAGATTGTTCACGTGCATATCTTTACATCGCCGGATGACGTCATGTCGCCTTCCAAATTTCCACCAAACATCTGCCAAATATCATGCACTCACATTTATAAGCTTTCCATCAATTCCCACAACACTTTCTATACGTATTCATTTCTATATGTGTGTCTCAATCTGACATTTCCCTTCTGAAGGAGAAACAAACATCTGAATGAATTAGCCAAGAAGCAGTCAAAATCAATCTCTCGGCTTGTCCTGCAGGGCAAAACAAACACAAACACTCCAGCAGTGAAAGGGCCATTCGCTGTTGGTTGGAGCAATTCGTTACCAAATGTGTAACATACAGTTCACTGAAGTAAGATAAAGTAATTTTGGCAGTAATCTCACCCACATGCCAACTAGTTTCTTGCGAGATGTTTGGTGCAAACTTATTCAGTAAATTCGTTGGAGCCCTATATATCTTTAAGGTACCCAGTGTTCCACGTCATTATGACGGTACCCCATATATCTAAGAGGAATTTCCGTTCTCCACCATATACATATGTGAGTATATAATATATACACATACAGTATATGTACATATGTATACATATTTCTAACGCCACCTAGGTAGAAATGTCAACCTAACAAATGTTTCTTTTTTAGTTATTGTACTACACCTATTATTATATATACGTGTGTGTGTGTGTGTGTGTGTGTATATATATATATATATATATAATATATTTTTTTTTTTTTTTTTTTTTTTTTTTTTTTTATATAACCAAATACGGGAAAATTAACAAAAGAATGCGGCGACACCAGCGCCTTCATAAAATAATCTCGCCTCCACATTTGTTTGTCGTTGGTTACCAGTTAGTTTATAAACACAGTTTTATCTTATTTACCAGATATCTTGTGTTGGACATCCCGGTAATCTTTATACAGAATAAGTTCTACACCTTATGTTTGTTATTGTTCGCTGGTTAATTTCTTCCAAGAGTTTTGTTTTCCCGGTAATTGGGCAAATTTAGGGTTAAGGAAATAAGAACTGGTGTACCAATAGAGTGGTTAACGAATGAAATGGAATATGTAGTGAGCACTGAAACAATTGGTTAAATTAGATAATTGTGGATAGAGGTCATAGGTGGTAATGGACATGGAACTGCCTAGTATAGGTCTTATGGTCTCTTGCAGTCTCCTCCATTGTTATGTTTTTATGTTCTTACCAGACGTGTTTGGTATTATCGACATCATTCAGATTGACCAACGCACCTGTTGCTCGTAATATCTTTAAACTGTAGCATAACTCAATCTCACTCTCTCTCTCTCTCTTTGTCAGTACTCCAGTGTGCTCAGGCGTCTTCGTCCTCAAATACAACCGTTGGACATGATTTGAGCAGGACAGTGTGTCCGACAAGTTTAATTAAAGACGAACTGGAACAACAACATCAGCTGCAGACGTCTGACGAAGACAGCGAGGTAGTCACGGCGATGTGGACAGTATGCGCCTAAGCATTGGAGCGATGTTCTCAGTCAAATTACATTGTGTTTGTGACGATACCGTGATGATTGTGTGAAGAACAGATACATGGTAATACAGTATGTGAAGTAGAGATATACGATGATACATACTCCTTAGTGCAAAGCAAGGCGCCTCATGGTGTACAAAGTGCTTCGGAACTTCAGCTCGACAATAGTTTATCCACCTGATCCAGATCAGACTTGCCTGGAGTGTGGAAGGATATGTGGGAAAAAAATTGAGCTCCACATCCACCTCCATTGGTATCAGTGATAAAGAGCTCAGCATCATCACCCAGCTTCACTAATCACATCTCACCTCACCGGAGCACTGTCGTCGTCCATCAACGACGAACCGACCTAAGTTTTAAGTAACAGAGCAATGAACCAGCAACCTGGAATTAGAAGATATTTAAAAAAAAAAAAAAACGAAAGTACAACATTCAAAATATGTGTCAAGGGAGAAGATTTAAGCCACCCCCCACTTTTCTCTCTCTCTCTCTCTCTCTCTCTCTCTCTCTCTTTTCTTCTTCCATGTCAGAGCTGTGGTTTGGGCCGGAATCTTGCAACAACTCTACTGGAAAGATGACAGCATAATAATTGGAGCGTTCCTGTTCACAAACCAAGAAAAACAACATGTAGAACATAGAGCTATCCTATATAAAACGTGGATGTAAAAAGAAATCAAACAAAAACAAGTTATTCATAATATCGCGTCTCTTATTCATGTTTTATTTACGAACGACAAGGTAAAAGACACATTTCTTATGAAATATCAGTGAGTGACGAACATGTGACTTACATTGTGGTTGTTTGTATTTAAATGTATTTGGACTAGAGACAAATCGAATTTTTAAGATTCAGTTGGAGAAACTTATGAGCAATTTGCTATATCTGTCGAGTGTTTTTATTTGCTTGACTTGTTTTAGTTTGCTTCATCTCGTTTTGTTTTATTGCATGTGACTATTTCTTATCTAATTATGTCTTGTTTCATTATTTTTCTTATTCTATTCTACCTTATTGTTTTATTATTTCATCTTTTTTTATTCGTTTTTGTTTTATTCTATTTTATTCTACTTAATTTTTTTTATCTACCCATCTTTATATATATATATATATATATATATATCTAGTTATTAATTTAATTATTTCTTTTACCTCCTTTTCTCGCATCAAACCTTATTACAGACCAAAATGTTTATTGTTGGCTTGCCTTAACATCATAACTCCATATTAACATGATACTACGATCGTAACCAGCGAGGATTCATATAATAATAGAAATTAATTTACAATCTACAATGAATTGCAGATAGAAAAAAAAGTGGTGTTAATACAGAACCTTGTGGAACATGACAAGTAACTTCCCGCTAATCTGACGTCCAATCTTTCACAACTATCCCTATTCATTTGTTCTTCAGAAGACGTAAATTTATTCTATTATATTTAATCTTAACTGTGTCGTACCTATGTATTGGTAATCTTACTTCTATTGTAGTTCGCTACTTAATGTCTAAGCTTCGTATATATTTCGTAGATTATTTTAAAAATTAGTCAGACAATAACGTTGTAGTTGTTTTAATTTTTAGAATCTAATATTTTAACCTCGTTATCTATTTATCCCATGGCACGAATGGTCTAACGACCCTGTGCCGGGCTTTTGCCCACTCTAATTAATCAATCAATCAATCATTTGTTCTATAGGAAGTTCTTTACCCATTTCTATAAGTTCTCCTAAATGTTCTGATTAATATATAAATCATTTGCGAGATACCTCAAATAATTTTTATAAATCAAGGTATACACATTCAACCCACGCACCTTTTTCCTGAAGCATAGTAATCTTTCTTGAGTTAGAAAGGTTAGAAAATAAAAATTCAGCAAATGTTAAACTCGTGAGCTTGTTTTCCTGAATTCAGGTTTGTTTTCTGTTAAGATTTTTTTATTTATTTATTATTTATTTTTGTTGTCAATTTTTTGACATATCGTATGCCAGTCGAGGGAACAGGTGAGAGGATAATACCCTTTCCTTCCTTCACGCTTACATCAAGCGAAAATAGCACCTCATCAAATCCCCATCAATGTTACCAGTTCGTCTACGCTATACACCACTCACAGACTAGATCACCGCCTTAGAAGTTGAGGATATTACGCCGGGAGACGCCGAGAAGCTGTCACTTTTGCCCTATTATGCGCTTTGGGGACTATTGGGGCAGGTGACACTGCTGGGAATCGGGAATGCAGGATTCGAACCCACAACTAAGCGAATGCGAGAATAGTACGCTTCCAGATACTTCACCAGCGCCTTAGTCTTCACAGATATTGTCTATTCATAAAAACAACACCCGATCACTTTGGCGAGTACACCGACGCAACCAGTTACACGAAATCGATCACATACATTTTATTATTATTATTATCATCATCATCATCATCATCATTATTATCGTTATTATTTTATCATTATTTTATTATATAGTTATTATTTATTATTATTATTATTATTTATTATTATTATTATTATTATTATTATTATTCATTATCGCCATCGTCATCATCAATCACCTTCAATCAATCAGTCATTCTTTACTTTCTAGTATGTGGGTTTTCTTAGTGTCACATTCGGCGCGATATTGTCCTGAAGGACGAACCAATACAAATGGTTAAAGTGTCGTAAGCAATTGACTTCATGCAACTAGTTGCGTCCGTGTGCGAGTTGCCTCGCAATTCAAACACACCATTTTTCGAACTGACAGACAGAACTTCATAAATCCACAATCTCCTCTGCATGACGCTTCACTTCACGTCCTGGCGCCAAGGGACTCCAGTTGAAGGCCCATCCAAGGTGAAAGGGGAACAACTGTGGCAAGAAAAATCGTGGTTCGATCGTAAGGTTTTACACGCTAATCCAGGGGGGGTCTAGTCCGGGCCGGGGGCAAAAATCCGTATCAAACTCGGATTCGCAACTCGGCGCAAACCGTTCAATGCTGCACTGGAACATATATCCGTCCATCTTTCTTTAGTTGTTTTTTTAATATACCTGTTCTCTATCTATCTATCTGTCGATGAATGGTTCTGTGTGTGTATGTATGTCTTTGTATGTATGAATGTATACGTGTATGTGTGTATATATGTACGCGTGTGTATATGTTTATGTATGCGTGTATATGCATGTTTGTATGTATGCATCTACATACGAGTATATTTACCTATTTATATCTGTGCACTTGTATATCTGACTAAATTTCTTTCTTTAGCCGTTTTTTTTTTTTTTTTTTTTTTTTTTTTTTTTCCTTCTTCTTCTTCTATCGCAGCCTTTTTATCTACTTAGTGTAGACCATATAATCGTTTCCAGTCTCCATCCTTCTTATGTTATGTTCTATCTATATAATATGTTTACTTTTGTATATATGTACCTGTTTATCTATCTGTATTTATCTTTCTATTTAACTATCTGTTTATCTATCTACCTACCCATCTATTATGTCTCCATGTCTGTCTATATATGTATCTCTATACCTTTGTTTTTTTATATATCTATCCATGTACCTGTTTCTCTATTCATCTATCTGTTCACCAATTAAGTTATTTAGTTGCCTGTTTGTGTGCCCTAGGCATCTGTATATATGTGTGAGAATCTACGTCTCTTAGTATCTTTGTTTAAATGTCTGCCTTTGGGTTTGACTTTCAGACAGTTTATTTTTCTGTCAGTCTAGCTGTCTCTTCACCCTTTTGTGTCTTCTGTCTCTCTGACTTTGTCAGTCTGTCTTTCGTCCTGTCCAAGAGACCCTGTCTTTTTTTAGGTATGTTTCTCTGCCTGGCTATTTATTTGTACGTTTATCTAGCTATCTTTGTCCGTATTTGTTTACTTGTATAATTATATGTTTGTATATCTTATTCATTATTTGTTTCATTATTTCATTTATCTATTTATATTCATTTTTATTCGGTTATGTTGTTATTCATTATTTATATGTTTATTTTGTTCATATGTTTATTCATTTGTTTATATAATCATGTATCCATACAGATATTGAGAGATTTATCTTTAATCACTTTATATTTTTAATATATATATATATATATATATATATATATATATATATATATACTTGCATGACTAGGTATCTATATATTTGGGTACTTGGGCATATGTGTGTGAGTGTTTACATGTCTATTTTTGTCTGTCAGACTGTTTTTCTATGTCTACTTCCCTGCTTACCTGCCTGCCTGCATTTTTCTGTCTATCCACCTGCCTGTCTGTGTGTCTGTCTTTTGTCTTTCCGTTACTGCACTAGGTATGGTTGAGTTGATGAGTCCGTATTTCTCTAATTTCCTGTGAAATAACATCTTCCATGTTTGTGGTCTCTCAGTATTTGGAGAACTATGTACTAGTGATTTCGGCTGTTAGTTCATATACCTCATAGGGGAAGAAACGTGGTTTAACTGGTTTAACTAAACCTTTTGTCATAATATCCAAGTCAAGGATTAGGCTTACAAAAGGACGCCACGATTCTTAAGTCCTGAGGATATATATATATATATATATATATATATATATATATATATATTGTGTGTGTGTGTGCAATTTTTTTCTTTGTTTTTCTTCCATTTGATTTTTTTCGTTTTCTCTTTTCCTCTCCTTTTTCTTTTTTTTTTCCATTTTTCCTCCTTTTACTTTTTCTGTCACTTTTCATAATTTCATCTTCAATAATCACGTCTCTGACTCGTCCCTGCAAGAAGTGCTGCGAATATAGAAAACATCAATACTAAAAACGTCACGAGGTACAATACGTATTTTATATTCTATCATACAAGGTCTGTTGATGATGTGAAACATACGCGCGGTGTTGTTTTCACATGTCCTGTTATTGCTTTGATTCGAACATTTCTACCCAAACAAGTGTTTACTGAATATAATCTATCGCGATCTGAGTCTATCTTCTTTAGGAGTCACCGTGGCTTACACTGACACAATTAAACAAAATCATACTTTTGTATTTACTGCGCTTGTTCATTGTTGTTGTTCAACCTCGTTGGTGAAGTTTTTCACTAATCTTGCTGTACTGGGGAATTTGCTAGGAAAACGTTTGTGAGTAATGCTTTGTGTGTGTGTGTATTCACCTTGGTCTTGGGATCACGTGCTGGACTCGTGATCAACAGCTATTTCCCTCTCGGAAGAGAGCTCAGAGCTCATATGACCGATCTACGGGTAATGCTGTGACCTTACAGGCACACACACACACACAACTCCCCGCCCACAAGAGTTGGAGTAACGACTCGAAGCGCAGCGATACTGAAATTATTTCAACCCTGGGCGTGTGTGTGTGTGTGTGTGTGTGTGTGTGTGTGCACTGTATGTGTTTGTGTCTACTGTGTGTGTATTTAACTAGTGTCTTACGAGAAGAGGAGCTACGCTCGTTGTGTCCCGTCTCTATATCTCGCCATATCTAATTTGCTCTTAAATTCTTGTATCGTTTTTGCACACTATTGTTTCCTCTAGTATGCTCTCTCTCTCTCTCTCTCTCTCTCTCTCTCTCTCTCTCTCTCTCTCTCCTATAACCATCCTTTGTGAGTTTCCTTCCATGTCCTCTTGTGTATCTCTTATCCCAAATTAGTAAGTCATCTCTATCAAGGATTTCCACACCTCTCATAATTTGTGTGCGCGCGCGCGTGCGTGCGTGCTTATTTACATGTATTTGCAGAGTTCAGTGATGCATTAGTCAATTGTTCCTGCAATATATCTTCTCGATTCCACTGTGGATCAACTAAAGGTCATTCAGTAAATTTGGACTTTTTATTCTTCACCTTTTCTTTTTCATCTAAGTTTATCTAGAACTTGAGAACAAAAAATGCAACTCGATAAACAAATTTATCAATCAATATTGGGTATTTAGAATATAGTAGAGTATATATTTTTTCTAATTTCGTTGTAAGTCAGGTCAAAGATTTCCTGTTGAAAAAATCAGATCATCATCTTTGTAATTACATTTCTTTGTGATCAGCTTTAGAAAATGTATCAGTTTTTCTCTGAGTAACAAAGAAAATCACGAGAACTGATTGACATAAATATATTTTCATATAAATGTATCCTCTGTGATGATCATTCTTTGGTGCAAACACACACACACACACACACACACACACACACACACACACACACACACACACACACACAACTCGTGGTCCAGTTGTTAGAGTTCCCGGCTGCCACTACGGAGGTCCGGGTTCGAACCCCGCCCAGGGCGGAAATTATTTCAGTATTTCTGCGCTGCGGGTTGTTCCTCCAACTATCGTGGGCGGGGAGTTGGGTGTGTGTGTGTGTGTGCGTGTAAGGTCACAGCATTACCCATAGATCTGTCATATATGAGCTCTCTTCCGGGAGGGAAATAGCTGTCGATCACGAGTCCAACATGTGATCCAAGAACATAATGAAACACACACACACACACACACACACACACACACACACACACACACACACACACACACAACACACTTTCTAACTCGATCATGTTCATCCACGCTCAGATTAATTATAGTTCTTGGCGTCTTCAATGTTTATATCGTCTAATATAACCTTGACAAAGAAACAGTTGGACATATCCTGGAACATCCTTTAATCCTCGGGAAACAAAAGTGACATGTTGATACCACGAAGGAAACTGAAGAACTCGCCTTTCCCGGATTCATTCGGGAGATTCATTAGTGAGCTGCAATTGACACGCGGCTAATCACTCCGGATAAGAGATAGATCCCGGAGAGGGACCCAATTACGGGAAGAAATGTATCCGGGAACGATGATGATTAGTTGTGGTCTGTGTCTTGCTAAAGGTGGCTGCACACTAGGTATTTCTCGCTAACAAGCTACTTGCTTTTGCTGTTTCGTCATGTCAAATTACTCTTGCGTCGTACAAGGAGAAACTGAATGAAGATCTAGGAGAAATCTAATTTCTATGAATATTAGACACATTGATGAGATGTTGTTACGGAAGTCTAGAATATTGTAACCCAAATCGTTTCTGCTCGAACGAGGGAGCAAAGGCAAGTAGCATGTTAGCTAGAGGTGCTTAGTGTGCCATTACCTAAGGTCAAGGCCGTTTGTTTTCATCGTGAGACATCGGGCACGGGACGAGGTTGTATATTAAAACATAAAAGATAGTCATTAGTGAAGTTTACATATACGGCTAACAAGCTTTTAGAAATCTTTACACACACACACACACACACACACACACACACACACACAACAAAGTAGGGGAATGAAAAATATAAAGATATGTATATATTTGTACTTTTGATAGGAATCGGTGAAGGAGGTAAAAGATACTTTACAAATAAAACTAGGACACACACACACACACACACACACACACACACACACACACACACACACACACACACACACACACACACAAGAAAACCTGGTTTGCAGGACACGTATACAAGAGAGTCGGAGGAGAACAGGAAGGGTAGAGACATGGATAGGAGTGTGTTGGAGCAGGGAGATTTGGGACAACACTTGCTGCTCGTTTAGGGAGCAAGAGGCCTATTTCGTGAGCAAAATAATGAAGGGGAAGGGCAGCGAGGAAGGGAAAGAAATGCACTGGCAAAGGGAAACGCCACAAGGGCTGCCTAGAGGCGTTTTGACAAATTTAACTAAACATTTTAGATTGTCACAAGTAATCAGAATGTTCATTGATGGATCCGCCTAATATTCTGACACCCTATTTTTTGTATAGGCATATATTATTTTAAAGCTATGTCTCTGAATTTATATATATATATTATATATATATAATATATATATAATATTTTTTTCTTTCTGAAGATGAGCTATTGATGCTATGGTAACAAGCATCAACCCAACCTCTGACACCTTATTTTTTATAAAACTATAATATTTTTTAAACTCTCCATATTTTTTTCGGTACTTCTAAAGCTGTTCTATTGAAACTTTGTTGTGGCATATTATCCCCTGAGCTCCTCGACTGTCATGGTAATCTGAATAGAACATTTTAGAAAAAAAAAAAAAAAATACCAATACCTTAAAGCAAAAGTCAAACTGTAGACAACCTCCACAAGTGGAGGACATGACACTCCAAGAGATTGTGTATGTTAAAGACAGATTGAACATTTTTAGAAGCTCTGCCATGGGATTCGAACCCTGGCCCGTGCGTCGATAATCACGAGGCCAAGACGCTAGCGACCATGCTACATGGGATGGTTCAAAAGGGCTGTACTAGTCCCAGACCACGCTTCACGTAACATTGGGAGATCTAGTCCTATGGCAGAGCTAAAAATGTTCACTCCGAGAGATATATGGGCCACGTCCTCCCCCGTGGGTGCCCACAAGGACCCATATACTGAGACCAAGACCTGGAGGAAGTAAATCCCGCTCTTCTGTAGATACAGAAATGTAGTAATAAAACATGATGATGACTAAAGAAGTTGTCACTAAGCTTCCACGGGTTTCACCAACGCCTACCGTTGAGAGTTCGTCTGAGTAAAAACAACTTCGGTTACAATGTATTATTTTTTAAATCTCCAAATATCAAATTATCTTTCGTATAGAACAAAGTTGCATGATGAACTAAGAGATGGTAAATTTATACGAATGCTAAACATACTGTTGAAAGTCCTTAGAGAAGTCTAGATTTCTAAAAGGGTCCAATCACACCAAGCTTACGATCTGGTTGCCAGTTGCAGGTAGTCTTTGAAAGTCGCTGGTAGTTAGTAATAAGATAGATCGATCGATCGATAGATACATTATAACACACGCTGAATAGTCCCCAGTATAGAGATTTTTATCTTATCAACTACATTAAAAATTTCCATTTCAATTCCTTGCATAGGTTTTGTGTCGCCGACCGATCG
>NC_134796.1:59514069-59524069 GCF_046742065.1 Oratosquilla oratoria
TTTATTTATTTATTTACTTTATTTTTATTTATTTTTGTCGATGGCTCTTTTGGTATGTTTTCAGTTGGGGGCTCGCACAAACACACACACACACACACACACACACACACACACACACACACACCTCGTGGCGCAGCAGTTAGAGTTCCCGGCTGCCACTACGGCTGTCCAGGTTCGAATCCCGCCCAGGGCTAAAATAATTTCATTATCTCTGCGCTGTGATTTGTTACTCCAACTCTCGTGGGCGGGGAGTTGGGGGTGTGTGTGCGTGTAAGGTCATAGCATTACCCATAGATGGGTCCTATATGAGTTCTGAGCTCTCTTCCAGGATGGAAATAGCTGTCGATCACGAGTTCAACACGTGATCCAAAACCATGGTGAATCGCACATTCACACACCATTTCATTTCAAATAACATTCATAATATTTGCAGGCTTCTTCACTGAAGATTTTGAGTTATTTCATTTAGCTCCTGACACTTGTGTATATTTCTTTTATATTTTTGTTTTGATTTCTTATGAATTTTATGATTTCCGCATCTTCATTGCCACTCCAGTGACCATGAATTATTTTTACGGAAAATTTTCAAATGCGAATGATATTTGTGGATATGTGTATACTCGTTAAATGTTAATGAATGAATATACAAATTGCATACGAGTGTTAATCTTTCATTACCCAAATGAAAAAGATTGTTATATATGTCCATGAATGAAGAGTAATCTTTCACTGCCTCTCTCTCCATCCCCTCCCTTTCTCTCTTTCTCTTTCCTTCTCTCCCTCTCACTCTTTCTTCTCTCTTTCTCTCTCTTCTTTCTGTTCCTCTCCTCTTTCTTTCTCTCTTTCTCTCCCTCTACATCTCTTTTTCTTTCTCTGTTGTGTCACTTGAATAATTTTCTCCTCGATGTCGTGATTACTGAAGTTACTTGTTCATTCATTTATGAACATATTCACTTGTTTATTCGTTTGTTTATTCATTTATTCTCTTGTTCACTTATTGAATTATTGAATTATTCATCTTACCACAATCAGAAAATAACGTAAAAGAAAACATATTTAGAAAAAAAAAAGTCTTATGAAGTAGACAATCGACCTCATTCAAAAGTATCTTTTTCCGATTTTTTTTCCTGTAAGTAAGAAATACGTCACAAAATTTATACAGATTTTGTTCGATCACGTAGTTAACATATCGGATTACGAAAGTTTTGCCTAGTGACGTGATTGATTATAAAGAAATAAAAATCTACAAATTGCTTTCATTAATTCAAATTTAGGTCTATTCCTCTACAAAATAAGACTTTTTTTTTTTGTTTTTGTTTTTGTTCTGCCGAATCACAGAATGGTCAATAACGTTAAAAGGAATAAGAATGTCAAATCATTGAAATAACTAATTCTGAGAGAAAATGTAGTCCACGGTCACAGGAACGTGTCCAATGTTACACACATACACACGTGTGTGTGTGTGTGTGTGTGTGTGTGTGTGTGTGTGTATAATATATATATATGTATACTGTATATGTATATATGTATATATATATTGTATGTATATATATATTGTATATATATATATATATATATATATACATATAACCCGCTGGCTGAGCGGGTTAGGGCGTCGTTACTTGCGGCGGAGGTCGAGGTGAAGGCGGTTCGAATCCTGCCACCAGCGAAGTTGAACCGAGGACATGGTTCATTAAATTCCACGCTACAAAGACCTCTGTGAGGGGCACCATCCTAGCCTCCCGATAGGGGGGAGAATAAGACGTTAAACCATATCATCATCATATATATATAATGTCGCTGAGTGGTTTTATTCTACTATAAGAGACTCCTGTATCACGAAGGAATTGAAATCTCTCAAATTTATTGTTTAGTATTTTTACTTGTACTGTCTCCAGGTGATTATATTCATATGATAAAATGCCTACGCAGCAAGTTTCAAGAAATACTTGAGGTAAAATGAAGCAATAAAATAAAGTAAATCGTTATTTAAAGAAATAAACAAGTAAAAATGGATGAATAGGTAAATGAATAGGTAAACATAAATAAATACATAAATAGAATTATATATACATTTTCTTTAACACACAACTCCAAATAATAATATTGAAAGAAAAAGAATCCTAGAACAAAATAGAAATACCTAGGCTAGGACCATTCGCACAATCTTCAAATATTATGAATCAGAATGAAACTGCCATGCTAGAAATCCTTTGCTAGAAAAAAGAAAAAAAAAACGAAGAATGCATAAAATAGAAAGTAATCTGGGAGTGTCTCACGTGTATAAAGAGAGCGAAAAGGCATTAAAAAAAAAAAAAAAAGAGAGAGAGAGAGAGAGAGAAGATGATTGGCCGAAGCTGAGTGGGGTTACGTGTAATTGCACTCAGTCTAACCTTTAGTCAGAGATGGATACATATATGTTACTTTTCAATCTTCTACCTGAAATATATCTCTGTCTTCAAATACGAGGCAAAAAAGAATTTAGAAAATGCCTAGCTCCGGTTTGGAAACTATAGCGGCAGACATAGAAACATTTCGCTTTACAGAACCAATTTCAGTCTGGTGAAAAAAATGTAGTTATATTCTAACTGCCTCAAAGTCGAACTCTGAGTGTTGAATAGTTTGCAATTGTCTTCTTTATTACGAAGTATAGATTTTCATGATTTAAGTACTGACTACTCACATGTTATATATGTTATGTTTTATGTTATTGTTTTATTTTTCATTTATTTATTCATTTATATTTTTTATTATTATTATTATTATTATTTCTTTTTTTTTTGTGGTTCCCATGACTCATACTTGCTCAGACCTTCATGAGTTGTCGCTGTGGAGTGAATGTTACACGAATGTAAAATTGAAACTAAGGATTTGAACATATAAAGCCGGTTTTCACGATGAATATAACACAGCTCCTTTGCCAGAGCCCGCACTGGCCCAGAGGTAGCGCGCGCGTCTGATATCCACGTGGGGGATTTTGGTTTTGTGTTCGAATCCTGGCCACGGTGCAGAGGTTAGGAAGGGCATCCAATCTGAATAATGGCCTCCAGCCTCAGCTTTCTCCAAGATTGAGGTCCGAACGGGTACAAGTCCCGCAGGCCACGAAAAAATACATTAATAAAATCGCTAAAATAAAAGATAACGTGCCACCCGGTACGGAAGGATTAAATTGTCTGTAACTCTATTGCGACCAAGGGAGTTCTACTGAAAAGAAGGAAATGTTATCATAAGAACCAGAATATTTTTTTGTTTATCTTTCATCCAGTTCGTTGATAGCTACTCCGTCCTGTATACCAATAGCTTTTTTCCCCTTATAGAGGGGGTAGCTAAGTCAGAGGCACGTACCCTCTCCCACCACAGCATCAGTGTAGGTTCGAGTCCTGACCACTTACTCAACTTACCCACTCCACTCCCATCCTCTACCCTTCCCCCCGCTTTCATCTTAGCTCCTCGTGGATGACGGGTCATACCTGCATCCGTCAACTGCTGGAATGACCCGTCATCCAAGGAGAGCTGTGAGGAGAGAGGTAGAAAGGATAGTGGAGGGGAGTGTAATACGTACCTCTGACTTAGCTACCTCCCATCACCAACATCATCACTAAGGCCAAACTGCACATAGTCTCCCCCAAATTGGATGCAATGCTTGCAAGGTCGCTGCCCCAGTTCTTCCGTGAGAAAACCCACCTTGGAGAACTAGAAATGAACCTTGATTACAACTCCGTTCTTGAACGTACACTTTCCAAGGAATGAATGTGGAGGTAAAGGAATATTTAAAGAACAGAAGATGGAAAGTTAGACACGAGTAAAACCTTTGCTTAATTTCTTTCCATGCGCAGGACCCAATCGAGTGAATGTAAAGACTTGAAGGTGTCACACTGTGCGGCGGAGCCGGGTGCGGCCAGATGATGGGAAAGTTCAATTTGATAAGGTCAACAGGCTATAGCCTGGACTTGATACAACGACCACCATGTCCCCCCAGGTTCAAATAATATCACAATCTTTCGAGTCTGATGACTCGTAATGGAGACGTTGCTATAGACAAGAAGCCGCAACGGCAGGGCCGGACAGTGTGACACCGGCCATAGCGTCGCTAGACTTGTTCATGTGATGTAAAACGCAGACACTGAGGAGGTACTTGAGAACCAGAAATGCTCAAGGTCCTCATTTAGCTGAATAAAATCGTCTGGCGTCAGATAGAATAAAGTATGTAAATGGATTTCCGGCATAATCAAAAGAATGGAGGAGACTGCAAGAGACCATAAGGCCTACACTAGGTAGTTTCATGTCCCTTACCACCTATCGTCCCCCATCCATAAAATGATCTAGTCTTCTCTTCAAGCAACGATTGTTTCAGGGCTCACCACATCGTTACCAAGTCTATTCCATTCGTTAACAACTCCTGGTAAACCAGTTCTTGCCTATTTCCTTCACCTAAATCTGTCCAATTTGAGTCCATAAAAGATGATTTAAGTCTGAATTCCTTCGGACAAGAAACTTATCGACGATGCTTCAGATTTACAAAGAAAAGCTTTTCGTTATATTTGATATATATTCTATGTAAAGGTATTTTGTCGTAATAAGATTATTCCCTGGATGAACAGATTTATATTGCTACAATATGCATTTTGTTTTTGTGTATAGAACATATCTTTACATACATTTCTTTTCTCAAAATAATATACACAGGGCCGCGCGGTAACCCAGTGGATACAGTGTTGAACTCATGAATAAGTGGTCGTGAGTTCGATTCCCAGGGCCTGCTGCGTTGGTTCACGACAGCCTTGGCCAGGTGGGGAGGTGAGCCCAACATCGGCAAAAAAAAAAAAAAAAAAAAAAAAAAGGGGGGGGGGATTTGTTGCAACTGATGGGGCTTGCCCTACCAGGGGTTTCTCACTTCCCACTTCGTGAGAGTGGGATGGCGAGTTGATATATGCATATATGTTTTGAAAACGCTTGTGTTACTGCAATCAAACTTTTCCTGTTGAGTATTCAAAAATGTGTATATATATAGCTATGTTCTCAAAAAATCTAAAACATTTTCATTACCGTGATACTCGTATGCCTTTTGTTGTTGAGTATACATTTCTGTGTAGATTTATTTTCTCGTAACAAATACTTTTAGAAGCAGATCTGTACGAGTGCAAAAACAAAGGTAAATTATTTATTTATTATTTATATGTTTCATATTTCCTTTCTTATCTATTATAAATCATTATTATTTATCTGTTTATTATAATCTATTATTTGTTTTATTTATTAATTTTTGTTTTTCCGTATCCGATCTAGTTGTGGACCAGAAGGTCTCCTTTGTAAATTTGTGTAGATTTGATTCGTCAGTATATAATCTAGTTTAACTGTAGAACAATTCTATATGGGTACATAACTTATAGTTTGTTTGACTGTCGAACAATTCTTCGTGGTTTAACGTCATGAGCTTCCTTTATCAGAGGGGCCTAGGACGGTGCCTACTAATGGAGAACGTTTCGAAGCAGGAGAGAAATAAATGCAGTCTCTCTTTAAAGGCGAACTCGCTAGCTACCAGGTAGGACTCGAACCTACTCTTCTGACTTTCGCCTCAAGTAAAGACAAGTGTCCCACGATCCTATTTAGTATAGAATATATAACATAAAATGATAACTAATGAATAAATGATAATGAGTGTAATAAAACAATTATAATAATGGTAATTATAACGATACTATTACTAATAATTATAATGATACTACTACTAATACTAATGATAGTAATAAAGATAAAGGAATAAATAGAAGAAATGTGAAGAATCGTATACAAAGACAAAAGGATAAAATCTTCACTGATGTATACAAATCTGTTGAATTAACTCTTGGATATTCTGTAAATGTCACGGTCATATGTGAGATGTTTCAGAAATGTTTTCTGCAGTGTAAAATGATATAAGTGATACGTTGTGTGAAACATATAAATAAATAATAATAATGTAATTTACAGTAATGAACATCATATTCCGCAGTATAAGATCTAAAGAAGGATTTTTTCCCTGAAGATACAGTTCACAAAAACACGCTTCATACATGTTCTGTAAAGCAATAGAATGTATAATATAAAGTAATGAGAGGTGTATTCACTAGGAGGCGCGTTGCTGCGGCCGAAACCCTCACCTTTACCCTACCATGCGCTTTAAGGCCTGATCGCCGGTCCTTTGACTGGCAAACGGCCAAATTGCCAGTGTGCTCGTCGAGCGAAGGTTCTGCTACCGGGCACCGCCTTTGTGATTTCGCTCGACGAGCACTCGGGCAATTTGACCGTTTGCCCGTCAAATGTGCCCGTCAACGGGCATGCCCGCCGATCAGACCCATTCGTCTGGACAGGCCTTTAACCCATTAAACTCCGATGACAAGATGTCTTGTCATTTGGTCAAATAAAAAAAAAAATCATAAAACACCAAAATGTTTGATCAAACACCAGAAAAATATGACGTCAGTCCTCGCATCGCTGCGAGCGAAGCGAGGATTGACGTCATATTTTTCTGGTGTTTGATCAAACATTTTGGTGTTTTATGATTTTTTGTTTTATTTGACCAAATGACAAGACATCTTGTCATCGGAGTTGAATGGGTTAAGGACTGTTAGGGCAGGTCTGCGCGCCCCAAGGAGTCCGTTCAGGGTGTGGCATATATCGTGATTTAACACTAGCCATTCTGCCAAATCATCTTTTGTACATTCTCTCATAGTTCCCATCTACAGTATGTGCTATTTCATTTTTCTTGTATTCTGTATATAGTAAAGGAAGCTGTATTGTACAGGAAGTATCACTTTTTAGGATTATAAAAACTACCCACCATCCCTCTTGTCTCACCTGTGACGACACCTCGGCGTGACAACATGGGGGAAATGCGCTGTTGCCACGTCTCATAGAATTGATTCAAATCTTTGTTACAATCCTATAAACATAATAAAAATAGCACAGATGAGAAATAAGAGAGAGAGAGAGGGGGGGGGAGGCATATACTAAGGTTGATTTGGTAGAATGATTAGTAGCAAATCACGGACTCCTTAAAGCGTATAGTCACTCTTGGGAATCGGAGAGAAGTGAGTGCGGGATTCGAACCCGCGACTTAAGGTTTAAAGGAAAAAGACAAAAATCAATTAATAAATTAAATAAACAAATCCATAGATAATTGAATAAATAATAAACGAATAGATTAATATATAAATAAAAGAAACTAGTAGATAAAAGAGTATCATCAATAAATCATTTTGCAGTTGTAACAAGACAAAATGACATCGTTTTTGATTTGTGTCAATAAGATCAGGCACAAAGAGAATGAGCATAATGTGCCTAGTACTGGAAATGGCAACGAAAGGAAATGATACAAAAGAATAATAAGTAAATAAATAAATGAATAAATAAAAAAACATTCAAAGTTGACTTAAAAACTACTTATATATCTTGGCATCAATTGCGATTTTTATCTTTGGTCTCATCTGACAGTTTTTGACAAAAATGTCGAAGCTTTGATTAAGAATGCTATTTCGCCTCCAGCTTGAGGAAATGTATTGTTTGCATAATTTCCTATGCCATGATTCGCTTGTTTGTATTTGTTTTTATTTGTTGATTGTTCATATTGGTTTCTTCATTCATTTATGCAATTTATATTTAATTATCTGCTTAATTTATTTGTTTATTCGTTTATCTTTATCAATGTCTGTGGAATTTTTAAACAAGTCACTACGATTTATGAGAAAAAATAGAAGAAACAATCAACACAAATTAATTTAAAATCAAGTTTAATTGGTGGAAACAGACTGGACGCCATGAGGGTAGTTCCTGTATATTATAATTACGTAAAATAGAATTAATAAATACACACACAACACACACACATGTATAAACACACACGCACACACACACACATGAATTTGAGGTTTGGTATGATAAATTGGAGAGTAGGAGACGGGACCCAACGAGCTTTGTTTATTTCTGTATACCACAATTAGGTAAATATAATTAGACACATACACAAGCGCGCGCACGCACACACACACACACACACACACACACACACACACACACACACACACACACACACACAAATACACACACGTCAACCATCGTTATAAGAGCATCATTTGCTTTCTCCTGGATACATGAATATATTCATGTAACTTCGCCGAAAATATAAACCCGATAAAGTTGGAGAGTTTAAAGTGAGCTGGCCGGGGTCTAAACAGGGTCTAAATCGATAGCCCGCTTCAAGACCAAGATAGACATGAAACGAGGGGTCTGCGCCCCGCGGCCCACAAGGGGCTGGTAAACAACACTTGGAAAGAGCTACAAACTAGACGCCCCGTGTTCGAGATGTACCGAGGAGAAGAACCAGAGAGGGGAAAAAGACTGAGGTCCTAACGATAAAAGACGTGATGTATGGAAGATGGAGATAAGAGGATAGGGATAGGAGGGAGTGGTAGGGGGTTGGGAAGGGGTTTAAGGGGGGGAGGGGAGTTCCGTGAGTGCTTTTCCGTGTTTGTGATCCTCTGAGAAAATGGGAAGGAAAAGGCGAATGGAATTAGGGATGAGCTCAGCTGGATCGATTGCGAGCTATTGTGGCAGTCGTTTTTTGCTTGTCTCGATTCGGTCCGTTTGTGTCTGCCTGTGTCTTGCACATTTTTTTTTTTTCGTCTCTGTAATGTGTACATGCTAGTGGTCGGTAAGATTGTTTTATACACTGTGTATATTGTAACCGACTCGCTTGTTTTCCTTTTATATGCATGTACATACATTACATACAGACATGCATATATATATATATATATATATGTGTGTGTGTGTGTATGTATGTATATGTGTGTGTATATGTATGTATATGTGTGTGTATATGTATGTATATGTGTGTGTATATGTATGTATATGTGTGTGTATATGTATGTATATATGTGTGTATATGTATATATGTGTATATGTGTATATATGTATATATGTGTGTATATATGTATATGTATGTATATATGTGTGTATGTATATGTATATGCTAGACTCGTTCGACCACCAAAAGGAAACACACATACAAATTTTTCCCCTATTATACTCCTTTTTTATTTTTATTTTATTTATTTTCTATTTTCTATTTTTTTTCTCTCTCAGGGAAAACTTATTACTGGTTTGTGGCAATTATGTGGGTTTTTCCAGTTTTGTATTGTGACTTGTTTCAGGGTATACTGAGGTCCAGTATGCAACGCTTTTCCCTTTTTACTCTGCCCAGGGCAGTGGACAAGGTGCAGGGATGACCCGTCATCCAGGAGGTGCTAAGATAAGAGAGAGGGTGGAGGGATGTGGAGTGTTTTCAGGAATGGAATGGGTGGGAATGATTTTATGCCTTTTCCTTTTTGGCTACCTCCCTTGTAAGGGAGAAAAAGCCTTGGTATATGTATGTATATGTATGCACTCTGCCGGTTCCATTTGAAGGCTCTTTTTTCTGGTATTGAGGCACATTTTACTTTTAATTATTCTTGAATATCTTCACAGGCAAGTGATGCCACTTCAGATTTTTTTTTTCGTTCAATTTTTTCTCTTTTCATTGGGGAATTATTTTATGTTTATATACTTTTCTTCTTAATTTTTTTTTTCTTTGGCGAGGGAGATGACCATTAAATTAGTGTTTATCTAGATCTAGAGGATCTTTTCATTTTTGGCTAGGTTTCCTCCAGCCGGAAACTCTCTGGGGATCGGGCTCCAGAAGAAGGTTTACGAGAGACTCGGAGTCGGCGTCGAGCCAACCCCAAGGCTCCAGGGTGTTCATGCTAGGCTCTTTACTTACCCACTTATTGTATCCCTCATCCTCGAACAGCCCGATCCCAGGGCAAGTCTCTGGTCAGCATGTTGACCAGGATGACCCCGCAGGACCACAAGTCAACGGGAGGGCCAAGGTAGGTCGACTCCCTCATGACCTCGGGAGCCATGTAGGCTGGAGTACCAGCATACCCTCTGAGTGGAACCTCCTTGCCGTTAACAACGAAAACGT
>NC_134796.1:59529069-59549069 GCF_046742065.1 Oratosquilla oratoria
ACTAAACACTCCTACACCTCTGACTGCCTACGGCTCACGCTAGCTGAAACTAAACACTCTCTACAGCTCTGACTGCCTACAGCTCACGCTAGCTGAAACTAAGCACTCTCCTATCTTCTCTCTAGCTAGGGAAAAAAACTAGCTCTCTCTAACTGAAGCACTAGACACTCTCCTATCTGGAACTTCTCTGGTTCCGCTAACCTAATCCACGGCCGGAATTCCTTTCTCGGCTCTGCGGGACTCGAATGGAGGGTGAATTCACCCTACGTTGCAAAACCTCGACGCACTGACTGCTCTACGGGCGACCTGTGTCGCGCCTGACCTGCACACAGCAAGCTACGGCCTACTCTACCGGCTGCTCGTGTTGAATCCAACAGCTGTGGGGACCAGCACCCTGTGTTTCTATCTCTCTTTTCTCAACCGAGTCCCTGTTCGACGCGCCAGTGTCAGGGGGGTTCAAATAAAATTGTATATGCACTCGGTATTATTGAGAAATGGGCGTGAGAGAAAAGAAACACCAAGGTAACACTAACACGTGTTTTTATTGGATAACAAGAGCACACTAAGCTATCTGAACATATACAATAATAATATCACCTGTGTGATATCTAACACGGCCTATTCACTATATATATAAGAACGAAATAGATACAAACCACTCCTCGGCTCTGCAGGCGCGAGGGTGGATCCTCCTCGAGCGTCGATTCCTCCGGACGAGTCCCCTGTGTCCTCCTTGGACGGGCGCACGTCTCCTCGCACTAATCTCTTCCTAGGTGCAGGCGCGAGGGGAATTCATCCTCGCGCTTGCAGAGCCGAGGAGTGGTTTGTTATTTATAATTTTGTACATATTGAGTAGGCCGTGCTAGATATCACACTGGTGATATTTCTATTTTATATATGTTCAGATAGTTTAGTTAGTGCTCTGTGTTGATCCATAATAGAAACACGTGTTAGTGTTACCTTGGTGTTTCTTTTCTCTCACGCCCAATTCTCAATAATACCGAGTACACACATACCTTATTTGAACCCCCCCTGACAATATGTATATGTAAATATATGTGTGTGTGTGTATATATATATATGATATATAATGTGTATATATATGTGTATATATATATATATATATATATATATATATATATATATATATATATACAGATGATTTGGAATCTGGGATCCATATTGGGAAATTGTAAAGACCAGATTCAATGGAAGGGTTTATTTGCCCGACGTTTCGATTCCCGTCCAGGAATAATGAAAAATGTAATGTATTTATTTTTTTATTTTTTTATTATTGTAATGAGGTTTGCTTTGTACAATTGACTGAGAGGGTGAACCTTTCCCAGGTTTACCATTTCGGCTATTCATAAGGAGTTCACATTCTTGTAACCGTTATACCCCCTGAAGACGATTCCTGGACTGTAATCGAAACGTCGGGCAAATAAACCCTTCAATTGAATCTGGTGTTTACAGTTTTCCAATATATATATATATATATATATATATATAATTGTGTGTGTATATATATATGTAAATATATATATATGTAAGTATGTGTAATATATATAAATATATATATATAATATAATATATGTACTAGCCAAATTACCCGTATGTTGCCGTGGGCAGATGATGATCATTTTAATTTGAGAGAATTTGGGGAGAAAAGTTACACGTATCGATAGAATTCGATGGAAAAGATAACAAAAATATGTTACGAAAGTAAGAAAAAAAAACAGTTTGAGGAGGGAGACGCCCTTTGGAAATAAAATATACATATCCAAGTAGCCTGGGTTATGGTGAATATATATGGTTTTGGGGGGAGTTCATGAACAAACAGACAGACAGACAGGCAGAGGCTATTACTTTGTTGTAGTAGATACAAATGAAAGTTATCCAAGTACCTTGGGTTATACGTTTTCAGAAAATATATGGTTATAGGGGTCTGTCTGCAAAAACCTAGGAGTTCGTGAATAATTACTACCTTACCATATCCCACCGAGCCATTAACCCTAACCAAAACATTTTTTATGAAATATAGTTATCCAAGTACCTGGAGTAATAGGGTATCAAAATATATATGGTTATACGGGTCTATCTCCAAAACCCTAGGAGTTCGTGAACAAGCACAGACAGACAGAAATCCTTTTGGACTGCTTCATTTTATTTTTCATACTCCCTTATCCCCCACCCACTCCCCCTCATGCATCACAGCATCATCCATACACAATCATTCTCCATTCATCTCTGTCTTCTGTCCTCTCCCGTCCTTCCTCAACAGACTTTGAATTTGAACAGATGGAAGATGACTTTGATCACAGTATATTATACTCACCTATGGACAATTCAACAATGTGCCTAATATTCGTATAAATTTAACTTCTCTTAGTTTGTCATTCAGCTTCTCAATATATGACGCAATGATGATCAGACATTTGGAGATTCGAAAAATAAAATATTGTAACCTAAGTCGTTTCTACTCAAACGAACTCGCTTGAGTCGCGTATGTGTGACTGGGGCTTAAGAGGGACATGAGGTCACACAGAACATCCCAACTCACTCGTTCAGCACGCTGACAAATTTGGACATTTGCCCCACTGGGATGTGGTTGATGTTCTGCATACAGGATTAAAGAGAGACACGAGAAAAACTGTTGAAGCTGCCTATGTTAACACATCTGAAAATACCAATGATAGAGGTTTCGTATGTTTATCCAAGGTAGCAAATCAATTGATAATAAATACAATTAGGAAGCATGTACCTGGTACAGGAATGGGAATCCCTAGACAGCCAGCGGGATGACCTGTCCTAGTTTCCAAATTTCGAGTGTATAATTGTAAGGTTCGAATTGTTTGTAGACATCTTACTGAAGAAGACACAGTCGGTCGAAACGTATAAGTAGTAAAGGAGTTCCAGCCTTTCTTCGCATGTTTTCCCTCCCCACACTCTCGTCTGTCAAATAAATTATTTCTATATATGTGTGAATGTATATATATGTGTATGTATATATATTATATATATATATATATATATATGTAATATGTGTGTGTGTGTGTGTGTGTGTGTAAATGTATACATTTTTATTTTCTTGGAAAAAAAGGAAAGGGAAAGGATATATCGAGTGACCTGGTCTGGTCAGGCAGATAGCTGACTTCCCATCGAGGCGGCTGTAGAAATGTCGATATTCTCTGGATCACACTTTCTCTCAGCATAATGAAATGCCAATAAACATGTGATGTTGTTTGCTTGTTGTGAACATAAAACGTTTGCTCCACATTTATTCTCTGTTTAATTTATCGGTTTATTTATTTATTTATTTATTTTTTATTATTATTATTTTTTTTTTTAATGAAAGTTTTCTATGCAGTGCCCCACAGTGGTTTTATTTATTTTATTACTATTATTATTATTTTTTTTTTATCTTCAGAAATAGATTTCGAATTTGCTTTTCGTGATCTTTGAATTTTTTGTCATATACTTTAAATTAGGAGAGACTGATTATCTGGTTGTGACATATACTGGAAACTATTATTCACAAAGAAATCAATTAAGTCCTGTCCATATTCACCATTTTATTGTTGGTAAAAAAAAATCGTATAAGACTTCCGAAAATGAAAGAAGAACGAAGGAACGCAAATTGAAAATCCATCTATTTCTTTTTCAAGAAAAGAAATAATAGAAAAAATATAAATAAGTAAATTTGACCAACATTTGTCATTGCGAATACTCTAGCACAAACCCATGTCTTTCAGAAACAATTTCTTTTTCTATACATACATACAAAGGATTACAAAGGAGGAGCATGTAGACAGGCGACCTTTTGGTCCATAACTAGGTCGGATGCAAAAAATATATATAATAAAATAAATGAAATGTTAAATAAAAATATATGAATAATAAAGTAAATAGGTAAAGTTAAATAATAAACAAACAGGTAAACAGTAAATAATAAATTGAAAAAATAAATAATAATATCCTATATTTTCTTTCACCTTCCCTATCTATCTACATACCAATCTGTGCTGACAATGAAGTACATGTTCCTACTAGACCATTCCCACTCCATCTCTTCCTCGATGTCTCTGCTGCACCACACTTCAGGTTGCTTGAGCAATGTTTTCAATCGAATCCGGGTCCTCAGTGTCAAGTCTGGACCGTTCCTAACTGATTTATCTCAATGGCAACTTCCGTAATGGTTAGGCTCACCGGAGTGTCTTCGTTCTTCCTTGCTGTGCTGCTTCCAAGTTACTACTCTGTAAAAGTTTTCTTTTCCCATTTTGTCTCTCTCTCTCTCTCTTTTCTGACTGTCTCTGAATCTGTGTTTATTTGCGTGTGTGTGTGTGTGTTTGTGTGCGTATTTTGTGTATGCGTGTATATTTATGTAATTGTATATATATATATATATAACATGGATGTATTGTATGTATCCATCTATATATGTACGCATGTATGTTTGAATGTATGTACGCATATATGTGTATATGCCTCCGAAATCTGTACATTTTATGTTCTCTTCTCATTGTCGAGCGATATACTACCCCAGCAGCAAACTGTTGTTTTGTGTGTGTGTGTGTGTGTGTGTTTGGAGTGTATTTACTAATTGTAATTAATGTATACACACACACACACACACGTATATATATATATGTATGTATATATGTGTGTGTGTGTGTGTGTATGTGTGTCTTGTTGAAGACAAGGGCTAAGTCAGTTTCAACGATGTTCTTTGTCGTTTTTTCCATTCGTCTTGTATACTTTTTATATTCCAGGGCTAGATTCACAAGTCTACCGAGATCCATGGTATATGAACACTAGTTATATAAATACAAAGACGAGTTTTTGGATGTTACATACAACCATATTCAGGCCATCACAAGATCCCCTTCCTCGACGTCCTAGTAAATTCCCAAAATGGTCGACATGAAACTACTGTGTATAGGAAGGACACTGGCATAGGACGATGCATGAATGCGGCCAGTGAATGCCCCCAACGGTATAAGCTGAGCGTCATTCGAGCATACTTAAGACGTGCCTTTCGTTACTGCTCATCTTGGAACTTATTTACATAAAACTCTCGAGACCAAAACAAATACCCATCAACAACAGTTACTCTAACACTATCATTGACAAATCAGCCTCTTTCTGACATGTATCGAAACACACTATGAATAAAATCCCACACAGACTATAGAATTTTTTTTTCTTTGAGAATCAAATGACACCAGCTGTAATGATTATAATTTATTTTATATTATTTGTTTTTGTTTTGTCATCATTTGTCTGTTTGATTTTCATATATTATTAGTTATATTTTAATTATTATTTACTATTTACCTGTTTATTATTTAACTATACTTATGCATTTATTTATGTATTGTATTTGTTATTTACATTATAGTTTTTATTTATCATTATTATGATTTTTTCCGCATCCGACCTAGATATGGACCAAAAGGTCTCCTGTCGGCATGCTCCGCCTTTGTAATCCTTTGTAATCCTTTACTTATAAAACTGACGAAAGGGTCTTGAAAGACATTATCACAAGGAATGTTTCATGCATTAACCCAGAAGAAGAATTAGCCATAATTATATACTACAAAAACAAGACAGTCTCTATCCTTTTCATGAAGAATAACCTTACAGATGATAGCAACATCCTGAAGCAAGCGAGCGTGGTATACCAATACTCTTGTCCCGAAGAGGGTTGTAAGCTTCTCCCCATGTCTTACATTGATGTTACCACAACTTCGCTTAGCAGGAGGCTTACAATGCATGCCCGTGAGGGTAGCATACGAAAACACTTGTCTTGTGATATTTTTGTTGTGAGATTGAGTCAAGACTTAGTTAATAATACAAAAATACATAAACGCTGTGAATATCACTAAAACATTGCACATCCTCGTGAAAGTTTACATCGCACAACACACACAAATCATTAACAAACACAATAGAAACCCTACTACTAAACAAACATTCCATCGCACCTGGGCAAAATCCCTCGGGACAATATGACACATAACAACAACTGATTGTTACCTATCCCAGTTCCCCCGTCACCCACTCTCCTTCCAGTCCTTTGATCCTAATCTAACCTCTCCAAGTTCCACTTCAGTTCGAAGCATAAAAGCCCTGTGAACTCTTAAAGCCTTAGCATATTTGACATAAACCTTTTCCTGTCAATTTAGTTGCCTGGAGATGGTTGTATAAAACAACCGAAAGCTCGCCTTTGTATTTATATAACTAGGTTTAATATACCATGGGTCTCGGTAGACTGTTATTTAATCTACCCCTGAACATAAAAAGCATACAAGACAAATGGAAAAAACGACTAAGAAGATCGTTGAAACAGACTTAGCCCTGGTCTTGAAGACATTAACACAATACATATCTACATAATAAAAGTATATATGCAAGTCCTGTTCCGATGTTTATATTGCTTGCAGAATAAAAACAGTCAAAGGAAAAAGTAGTTTGTATCAAACAAGAAAAAAGGCGAAAAGTATACTGAGACAAAGATTGATAACTAAGATGGTAGTGATGCACATGTTTTTACACGCATGAAAATAAAATGAAAATAGAAATGAATACGCGCGCGCGCGCACACACACACACACACACACACACACACATATATATATATAATATATATATATATATATATATATATTATATATATATATATATATATAATGAGACATTTTGACACAAGTTGGAGTAGGAAACTCAGGGATCTTAATCTGAGTTTATTCCTGATTAGTTTCGGAAGTATGCTTTTGAGAAAGCATGCCTTTGAAACTAGTCAGGAATAAACTGAGATTAAGACTATTTCCTGCTCCAATTTATATATATATATATATATATATATATATATATATATATATATATATACATACATACACACACACAACAGAGTGCCACGCACCTACACGCAAGCATACCCCGAGTGTATTTACACAGTTTAACAAACACACGTCGCAGGAAAAGGGTTGGGGCTATGAGGGGATAGTTACCAGAGAAAATTTAAATTTGAGGATTACACGATTACGTAAAATAAGAGGAGAGGAAAAAATATTTTTCATAATTAAGGGGAAGCCATCGCCAAGGCAAGTGGGGGAAGGGAGGTCGTTTGGTTAGAAGAAAGAATAAAGTAGATGTAACGCGGGCGAGAAGAGGGAGGGCTGCGGTTTGGGAGAAGAGTATGCTAAGTTGTTTTAATTCACATTTATTTTATGTGGGACGATGAAGGTAATACATCTACTTTTGATATATTTTGTCTGAAGAAGTAATGTACGAAAGATCTTACTGTTATTTCGTTATAAATTCTCCAACGATTTTGTCGTATCTGCATATATATATATATATATACGTATATGCTTTATGTCCACGTACTACAGTACAAACTCGCTGCCTGACAACCTCGAACCGCCTCTACTCCTGAACTCACGTCCAAATGTGCGTCCGTGTGTGTGATTGTGTGTATGTGTGTATTGATAATCATAGTGATTACTTTGGTTGAAGTTTTCTTTGTAATTATAGGCAATCACTCACTCTTGTGGTGGCCGGGCCACTTACTGACCCCTCACCGCTAGCACCAACTTCCTCTAGTCTCTGCGCTTCTGTGTCACTGCTGTCATCCACTCACGGACATCAGCTTCAGTCCTGTCCAGGCCCTTCACGCTGTCCGTCCATCTTCTGCGTGGTCTTCATGGGAATCGTCTACCCCCTACCATACCGTTCTTCATCACTCTCTTTGGTATTCTTTCCTGGTCCATTCTTGCAATGTGCCTGGCATACTGCAGTCGCCTTGACTTTATGATGTTGACGATATTTGTTTGGTCTGATATTTCCCGTAACTCTTCATTATGACGCCTTCTCCATTCTTGGTCTAGTTCGTCGAATATTGGGCCCATTATTTTCCTTAGTACACTGTTCTCAAACACAAAAAGACTTTTTTCCATTTCCTTAATCAGACTCCAGGCTTCGCATCCATACAATATACTCTTAGTTTGGTCTTAGTTGATATGCTCCTTCTTCCCACGGTCTTTTGGAGGCTGTGATATCATCGGTTAGCTGCTGCAAATCTTTATTTTATTTCAGTGTGCATCAGGATTTCATCTGTTACAACTGATTCAAGATACAGTGGTAACCGTAATAATTATAATGATGACAGTAATAGAAGATAACACTTAACCCAAACGAAAAGTTACATTTAGACTTTAAGCAGAAGTGAAACAATTTGAAAAAGAAATCAATGAAACAACCGAGATAAAAAAAGAAATCGAGACAAAATACTAATATATATGTATATATATATATATATATATATATATATATATATATATATAATGAATTGAAATACAACAGAAAAAATAAGTAAATGGATAAAAGATGAAAATAAAAAGAACGATGACTTTCTGAAAGAAAAGTAGAGCATTTGAATATTGATGAAAACTTGAAGACAGAAACTGTGGCAATATCGAGAACCACAAGATGTAGACGACAATCACGAAGTAGCGTTGGGACCTGGGAGACAACGTTCTAAAACCTAAAGAGGAAGAAGAAAAAGAAGATCGAGGAGGAGAAAGAGGAAGAGAAGGTGGAGGAAGATGAGGAGAAGGAGGAAGGAGAGGAGGAGGAGAAGAAGGAGTGGAGGAAAAAAAGAAGGCTGAGGAAGTATAGTAGGAGAAAGTGCAGGAGGAGGTGGAGAAGGAAGAAAAGTAGGAGTATGAGATGGTGGTCATAGCTATGATGCCATGGGCTATATCGTCAACGTTATCTTCCTCTTTCTGAGGCGACACAGAGAGCGAGACCCAGCACCTGGTCCATGTACTTGTCTCCGGGCTGAACGGTTGGTATCAGTTTGTGGAGGATAGTACGAACACAACAACCAACAAAAGCTGTTTCGCCTTGTCAGAATGGCCTCGGACAGATCATTATGTATGTAAGGCTAACTTTAACCTGTTTGTGATTGTAGAGACTGATGTTGCAGCAGGAAACCGAATATGTAATACAAATAGTAAGGTCAATACACTCGGGAACGCCTTCACAATTCTTTATTTGAACAGACGGTTCGCACAATTACGCTGCGCATCATCAGTGTGATCTAAAAAGAGAATAATATCTACAAAATGACGTGATAAAAAAAATCAATAGAGAATATCATTCTACTTTTAGAACACACTGATGATGGACATCGTAATTATGAGAAACCTCTGTTGAAATGAAAAATTGTAAAAATGTTGAAGGTTCAACTATTTACAGTAAAGTATATTTCTTTGGACTTATGCCACCTTTCAACGTGCAAGAAGGCCATGATCTCTCCGAGCCTTGTTTGGCGAGACGTCACCGCTTTTGTTGGTGTTTATACATTAACATATCCAATATATGTTATAATCCTTTAGCCCTGTTCACACTAGGGGTTCGAACTGAGCGGAAACCGCGGCGGTAACTCATGGTCAAGGAAAAACTACGCGGTTCTGTGTGAGCTTCCCCATTGACATGCATTGTAATTGAATATCCGCTGTTCAAACCACGGCGGTTCAAACTACTACTGTGAACAGGGCCAAATTTTGAGTTTCGTACCTTCTCTTTAACCTAATGCATAACCAAAAACTGACGACAACCACAAAATTTCCACAAAAGTTAAAATAGAACGAGGTAAGATAATAGAATAGAACAAAATTAAATTATATAAAACGAAATAACATATAATGATCAACATTTAACAGATAAACAAATCTGACTTTAACCCTTAAACTGATACGGTGAATGCGCTTGGATGAATGAAACAATTTGATGAATAACATATATATATATATATATATATATATATATATATATATAATATATAATGTGTGTGTGTGTGTGTGTGTGAGTACATGCATGCATGTCCTGGTGCCAGCGTTTAAAGTGTGATTAAGTTGGATTAAGAGTTTTAGTGATGTTCAAGTCAATCATCAAGGCTCAGTCTTAGCTAAGACTACGGTAAGAACGAGGACACCAAACAAACAGCACGTTTGGAAAATATTAAATTGTTACCAACTAACGTCTACAGATGACTGAATAAAACTTTGTGTAAAGTTCTTCTATTTTTACCACTCTTTCGTTGCATTTAAGTGATCTCTCCATTTTTGTCTTAAAGATATCATTTGCTGCCTTCTAAAAGTTAAACTGCGTTCGGCCCTTTAATAATACTTTTACCTTTCCGAATAGTTTCCTCTTCATTTATGTTTCCCTTTCTTCTCTTTGATATCTGTATTTTGCTGATACACTTTTGTAGTTCTACTCCCATTTCGTCTCTCCTGCTTTTAATATGCATAGTCCTTATTGTAATTAGATCGTTTGTAGCGTTGGTATATTTATTTTCTCTAATGCTTTTTGTACATCCTAGTTTCTCTGCCGATTCCCTAATGATATTCACTACATTCAAATTCATAACTTTGACGTTGTCCTTGTTATTTCTTAGAGCTTCGAATTTGTTTTTAACTTCTCTTCGAAATCCCTTCTTGTTATCCTTAACCCATGCAAGGCTCATTTTCTTTTTCAAAGCTAGTGTATTTCTCTCGGCTCTGAAATTGAGTTAAGCTTTGCAAACTACCATTCTCAGGTCAATACCTATATTTATTTTATGACTGTAACATTGCTAACACTCTTGCTCTCGTCTCCTGATATGAAATTTATTACATTCTTTGATGTTCCATTTAGACTTCTCCAGGTCCACTTATGACCTACACGCTTTTGGAAGAAAATTTTCATTATTTTTATGTTCTGAAAAATTGACCAACATCTCGCCTCTGTCATTTCTCTTACCTACTCCAAACTTCCTAGTGCACGACTCGTCTCCCATCTTCTTGCCTACTTTACCACTAAAGTCGCCTATTATCAACGTGTATTTGATTTTCTCTTGATCTATTACCTGACTTAAATAATCACAGGACTCAATTTCATCGTCTGAACTGTGTGGAGTTAGTGCATAAACCTGAATTGTTTCTAGAATGTATCTTTTACACAGGTTTATGACAACTCAAGTCTGATGAGCTACTGACATTCACTAGGTTACCAGCAGGCTTTCGGTTTATCAAGAATCTTACTCCACTAGATCTTTCTTTTTCTTTACCTCTATAATAGAACAGGTGTCGACTGTCTTGTAACTGCATCAGTTTTTCTTCAGCTTTTCGAACTTCGCTCAGTTCCACGATGTCCTAATTGATGTTGTGTAGTTCTTCCAGAAAACTCTCCAGTCTGTAGTCTTGTGAGAGGGTTCTCATATTGTAAGTTTAGATCTTCATTTTCTTCATGCTATTTAATGCCCAAGACTTAGATCTGCTTGGCCAGTGAGAAGGTATAAATGAAACAATGCTGAAAAAAATAATCCCTCCGATCTGACATGGCCTCCTAAATTGTTTATATATATATATATATATATATATATATATAATTTTTTTTTTTTTTTTCTGACCTAAGGGAAAGGATCCACGATGTCCGTAATCTAATGAATAAAAGAAATATGGCTAAAGTACACAAGACAATGCAGTTGGACCTTTGAGACAGTGATCCAACAGAAACTCCCGGTTTTCTGTTAGTTGTGCAAGTCATGTTTGCTACGAAGGAATTTTGACAGCAATTTCACCTCCCTGCCAACCGGTTTCTGGTGAGATATTTCTTTGGTGCCACCTTATTCAGTATATTCAGTCCACGCCGTAATTATGACGTTACCCCATAAATCTACGAGGAATTTCCTTGTTAGTCATCAGGGACGTGCCAGTTAGCAGTGGGTCCTGCTACAATGTGCGCGAGTTGCTCTTTGTTTCACATTTTATACAAAACCTGGTCGATATAGGTGACCTTGCAGAGATTTTCATCTCAACCGACATAGTTTTTGTAGTCATTAGAATGATCAAAGTTATCTACCACGTCAAAGTGTCAACTCTAGGATATAATATACAAACATACATGTTTTATATATATATATAAGAATGTGTGTGTGTGTGTATATATATATATATATATATATATAGTGTGTGTGTATTTGTGTATATGATTAATTTTATTTGCTCTTGTTTTTATTTTTACCTAACTATATTGTTTATTTTGTTTTACTTTATTCTACTTTGCTTTATCTCGTTTGATTAAATTCTGTTTTATTTTAGTTACTATAATTATCTTTTTAGACGAATGTCGAATGTTGCTCGCAGATCAGGCAAATATTTAAACGTTTCTTGCCTCTTCGTTCCGGACTTCTTTCGTATTTGACGTAAACGGAGAGAGGATTACATATCACGAAAAACTGCGTACTGGCAGACAAAAAAATGTGTAGTTCAGTCGATTGCGTTACGCTTCTCATCAAGAAATGTAGCAGTTTGCATTTAATTTTGTATTCGAATTAATGCATTTCAAATAGCCCGGCTATAAAATGGAGCATATGTTCAAGAGAATATTTTGCTAATTGATGAAAAGTCCCTGATTTGCTCTGATTGATCATCAAAGTGGAATTCATGAGAGGAAAATGCCCGACACTTTTGTACCTATCAGTGACTTTGAAGCAATTGGCATTTTGGGATGAGCATCGCAGATGCGTGGATGGTTGACCTTGTGTTCTGTAAACCGCGTTAGACAAAAATTGTACCCTGTTCTGTTTCAATGGGTTTCGTAATAGTGAGAGGGATTATACCAGATCAAGATGGTTTATATGTTGGAATATCACCCCCATATAAACCTCCTTTCACGATGACCACAATAACTATTCTATATCGATGAAATATCACATCTCGTGAAAAAAATTCTCAAATGGCATTTTGGTATGGATATTATAGAGCTGTGGATAGTTGACCTTGTGTTCTGTGGGTGTGGTAATAGATCATGATGGATGTTAATATCTTTGTAATATCAACTCCCGTGAAAAAAAAAAATAGCTTCTGGACCAGGGCTTCTAAGAGAAACTTTGCAAGGCGATACTTACTGTCGTGCCATATCCTCTTGGACTTCGGCAACCATGGAGCGCCACCGTTGTCCCTAGTTACTTGTAACATCTGTGCTGGTTTGAGTTGTTTTCCCGTTGCCCTCATCAACCCGTCCATATACTTCTCCCTCTGCTTTCCTCTTGCTCTCCTTCCCTCTACCATTCCCGTCATCACCACCTCTTCCAACCCTTCCTTCCTTTGCAAGGCGATACAAGACCCTTTTGGGGCCCCGAGGCAGGCAAAAATTATTCTTGAAATCGAGGATTTGATATTCAGTCAATCTACAATGATTGATAACAAATACTAATAGAAAGAAGCGAGTATGGTGTGATAAGTATAGTGATGTTTATGCATGTGAATGCAAGTGTATGTCTTGCTGCAGGGAAAGTGTTTTCGTGGGGGGTCCTTCTTAGCTCTTGGGCCTTAGACCAAAGTACCGGCAGGACCCCACCTCTCATAGGCCCTGTTCTATACTTCTACTACACCTCATCATTAAAGTCTCCTTCACGATGACCGCGATACCTATTCTGATAAAGTACTTAATGTCATTGTGGTGGTACGTATCACCAGTGCATCAAGAAGGGTGAATTGTCTGGTTCTTCGACGGTACAACTTCTACTACACCTCCTCATTAAATTCTCCTTCACGATGACCGCGATACCTATTCTGATAAAGAACTTAATGTCACTGTGGTGGTTCGTATTACCAGTGCATCAAGAAAGGTGAATTGTCTTGTTCTTCGACGTGTCATATATCGACAAAAGGGGATAGGAGAATATTTAGATATTTGATAATTAAATGGGAATTGGTTTCTAGTAATCCCCAAACCCCTATCCCGGTCGTATCCAGGTTCTTTTAAAGAGGGATAAGTTTTCTAAATTTATTTATTACAACAAGAAGTAAATAAAATAAACAAGAACAAACAAACCCCCAATATTTTAAACACATCACTTTTAATATCACAGATTATGATATATGAACTTACAAAAAAAATTAATAACAAAGATAATTCTAAAGATGAAAAGATTTTACAAAATTCAAATTTCTATTAATAAAATTCACGTGAGATATAACCCGAAAAGAATTGATTGAATACAAAACTGTTCAAGACAAAGGTAGGAAAAATAATAGCACTTAATGAAGTTAAATAAAATGAAACTAAAATAGGACACATACGGGTAAGAAAAGGACAAGCCAGAAAGACCCAAAATGTGATCTATAGAAAAAAATGGTAAAACCCCTTAATAAAAATGACGCGTAAGTGAAAATATTAAAATAAAAAGGGTGGAGAGAAAAAACCGGGATGAACAAAAGTCTAATTGACACGTTCAACTCCAAAACTATCCCAAAAGGTATTAACCACGGGAAATATGAAACAAATAGTAGTAGGTCGCCCACGAGAAACCTAATCTAACTTAACCCAAAAAAGGAAATGGAAATTCCAACAGGGTTAATAAAAGAAGACACTGGCAAAAGCCTTCCGACACGCCAGGTCCAACTATTAAATTTCTCAAAAAGGGGATCCTACTTCTCACCCACTAAAATTAATATACTCACTATACTACCTAGGTGCCTTGCACACCTTTAGGTATCGGGGAAAAGTCTCCCTCAAGGAGACGAGAGCGGCCGAATCTCGACCAAGTGCCGAGGCGAAAGAAAAAGCTACGAGAAGCAAGAGGGTTACGCTTATAAAGGCGCCATGACCTAAGGTGGTCAGAATGCCAAAAGTACAGAACAGGAAGATTTTCCATATTCTATTCGAAAACGGTAAGAAAAATCCCATATACAAGAACCTTTTACGGAACCCAAACCAAAACACAAACAAAATGCAAATACAAACATACAAAATAAATCTTAATTCTAACATAAAAGAAAGTATACAATATACAATTGTAATGGCAACACAACGACATATGTGAATGTGACCCAAGCTTGTCGGCCGGTCGAGTTGCCATACGCGGTCAAATTAAGATTACAAACAATTATTTTGAAAATATCAAGACAACGACGCAGCGTATGTCTTGTCAAAAAGGATATTAATTACAGAAGTACAAAAAAGGAATGCACCAATGACCCGCTACAAGTGATTTGGGTTACACCCAGAAAGAAGGAACATTTCAAATTAAAAATAAAAGAAAATATTCAACTTGGCAATAAGTGCTGCGACGACGCAGACGGCTATGCTATGGCCCGTCTTGACCCAAAGGAAAGGGATTAGCCAAGACCTGACCTTGTTCTGACCCTGCCTGGGTCAACTTGGACCAGGTGTGTGAGTGGGGGGTGACGTGACGTGCATGTCGACTGTGTACGACCATCCACCCCATGAAAGAAATCACGTGACGCTTGAATACGTGACAGACGGTAAAGTGGATATATTTGCTGGAAACATTCAAGATTCTCTCTCTTTCTCTGCCAGGTTTGTATATAGTGCCCGAACCAGAAAATGTACAGGGACGGTTGTTCTCGGCGTAAGAGGAAGAAATCGTTTGTCTCCATTTCCACTTGTTTAGGTAACACGCGAAGAGGAAAAGTGACGACAAGTTCCGAGTTCTTGCGAGCTAGCATTGGTTCTTGCATTTGTTTTGTGTTGTCTTATCAATTTATTTTGATTTATTATTTAGGGAGCAATATTCATGCGTTTAGGCAATTTGTTTCCTAATTGTAACTAATTTTTTTTTTTTATATTTTTGTCTATTTCCTTATCTAATTTTTTTTTTATTTCATGTTGTAATCTATTGTATTTCCATTTATGTTTATTGACTTATCTATTTTTTTTTTACTTACTCGCTTTTTTATTTATATACCTATTCACATTCTTTATTATTTGTTTACCTGTTTATTCATTTCATCTATATTACTGTTGTTTTTCATTTACTCGTCTATCCCTTATATTAATTTATTTAATCAATATTTCTACTTGATAAATTACTTAACATTCTTTTGTTTATCTATTTACGTATTCATTTATTTTTTTACTAATAAAATTTCCTTATCAGAGCTCCTCTTTTGATTTCTATATAAAAAAAAATTCAATATGTCTCTATCCTCTTTGATACTCCTTCGTACTAACCAGAAACAGATATCTCCTCGTAGATCTTCAAGAAATATCTATTTTTCTCAATTAGAGAAGAAGCAGCTGTCATGGAAATAGAAGGTCCAAGACTGTGGGGGAGCTATGGTGGATAATGGAGGAGGAAGAGGAGTAGAAAGGAGAAAAGGAGGAAGGGGTAAAGATGAATAAGTAATCAAAATATAGAAATATATAAAATATGTATATATTTATATATATAATTGTGTGTGTGTATATATATGTATGAATATATATATATATATATATATAATGTGTGTATGTATGTATATGTGTGTATATAATATATAAATGTGTATATATATATGTATATATATTGCTGGTACATTCCTCTGAAGAAGCATAGAGCGAAACCGGTCAGGAATAAACTCAGGAACTCGGAACTAGACTCGTGACTTCTTTTTCCACCTTCATCGTGTATATATATATATATATATATATATAATATATGTATGTATATATATGTGTATATACAGTATATGTATATATGTGTATATATGTACATATGTGCATTTATATGTGTATATACAGTATGTATATGTGTATATATATATGTGTGTGTGTGTATTTTCATAAGCTTACAAAACTTGGTCTACTTCAAAATAATTGTCTCTCGCATCTACATACTTCTGCATGCGTCTCTCCCAATCCTGGCGACCTCCTCAAAGTCCTTTTTCAGTAGTCCCTTCAGGTAACTTTCTGATGCCTCTTTCAGCTCCTCTGTTGACTGGAATCTGGTTCCCCTGAGGCTGTCTTTCATGCGTGGGAACAGGAAGAATTTGCAAGGGGCTAGGTCAGGGCTGTGGGGTGGGTGTTGTACCATTTTCATTCCCCTGTCGGCCATCCAGGTGGTCACCAGCGTTGACTTGTGGCATGGGGCATTGTCTTGGTGGAACCACCACTGACCACTCCTCCACTGCTGAGGCCTCTTCTTCCTCATCTCCCTGAACCTTTTCAGAACAGTAAGGTAATATTCCTTATTGACGGATTGACCCTGAGAAACCCATTCAACGTGAATGAGCGACCTACTCATCTTTGCCTTTTTGGGCCTGGGGGTTGTCGCGTGCTTCCACTGAGCACTCTGACGTTTGCTCTCAGCGTCGTAGGTGAACACCCAACTCTCGTCGCAAGTCACTACCTTATTCAGGAAACCTGAATCAGCCTCTATCATTTCGATAATGTCAGTGCAATATTCCACACGGAACTGCCTCTGGTCGTCGGAGAGGATCTTTGGCACGAAATTGGCACAGACTGTCTCTATTGTGCCAATACTAATACCAATAGCTTCATATATCATCCTCACAGATATTCGACGGTCTTGCATCTCTAACCTTTGCACTTGTTCAGTTCAATGTTTTCCTCCTTGCGTGCACTTTTCGGTGCTCCAGATCTGGGTTCATCATCAACCTGTTCATTTCCTTCAGAAAATCTGTTAAACCACCGATAGAAACTTGCTTGGCTCGTCTGTTCAGCCCCATAGGCCTCATTTAACATTCCATAAGCTTCTTGTTTGGTTTTCTTAAGTTTAACACAAAATTTGATGGCGTAACGTTGCTCCATGTTTCCCTGCATCTTGACAAGTGTTCACAGATCGGCAAACTGAATCAGACTGGTTCCACCACGTTCACCGCTGCACTCAGACCTACAAAAATAGAAAGTTGCCAGTTAGTCATTTTATAGAATATATGTGTACTTCATCATGAAGTAGTATTTTGATCAAATCATATTTAATGTCTCTCCGGACATTTTCTCATTAAATGGAGGAGTATATGTATTATATTGATAATTTTCTCCTTGTATTTGGTACACATCTATGCTTCTTTTTCTATTGTAGTGGGATGTGTTTGTATCAGTTGTCGATGACTCTGCGGAGATTTTCTTTGTTGATAAGGAGTTGGCTGACCCTGTCGAACTCTTGAGTACCGCTCCGAGGTGAACAAGCGAAGGGCTCTTCTGAAAAAGGCGGTAATAGTGGCGTCTTTGTATCTCTGGGGACACTCGCTCTCTCAATTCATGCACAGTCCGGGATTGGAATCTTTGATGTGAACACTAGGAAAAATAAAGACAATTAGTCAGCTTGATGAGGACATCCAGGAAGGGGAGGGACCATCTTTCACTGTGCTACATATCTGCTAAAAAAAAGGTAGATTTTTCAAGTTGGCTATAAACCAGTTCGGCTACAGTTCCCATGAAAAAATGACAGGACACCAAGGGCCCATGGCAACTCTTTCGCTCTGCACCATTTCGCTCTCCCCGTGAGACGCTCTACCGCCAAACCAATGGAGTCGTCATGGGATCCCCCTTGGTGTCCTGTTTGCCATTAGTAACTAATTATATATATATATATATATATATAATATATATATATATATATATATATATATAATTACTAATGGTATATATGGGCAGGAGATTTTCCATGGCTCTTACTATGAACTTGTTCTCTTGTGTAAGGAGGGACTTCAGTATAGGTAGTTATTATAGCTAGATCGCGATCTCAGGTGCAAGACCTTTCTTTAGTAGCTTGGGATATTCTTACTTTGTGGTTAGAGAAGAATGATCCGAAGAATGGAGTGATGATATGCATCTTACATGTTTGTATCCATACCTGCTCTTCACTGGGAAAGGTTACCGGATAATTAAAATAGGTAACCGGGTAACTCGGTCAGTGGCGGGTTTTCGTATGCTTGGGAGGGCTTTTGGCTTCGGTTGTGACGATATGTCGCTTCCTCGTTTAGTAGCGTCTTGTCGCATGCTTGGGAGTGTCTTAAGGTCCTCTCCTTGTATGTTTAAATTTAGGCTCATGTCTTTGATATATAATGCCTCTAAGATTGAGAAGATTTTATTGTCTGTACATATATCTAGCATGTTTCTTATCATACTCAGTTCTTTAGTTGTTTCCCGGGGGTCCTGATATAAGGTGGAAGGAAAGAGGACGGGACAACTTCCATTGTCGTCATGCTAGTATAAGAGTAGGTGGAGGAGAGGGATTCACAGTTCGTTCTGTACATTTGAACTTACAAATGACATGTGACTTCCGAAGTTCCTTTCTCTCTTGTTTATTTATTTATTTATTTTTCTTGTAATCACCAGTTTTAGTATTTTCTCTGGGTTGACTGTTTTTCTTGACAATTTGTTTCATTGTGCGTTCATCTTTGTGAACCGTTGTAAATGTGCATTTATAGTAGATGTTAATTTTCACCTTGTTATGGTTATTGTTACTACCGTTGTACCAGCTGTCCATTATTTTCTTGGGCTGGCGGTTAATGTCTTTCTCATTGAAGCCATCATTGATAAGTACTTGGGTAGAGCGCTCAGTTTCATTATGTTTTTGTTTCCAGGTGTATAGTTATGTATTAAAAGGAAATTTTGTGTGTGTGTGTGTGTATATATTATTATATATATTGTGTATATTATATGTATATTATATATTTTATATATATATATATATATTTGTATGTGTGCACAACACGTAACTACACAATTCCCTCTACATTAGCAAATTACATATGAAATTAGTTTTTTGTTTCCATTCCCCTTAAAAGAAAGAAAAAAGAAAAAATCCATGACGTCTTCTCTTGTGGCCGCATGACAACAAACTGCGATCCCGCACGCACACGTCATGCACGCGCATGTCACTCGTACGTATTTCCTCTTCCTTAAAAGTGCATGACGGACGCATGGAAGTCTCAACAAAGTGTGGGGGTCACGTAAAGGGAAGATTACACCGGATGGAGACCAATCAATAGAGTTCAAAGGTGGCTTTGTTTTTATGTCGTTTACGTCTCTAAGCTTCTTCCGGGATTGGGTGGAGCGGTAGGTTTTACTATGCTTACGCGCACGCGCGCTTGTGTTTAAGTGTGTGCCTAACTGTACTTATCTAATTGTAGTAATTGGGATAGTGGCAACGTTCATAAGGTCCTGTCTCCTACTTTCCAATTTATTAAACATAT
>NC_134796.1:59554069-59559069 GCF_046742065.1 Oratosquilla oratoria
AGGCAATCAATCAGTTCATAAATCAATATAAATGAAAATAAAACGGAGCAAAAAATGAGAGAAGAAAGAGAAAAGCAAACGAAAAAATGAGAAATAAGAAAAAAGAAGAAGAAATCGAGGACGCAGAAGAGAGGAGGAGTTGGAAGAAGATCAGAAGATGGAGAAAAGAGATGAAATCTAATAAGAGAAATGCGACAAAAAAGAATGGTGAAGAGAAAGTGAAGAAGTATTCGAAAAGTAAGATAAAGGAGGAGGAGGGGAAGATGAGGCGAGTGAAAATGGAATATAAAAAAATGAGAATGGTGACGAGAGAGAAAAAGAAGGGCAAGAGAGAAGAGGTAATTAAAGTTTAGTAAAGAGATCTTTACTCATAGATGGAAAAGAAAGATAAGTAAATAGGAGTAAAGGTGAAAAAGAGGAAAGGGAGGTTAAGGAAGAGAAACAGGGAAACGATGAGGAGGAGGAAGAGGGTCAGGAATAGGAATATGAGGAGGAGGAGGAGGAAGAAGAAGAAAAAGGGAAGGAAGAAAAGGAAGAGGAGGAGGAGGAGTAATAGGAACAGTAGAAAGAGAAATATGAGGAGTAACAGCCGCAAGGAGAGGAAGAGGAAGAAGAGGATGAGTAGGAGGAGAACAACTAGGAATAGGAAGAGGAAAAGTAGGAGGAAGAAAAGAAAGAGGAGAAACAGGAAGAAGAGGAAGAAGAGAAAGTGGGGGAAGAAGAAATAGAAGAGGAAAATGAGGAATAGGAATAGTAAGATGAAGAAGAGAAAGTGGGGGAAGAAGAAAAAGAAGAGGAAAATGAGGAATAGGAATAGTAAGATGAAGAATAGTAGAAGGTAAAGGAACAGGAAAAAGGAAGAGAAGGATGAGGACAACATAGAGGTAGAGGAAAATGAAGAGAAGAAGGGAGAGAAATGTGAAGAATAAGAGGAGGGGGAGGAGGCGGCGACAGGGTAACCGCTAAGCTGTTGGACGAGTGGGAGACATTCCGACTTGCAAACAGCTTAATCCAACAACAGGAGTCGAGCAACGGATGCAAAGTCGGATGCGTTGTATCATCCATGAAGCGTCCCTGACCAATTACAGCATCAATCATCCTTCAGCCAATTAATCAATCCATCCATCAATCGTCTCGCTGGCCTTTTTTCTCTCTTTTTTTTTTTTTTTCACCTCCATTTTGGCGTCAGGGCTGAAACAAACAAAACCTCACTTGGACCGACGGAGAGGAATAATATTTTTTTTTTTTTTTTTTTTTTTTTTTTTTTTCTTCTTCTTCTTCTTCATCATCTTCTTCATCTTCCTCTTCTTCATCTTCTTCATCTTCCTCTTCATCTTCTTTTTCTCCTTTTTCTTCTTCCTCTTCTTGATGCTTTGTTTACCTGAAAATTAATATTGATATCGATTGTACTTTTTTCTTATCTTGTTTCATTTTGTTTATATAATTGTGTATTTATTAATTTATTTATGAATATACTTATTTATTTAATTATCTATTTATCAATTTGTTATATTAAAGCTTTGTTCACCTTAAAAATAATGATAATATTGATTTGTTTTTTATTTATGCATATACTCATTTGTTAATCTACTTGTTTATAGATTTATTTACTTATTTGATTAATGGATTTGTTTGACAATCAATATGTTTACTGTCTATTGATTTATCTTTATGTATTCATTTATTTATTTATTCTTTTGATATTACTGTTTATATACAGGTATTTGATATTTGGTATTAATACTTGTCTATTTATATAGTCCTTATGTATTATCTAATAATTCTTATCTAATATATTTATTAATAATTTATGTAATATCTGTTAATTCCTATCTAATATACTTCAATTAATTTATCTGTTTATAATCTATTTGTTATTGTTATTATCTAGTACGTAATATTCGTGAATTATGCTCTATTAATTATTTATTAAGTACTTATTCTTGCCTGTTTATTTGATTTTTAATTCTTATTTACTTATGTTTATATACTTGCTTATCTATTCATCAATTTGTTCATTATTTATGTATTCGTCCTAACATTTAGTTATTTATTAATTTATTTATTCATATTTTAGTGAGTTATGATGGGAATTAGAAATCATTCAGATCAATAATTATTTTTCTGAAATGTGTTCAGTTTTTGCTAAGCCGATGTCACGCCTCGACGACTGAAGCGAGTTCGTTTGAGTAGGAACGACTTCGGTTATAATCTTTTATGTTTCGAATCTCCAAATGTCAAATCACCTTTGCGTCATATAGTGAGAAGCTGACTGAAGATTTAAGAAGTTAAACCTACACGAGTATTAGACGCAGTGTTGAATTGTCCTTGGAGAACTCTGGAATACTCTAAGTGAAGTCGTGTTTCAGATTTTCAAATTCACAACATTTAATGAGAATCTTGAATGCGTGACCAAGGCTTAAACAGGAAAATGGTGGTGATGTAGATATCTTTATTTTCAGGATATATTACGATGATACTCTTTAAAGAATTTATCATGTGTCTGAGTTTATTCTTTGGTAAAAGGGTTTAAGGTTAGGTAATATAGTCACTTATTTAATTGCTTAGTTTAGATATTTTGCGCAAAAAAAAAATATGAGGAAAAACGGGAGAAAGAATAGGAAGAGGTAGAGGAAGATTAAAAGAATGGAAGAGACGTAGGAAGAAAGAGGAGGAGAGGGAGGAAGAGGAGAAGGAAGAAAAGAGGGAGGAGGAGGAGGAAGAGATAAGGTGAATAAGGCCTTTTCATTTCTCTTCAAATCGACAATTCTCAGGAGAAATAGAATTATTTGAAGGTGGAGCAGGAGGAGGAGGAGGAGGAAGAATAGTTAATGTGTGTAAGGCCATTTCCCCCTTCGCATCTACAACTTCCTTGGGGAGAACAATACCCACAGATGTCAGAAACTCTCTTCTCTACTTTTCTTTGGCAGACTAGAAGGTTAAACAACGATAAACAAGTTGATAGATACATAAACAAATAGATGAATAGGTAAAGAAATAATCACGTAAATAAACAAAGAGGAAAATAAACAAATCCATAAATGAATAAATAAATAGATTATTTCTCAAATAAAAAGTAAAATAAAAACCATTAAGATAATAATAGATAAAATTCTACGTAAAGAATAGAGCATACCATTTTTATACAGCTTAAAAGATGACATAATTCAATCTATAATTCAAAAACTAACTTACATGGATGGTTACATAGAATCAAAAGGTACGAGTATACGGCGTCCAGAGTTCTCAAACATACATCAAACACTGTAGCCCTCATAAGTGAAACCAAACAAGATAATTTTTGTACAATGACAAAGAAGAATGGGAAGTTAATTCCTCTATGGAACATCCTATTGTGATGTTCATTTAACCCATTACCTTAATCACGTTGGCTCTAACGGCGCATTTGTTTAATGGGCATATAGGCTTATAGTTTGCTTCATTATTGTTATTTTTCATTGTATTTTTTATGTGTTCATTAGTTGCAATCTCGATTTGATAGTTAATTGGTTTGGCTGGGAATTTGATATGTGGGAGATTGAGTTGCCAGAAAGCATTATTTCTCTACTGGCTTAATGTGGGTATTAAATCACTAAAATTGCCATTTGTATACAGTGGTCATGTATTTTGATATCCTGAATGTATGATAATTATATGCATTGTTTCATTACAGTTGGCTGGAGTTGCGACAGTTCTGAGTACACTCGCAGTATTCAGTCAATATATTAGGGACTTAAGTATATACCTACATACATGTGTGTGTGTATATATACACACATACAAACACACACACACACACACACATGTATATAATCATATACATATATATAAATCATATACACATATATATATATAATATATATATATACAGTATATATAATAGGACGTAAGTGGAGTAGGAAACACGGGAGTCTTAGTCTGAGTTTATTCCTGACCAGTTTCACATGGTATGCTTTTTCCTTTGAAAAAGCATACCTGCGAAAATAGACAGGAATGAACTCGTACTAAGACTCCTGTGTTTCCTACTCCCCTTACGTCAACCTGTCAGAATGTCTCAAAATATATATATATATATGTATGTATATGTGTATATATATATATATATAATATATATAATATATATATATATATATATAATGTATATATACATACCAGGGTAAACAAATGTAACACATAGGTAAATTAAACGTAAAACCCATTATCGGAAAATAAGTTTTCAAGTGAAGTACAAGAATATGTACACAAAAATGGTGGTACAGTACAGAGGGATAGGGGAAGAGACTCGGGTAACGTGTCCTTGGTGGGGTGTACGTTGGTTATTATATCCAGTAACATTTGAAAATTTGTTGAATGTGAATGATGTTATGCAGCCAGGTGTCCATTGACCTTTTGAGATGTAATTTGGGAAATCTTTTATAGAATCCCCTTTATAAGGAATTTCCCAAATGTATGTGTAATATATATATATATATAATATGAAGAGTACAGGGAAATACACAAGTAGGATAAGACTTTATTCTTTGACTAGTTTCGCACAGTGTTGCTTCTTCAGAAAGAATGTTTACACTACAGAACAACTGACAATAAATACAAAATGTGTGAGGAGAGAGAGGGTATAAGGAGAGATCAATTCCTGGGAGCTCGAAATCGTGTGGACTGTTCAGAGTGGCGCTCTGTGTGGTGCTACGGGTGATCAGATATGTAATATATCTGCTTCATTCCATATTGGATATGTGTCCTTTTTCTTCAATATGGTTCACGAATGCGTTGGTGTTGTGGTGGTGACTGACATCGGCTCTGTGTTCTTTAAGTCTTGTTGGTAAACTCCTGTGGGTTTCTCCAGTATAAACATATTCACATCCTGAGCAAGGGAGTTTATAATTTTCCGCCTTTGTTTTAATGATGTCACCGATTTTCTTTCCTGGGTCACACGAGATGGGGATATTTGTGTTTCATAGTTCTTTACTTAGTGTGCAGGCCAAATCAGATGTGGGAACTTC
>NC_134796.1:59564069-59571569 GCF_046742065.1 Oratosquilla oratoria
GTTAGACGTCCGGTGGGCTTTGATGACACCCCTGCTGGGTAATATAATTTTTTGAAAATATTAAAAATGCAATTAATTTCCTCCTGGAGAAATTCCTCACTACATATCCTAAATGCTCTCAGGAAAAAGCCTATAACGATTCCACTTTTTATTTTGTTGTGGTGTGCGGAGAAGAAATGCACGATGTCGTTTTTGTTTGTGCATTTTCTGTGGACTGAAAATGCTGTCTTGTTACCACGTCTCCATACTACTGTGTCTAGAAAGGCCAGATGGTTATCTTTCTCACGTTCCATTGTGTATTGGATGTCTCGTACTATCTTGTTTAACTCTTGTAACTTAACATCCAAATCAGTATCTGCGGGTGCGACGACGAGTACATCATCCACATACCGCATCCAGGTGGAGTCTTGGCCCATTATTCCTATGAAATTGTCTTTCTCTAGTACCTCCATGTACAGAGAGGCTAACACGGCACTGAGAGGACTTCCTATAGCAAGCCCACGACACTGAATATATTCTTCGTTGTTGAAGATTAGAGGACCAAATTTTATACAAAGGGAAATTAGTTTTAAATAATCCTTCTTACCTACAGGCAAATCCTCGTCTTTTACGTCCTTGACTACCTCCTCAGCAGCTTTTAATGCCCCGTCAATAGAAACATTCGTAAAAAGGCTGGTTATATCATACGAAACCATGGTCTTATCTGATAGATCTACGTCCTTCAACCTGTCGATCAGGTCACTTGAGTTTTTAAGGTGGGCTTTGCTCAATGATCCTAATCTGGCAGACAAGGGTTTGGCCAAGTATCGGGCCAATTTGTGTGGGGCACTGCGGATCCCGGATATGATAGGCCTCATGGGAATGTTGGGTTTGTGCGTTTTTGGTAGTCCACGCATACTGGGTGGTCTAGGAGTTTCTTCCAGTAACCCCACTAATTTCTTGCCTCTGTTTGATTTCATGAGTATACTCCTAGCTTCTTTCTTGAATTTTTCCCCTTCCCTTGTCGCGTAACCTATGGGTTTCTTAACATATGTTGTAGTGTCGCTTAGGAGCTCTAACATTTTATCGTGGTAGTCGACTTTATTCAAGATGACGATTCCTCCCCCCTTATCAGCACTCGTGATAACCAGATTTTCATTATTTCCTAAGTCTTCTAAGGCAACTCTATATCTTCTCGGTAGGGCGTAATTGTTTGATGTCGCTAGCGCATGAAAACATGTAATAATGCCTTGTTTGAAGCCTTTTTCTATGTCACTTTCCTCCCATCTGTAGTTTTTTGTCACATAATCCGTAAAACTATTTTTGCTAACACCGATATCAAACTTGAAACCTAGAGAAAGGGCTTGTTTCTCTGTGTCTGTTAAGACATGGTCAGACAAATTCATTATGAGATCTTCTCTCCCTGTTCTATTCCATTCACTCGAATTACAGAGGCTAGTCAGCTTTTCTTCTAATCTATCACTTTGCACTGAATGTTCACGTTCTAATTTGCGTAGTAGAAAAGGTGGTAAACTTACATTGTTCAAGGTGTTTCTGAGTTCATCTATTGTGTTGCGTAATTCCTCACAAGCTTCTGATAAGTACAACCTTGCGCACTCACTAAATGGAGGGGACAAAACGCCTGTCGTATTAAGTTTTACATGACAAATTTGGCCACTTGCCGGATTGGGAAAAAACAGAGGTGCTCCATACTGGACTCGATAGAAAGGAAAGGAGGACAATTGAGGCAGCATACATTACCTCACTCCCATGCAGCAACCATCGGGACGGTTTCGTCAAGCTGGCGAGGATAGCAAGCGGACTAATCATCCAAGAGGCAAGACGAAAGAGAGATGGCAGCAGCATTGACCGAGGGGGAACGGGGTGAGCTGTGCGGGTATATAAGTTGTCATTGTTCTATTTGTGTACACTCTGAAGAAGTCCTAGTTGGACGAAACGTCAGAAATAAAACTTCAACGGATTCTTGGCGTTTAAACTCACCACCCTACCACTCATATATATATATATATATATATATATATATATAAATATATATATATATAATATATATATATATATATATCGGACAAACTGGCATAGTTATACAAACAAGAATAAACCAACATGAATACATATATATTTATATATATATAATATACACGCATACACACACACATATATATGTATGTATATATAGAGATATAAACACACATGGTCAATGAGGTGATGAATATAGGAACACAAATATTTTAATTCGAAGTTCAACATTCAAATCCTGATGACCTTCATGTGCTTACAAATATCAAATATAATATTTCTTTAATATTCTTCCTGAATATATGAATATTATAGGGTAACCTTTTAAAGTTGTAAAATTTATTTTACAAATATATAACCTGTATATTGGAGTTTACAGAGGCGGAGCATGCCGACAGGAGATCTTTTGGTAATGATATCTTCAAATATTATATAATTCCAGTCGAGACATATTGTACATTTCCCGCAGGGCAATGAACGTCTCAGTCTTTTTGACCACAATTTCATTAAACCTATTTCTTTCATTATAAGATACATCATTTCCGACTTTACAGGCGAGATGTCTTGTGGCAACTTAATACACGGGTGTGTGCGTTAAATGTAAAATTTCATACAAATTGGATTACATTTTCTTGTGTATCACTGTGCACTCGTATGTAAGGGGATGAGTCATATAATTGTGTGTGCCTGCGTGTGTGATTCACCATGGTCTTGGGTCACGTGTTGAACTCGTGATCGATAGATATTTCCCTCCCAGAAGAGAGCTCAGAGCTCATATGACCGATCAATAGGTAATGCTGTGACCTTACACACACACACACACACACACACACACACACACACACACACACACACACACACACACACACACACAACTACCCGCCCACAAGAGTTGGAGTAACGACCCGCAGCGCAGCGGTACTGAAATTATTTCAGCCCTGGCCGGGATTCGAACCCGGACCTCTGTAGTGGTTTCCGCGCCACGAGTTGTGTGTGTGTATATGTATGTATGTGTGTGTGTGTGTTATTGTATGTTTGTGTGTATACGTTTGTGCATGTGTGTGAAGACTGGGTGAAATGTCTGAGGTTTATGTTATCAATGACATCTCACTTTGAAAGATTAAATTACATTTCCCCTGTAACAGAACTTAGCTTGGAATGGATACCATCTCTTTCTCTCTTCCTTTTTTTTATAAAGAACGGTCCGTTAATTTTAATTTTTCGTATTTCAGCACATTCTTACCGCTTTGTCAAAATGTGCATAAAAAATACATGAACCGTACGGAACAAGATCCTATTCTATAAAGTATCGTATTACTTTTATATTAAATTTTCTTACGCCTATATCAAAGGGAATGTTTTCTTTTCAGAGGGCTCATAATAGAATGCATGTTATATACACACAGGAGGGGACAAGACGCCTGTCGTATTAAGTTTTACATAATTGTATGACACAATGCCTTTTGTTTTACTTGTTTTCTCAGGTGTTGCCTCGTTGACACGGGTCTTGTTTAGTAGCCACTAGGGCTAGGGACATGTAAACTACCCTTCTACTTGCCCAATGTCAAGGGGAAGTTAGTAAACTTACCGCAAAACCATCCTAGTATCAACATATATATGCCGGGTAAGTTAACTTGCAGCTTAACCCATTCAACTCATGTCAGCCGCTTGTGGTGTAGATACGAAAAACCGGATATGGTAGGCCTCGCGCCGGCCCGTACATCCTAATATCATCTGATGCGGCTTGACCGCGCGAGGACTGACGTCATATTTTTCTGGTGTTTGATCAAACATTTTGTTGTTTTATGATTTTTTGTTTTTGACCAAATGACAAGACATCTTGTCATCGGAGTTTAAAGGGTTAAGGTGGCATTTGTGCTGATGCGTGGTCAGAGGACTTTGTAGTGTGGAATTTCATTAACCATGCTCTTGGTCCAACTCGCTGGCGGCAGGGTTCGAACTGCCAACACCTCAACCTCCGCCGCAAAAAGTGACGCTTTAACCTGTTGGTCCCACAAGCATGCTGGATATTCATTACATACCTTACATATAGCGGTGCCATTAAAGTAATATGTAAAAATGTATACAAATGTTGCAACAAAAGGTGTATTTCAATACTTATGATATATCATGTGCCAGGTCGAAGTACCCACAATAATTAAAAAATCTCCCAAATTTTGATCGTCATTCCTTATTTGTATGTAATAAGTAGAATTTCATTCTTTAGCATTTGAAAGCTTTTCAAATTCACAACATTTGACGAGAGTCTTGGATGTGTGACGGGGGTTTAATACCTGACAACAAAAACATTGAAAACTGTCGTATTGTAATTTGTTATGGACAGTTGAATGACACCTAAATATCATCATTTATTTTTTCTTTTCTTTTTTACAGTTTATATGTCAGTGTGGTAAGTACCGAAAACCTTAGAAAAAAAATATATCATTGATAACATGATACACAAAGGACATGAAAAGTCTTTATTGAAACCTTCATATAATGTATCGGATGCAAATTCAACGACGTCCAGAACATAAGAACGTAAGAGACTACAAGAGACCATATGGACTATACTATGCAGTTCCATGTCCATTACCACCAATCCTTCCTACCCACAAAGTTATCTAATCTTCTCTTAAAAGAACCAGTTATTCCGCCCTCACTACATGGTTAAGTCTATTCCAATCGTAACCACTCTGTTGGTAATAACCAATTCTTGCCTTTTTCCTTCTTAAACCTGTTTCGATCACAGATTTTATTTTCCTCATTTTGGCGAGTTTATATATATATATACTGGGAGATCTGGGCCGAATTTATAAAAGATCCTAACCCAAATGGCGGAGATATGACCTATATCCCTATGTCGGCGACCTAAATGCTTATGTCTAGGCATAACCTCTACATTATGGACAGCTGGTTTAGGTAAAATTTCCACAGTTTTGAAGAATTATGTCTAGACTTAACGGTTAGGATCTTTTGTAAATTCTCCGCCATTATTGTTAGGACCTTTTGTAAATTTGGGTTAGGATCTTTCATAAATTCGGCCCCTGTTACCTAAAATAGCGAGCATAAATAAGCTTTCTTCAGTTGACGCCTAATAAACACCAAAGTACGGTTCGCAAAATTCAACGCTTTATCACCACGGTGTTTGCGCAGGACCATTTTCGCTTTGCCACCACAACGATTCTTGGCTACTTGACGAATCAGCTTTTCGCTCACAATTATTTCTTTAAATATTTCACGGTTCTTGTGGACACCGTTTCGAACTCGTGAGCAGATGGTCTTGAGTTCGAGTCCCGAGACCCAGTGCGGGCTACAAAGGATTACAAAGGAGGAGCATGGTGATAAGAGACCTTTTGGTCCATAAATATGTCGTGTTCGCTCCCGACAGCCCTGCCCAGGCGGGTAGGCGGCCCAATATCGGTAAAAAAAATAACAGCGGCTTGCCGTAATTAAACGGGGCTTTACTCCACCAGGGGTTTCTCACTTCCCACTGCGTGGGAGTGGGATGGTGAGCTGAGGTGAGAAGTAAGCTCATTCTCCATTGTATAACTTTAACAATCAAAATCTCATAAGGCACAACAGACGACGCAGAAAATGGCCTCAAATCCGCCTGGAAAAGAGCGAGGGAAACAGAGAAAATAGAGAAAGCAAAAGTGAAAGAGAAAAATAGAGAGAAAGAGAGGAAAAGTGAAAGAGAGAGTAAAAGTGAGAGTGAAAGAGAGAGACGCGACAGTTAATTTGGAGTTGGATGTCCATGGCTTACGTTGCCAGATAATCAATTTCTCCCGGTGCTATTTTTGCCATTACCGGTAAGTATGCCTAAGTTATGTGTCCAATTACGTGTATAGAGGAACAGATTCTAAACTCAATCCGCGCGCACGGGCGAGTGTGTAAAACGAGACAAATGATCGAAAATTACGATGATACAACAAAGGTTGAAATATTTAGGAAGTATATATGTACATGTATGTGTTTATATATATATATATATATATATATATATATATATATATATATATATATATATATATATAATGTATATTTAGAAATATAAACGTAAGTTAAGAATGTTTAATGGGAATTGTTATACATGTGAGTAATGTAATTGTATTTTATACAAGTGTCTGATAATTTTTATGACAGCCGCACGTAGGATTCGAACCCACTGCTTTCGGGTGGGCCGAAAGTATTGGGTTCGAATCCTACATACGACTGTCATAAAAATGATCAGATTAATGTCGCTGTCACTAGCGAATTTCTCTCATACAAGTGTGTTTAAAGGTGGTAGCACATTAGGATTGCATGCTACTTGCTTTCGCTTTTTCGTCTGAATAAAAAACATCTGTTACTATATTCTAGACTTCCCTTAGAACATTTCACCAATGTGTCCAACATTCATATAGGTTTAATTTTTCTTAATTGGTCATTCAGCTTCTCGCACTATGACGGAAGAGTAATTTGACATTCGGAAATTCGAAAAACAAAAGATCGTAACCGAAGTTGTTACCACGCAAACGAAGTAGCAAAACCAAGTAGCATGCTCGTGAGAAATGCCTAGTGTGCCTCCACGTTAAAGATATACATTTAAGTGAAATACAAATTCATGTGTTGATCAAGCAAGACAGCTAAAGTCTGGCCGCCTATATAAGGATAGGAGTCTCCCAATATCCAAGAACAATGCAGCCAATCAACCAGCTCCGACTGCTCCAATTTCTGCTCCCAAAAGAAAATGCACAACTTAATTGGGAAAGCAATTACAACCACTCAACAACGAAAAAAGTTCTAAGAGCTTTGATAGTTAGACTCGGGAATAAACGGAAAGAGGTGTATGTGTGTGTGTGTGTGTATGTGTGAGGGGGAGTAGCCCATTTGTGAAAATATTTGGTAATCAGAAACAGCAATATTCGACCTATTTCAGCATCATTCAGACACGTGAAATTGTCAAAAGCAGCTTATCTCAATTAGTCGACCACGCATGAAATGAGGCAATAGCTTTATGGAGCGCTGGGCAAGAAAAGGCCCAAGCAATTACAGATATGCCACACACAGACCCGGGGGGGGAGGGAGAGGGAGAGGAGGAGGTGGAGGAGAGGAGGTGGGGTAGAGAAGGGTGGGGGGGGGACGGAATGGGCCAGTGCTTTGCAGGTAAGGCTAACCAGATGAAAAAGGAGACAAGGAAAAGAAAACACAATAGCCAGCACGATGGTTGTACAATTTTCCTCCGTATAATACCACGCACAGCACGAATTCTTCTCCTTCCTTTGGCAAGTCAATTTCAATGGGTCTGTATTCAGATACAGTTATTCAAATAATTATTAATTAATGATTAATTTACGTACGAGCAGCTGTCCTGAACGGCGGCTTCCAGTGGAAATGTATGGAGAGCGGAGTGCTGGCAGAGTGTGAGAACTAGGTATTGGAATGAAATTGCATTGGATTGGAAATTAAAGGAGAAAGATATGTGTGTGTGTGTGTCCATGC